>NC_072895.1:115863875-116172500 GCF_027943255.1 Anastrepha obliqua
TAACGCGATGCTTTTCCTTACTAATGCAGCCACAGCTTCCAAGGACGCACTTTTCAACAGGGATCCATACTACACTCGTGGTGCATTACGAAGCCAGCATATTCAAGGCGTTGCTACATTCAATAGCCAGTACTGTTGACTTACAGGAATTTTATTGGGTTCAGCAGTTCGGGGAGATTAAAGCAGAATGCACTCATTCCTCTCTCTATCCTGTCGTTCAACTTAGAGCCATACGTAAAGATAACGGAAATCTTGCTTCTATGTCGATCTTAACAAATACGCTTACAAAAACGTCCCAATCATGCTTCCAAAATTTTCGGAATCTGTAATCTAACACACCTAAACTTCTAGGTATGGTTTACTGCCACTCAATTTTTTAATTTTTGCCTTTTACTTACCGAAATTTTTTTTAGGCAATGGTTCAGTGTTCATACGCTCTGGAGTTTCCGTCTTCATTGCATCGTAGATTTCCCCATCTACGAAAAGAAAATGTGATTAATTTAATTACCAATTACTATCAATTGCTGCTATAATTTAGAGGTTTATGCGATTTACTTTGTTTTACTTAATTTTTTTTCCTTTATACATAATTTCAGGCATATCCTACTACTTTTGGTCTTATGAAATATTCCCAATTTTGGAAAATTTTTCCAGTATAACCGGCCTTATCTCAATTATAACGCATCGACAATTTGTTCAAATTAAAAGAAAAATAAAAATTCAACCAATTTTCATAAAAATTGTAGACTTTTGAATTCGATTTTTTTGGTCTTATGAAATATTCCAAATTTTGGACAATTTTCCAGTATAACCGGCCTTATCTCACTTATAACGCATCGAAAATTTGTTCAAATTAAAAAAAATTCAATAAATTTGCATCAAAATTTTACACTTTTGAATTAGAATTTTTGGAAAATTTCCAGGTACGCCGTTTTATAACACATTGAATTACGGCACATTTTAAGAAACTCAAAAAAAATTAAAATTTTAAAGAAATTTTTCTAAATAATATATTTTTTTTTTTATTTTTATAGTTGATTTGTTTTATGAAATTTTTTTTTATAATTAATTTTTTTTTTTAAGTTTTGTGGGAGAATGAAGTATATTTTCATAAAAAAATTTACAAAATCCAATGTAAAGCAAATGAATTGTCAAAATTTGTCAATAAGTCTCTAAGCTATAATCATTTGATGCAGTGTAGTGAGGTGAGTCAAATTGTTCAGACGTAATTTTTTCAACAAATCGTTGGGTATTTACAGTTTCTATAGATAATTATAAGAGAAAGTGTAGAAGAAGCTATAAAATAAATAAATATTATACATAAATATCATTTAAAACGCTCGATGCACCAAAAGAAAGAAGGTCTTGTAAGCATGCCTGTGCTTCTTGTGATGTAGACAGCTGAGATTTCGAAGGGTTTTTAGTGATTGAATGCAAAAAACGTTATTTGTGTAACTAAATATTTCTTTCAGTTTGTCCATCTTTTTTAAAATTCACAATATGGATGTATTTTACTTCATAAAACAAACAAGGAATGAAAAGAATTTAATTCTGTGAAAAGACATTTTTTTATGTAAAAAAACGCAGACTCAAAAATCATTTCTGACCTCTGGTTTCTTTTACAATTTACCTTAGAATTAACTGTAGAATTTGAAAATACCATACGATTCAGCAAAAAAAAAAAAATCTGTCCCATCCTAGTACATATGTAGATTATTCTTTTTTAAGTTTTCATTAATCGCATGAAATTCTTGTGAGAGAAGACCTGTAGTGAAGTTTATACGAGTAGTAAGTAATACTATTTTAGAGCTTTTTAATCCTTCAACTTCTTTTTTAACGGGGCATTTTAGATACTTGATAAATAAAGGGTCCATAAGACCCACTATGAGAAACAATATTGGATTAAAATGCTTTACGAGAAAGTTACTCATGAAATTTAATTTTATATGCCCGAACATTATAAACGGTTTTCCAATAAGAGGTGTTAGTTTCATATTCAAAGAATGGTGTCGTTGCTTGTGTGGCACGAAGCGCCGTCTTGTTGAAAATAATCGTTGCCCAGATCAATACCATCCAATTCCGGCCATAAAAAATCGTTAATCATTTCTCGATAGCGCAATCCATTCACCGTAACTGCTCCAGCTTTATTTTGGAAAAAGTAAGGTCCAATGACTCCGCCGGACCATAAATTGCACCTAACAGTCACACGTTGAGAATAGAGAGGCTCTTCAACAATAACTCTTGAATTTTCTGAGCCCCAGATCCGACAATTTTGCTTGTTGACGAAGCCACCGAGGAGGAAATAGGCCGCAACACTCAAGATGACTTTTCGATAGAATTTTCCGGATCATTTTCAGCAAAGACACGACGTTGTCCGATGACCGATGATCGGTCGGCTTGAGTTCTTGTGTTAACTGGACTTTATAAGCCTTAATACCCAAATGTTTATGCAAAATTCGATGTAATGTGAAATGCCTAATCCAAAGAACGACGAGGAACGGATAAACCTGGGTTTTCTTCAACACTTTCGGCTACAACAGCAATATTTTCGGATGTTCTTGAGCGACGTGCACAGATCCAGTTTCACCAATCTTTGAATTGTCGACTCATTCAGACGATTACTTCCACCAAAAAAATCACGAATTTTGCAATGAGTTGGCCTAAAAAGATCGACCATTTTCATAATAAGTTTCAATAATTTTAATGCGTTTTTCTTTCGTGTTAAATTGCACATCTGTCTACTTTACAAATGTCAAAGATGACATTAAAAATAGGTGTCGTCTAGGAATTGTTCACTACTGGCATCTAGGCGTCACTTGAAAGACCCTTTACTTGAAAGGTTATTTCTAATTTTTCCAAATAAATTTGGTCACAAATATTGCAACTTAATATGATCACTAAACAAAGTTTGACTTTAAGTCGACGAAATCTGTTGAGGCCATTGTTCTGCAAAGGAATTGTTCATCCCTCCCAAAAATGCTAAGGTGGTTAAAAATAAGTTCAATAATGCATTGAAACCCTGTAGTGTATTGCTTAACAAGTCAAAAGTGCTATGCCAATTTAAGCGATTTTACAGCGATGTCTACAGAATAAACTTCGAAACGGGCAAGATTTCACAAGTTCAAAATTGGCTTATATTTCCATATACAAGTTAGCGCATTGCACACTTGCAAAGCTAAAACAGAGATTTGATGATTCCCTTGAATCACTCCCACGCTACTGGCTGTTTGTAATTAGATCGCACAGCTTACTCCTACGCCTGCCCGTCTTTTGGATTTTGCAAATAAACAATCACTTCCACGTTACTGGCCGTTGGTAATTAGATCGCACAGCTTACTCCACAAATCTTACAGCGGTCAAGCTGATCATCAATTTACGTACGTGACTTTTGGCAGCTTGAGGAATGCAGCTGAGAATACATACAAACAAAGCTGCCGGCGCAACTACACCAACACAAACTCAATAGCTACACCGCAAGTAGGGATTTAGGGTAAATTGTAAGAATATAGTTTTTAGTTGAGATTGGAGTTAAATAAAGAACGGTTGAAAGTAGAAAAGCGGAGTTTAATAAAGAACGGCAAGAAGCAGAAAAGTGGCGCCCAACTAGCAGGACAACCCAACTAGCAGGACAGGACAACTGAACCCAACTAGCAGAAATGATTGCAATACGTGAAATAATAATACTGTAAGTAATTGTTCGGTTTTGATCCAGTGCAATTAAAGAAAAGTTATATAAAGTTTTTGTAAAGCGAAATACCTTCGGCTCCTTCTTACCTTTTTTTTCTAAAAAAAAAAAGCAAAACAAAATTGATCCAGTGCAATTAAAGAAAAGTTATATAAAGTTTTTGTAAAGCGAAATACCTTCGGCTCTTTCTTACCTTTTTTTTTTAAAAAAAAAAAAAAGCAAAACAAAATTAACATGAGTGTAACTAGGGAGCAGGTAATAGAAATTTTAAGACAACAAAATGACCAAAACAAAAGAGAATGGAATGTCCAGTTAGATGAAGTAATGAAAACTCTTCGGCGCTTAGAGCCGCCATCCGCGGAGAGTTACATTCCCGTGGAAATAAATCCAACTGTGGTCGGGGGCAACACAAATATGGATTTAATAAAATCTATACAAGAATTTAAGGGGGATACTGCTTCTTATCCGGCCTGGCGTTCCGCAGCAGAATTCGCCATTGGCTACTACAAAGAGGGTTCAGAGCAATATTATGTTGCCATGGGGATATTTAGAAACAAGATAGTAGGCCCCGCAAATGCAACGCTCGCTTCCTTCTCAACCGTTTTAAATTTTAAAGCTATAATAGCTAGATTGGACAAAGCATACGCGGACAAAAGACCGCTACATGTTTTGGAAACAGAGCTCAGCGTTCTGAGGCAGGGAAGTTTGTCAATCTGCCAATATTACGATACGGTAGACAAGCAATTAACACTCATAACAAATAAAAATATAATGACTCATTCAAACAATACGCAGCTTGCCGCCGCGCTCAATGATAGAGCTAGAGAAAACGCATTAAGAGTTTTTATTTCTGGCCTAAAGCGGCCGTTATGCGACATTCTATTTTCTGCCAATCCTAAAGATTTGCCTTCTGCACTGGCTACTGCCCAGGAGTTAGTGAACAACCGCATGCGTTATGATTTCGCCAGAACATTTGCGGTTAACAACGTAGCAACTACCACTAGCCCAAAATACCACAATAACTATCCTGGCAATCCCCAAATGCTCAAGGACACCCCTACTCCAATGGATGTAGACCGCGGATCCTCCGCATTCCGACGTACAAAACAGTCCAACCAGAGTTATAGAAAGGGAAATACCGTGGGAGGGCACCCCAAAAGGGATGCTAATCAATACGTGAATAAACGGGAGCACAGAAGGGGAGATTCAGTAAATTCACGGAAGCCGAAAGTGCAACGGACCAACCATTTGGAGACAACCCCAAAGGTGGATCCACAAAAGAAAATTACTGTGGACCGTGACAGTGATTCGGATGTCGAGATCGCTTCCAATTTCGCGATGGAAGACGAGGTTAATTTTTTAGTATAAGGTCGCTCCTACCTTACATTACCAAGAAGGCGTCGGAGGGGCAGGAGCTTAGGTTACTGATTGATACAGGAACTTCAAAAAACTATATCAAAAATTTGAGCTTCCTAAAGGGAATTATCCCTGTGGAGAGACAGTTTACGGTCAAAACTATAAACGGATGTAATCTCATAGAAAAAAAATGTAAGGTTTTCGTTTTGGGGAAAGTCTCAACTTTCTTCATTCTTCCTAATATAAAGGGCTTCGATGGTATAGTGGGATACGATTTCCTTAAGGAGATAGAATCTAAAATTGATACGACATCCGGATACTTATATTACGAGGGTGGTAAGGAAAAATTAAATAACGTCAAATGTGAGCAAGTTAACTCCATATATTTGGACAAGGACTCGGTCCCAGCTCTTGTGAAAAACGAGTTTGACTCTATGATTAAAAAGAATTTTAAGGCCTTTGCCGAACCTAACCGCGCTTTGCCATTTAATACTAAGGTCAAAGCTAAAATTCGTACCACTTCCTCGGAACCAATTTACACCCGATCTTATCCATACCCGGTTTCGGCGGCAGGATTCATTAATAAGGAAATAGAAATACTGTTGAAAGAAGGAATTATCCGAAAATCTAATTCGGCGTATAACTCTCCGGTCCATGTAGTGAATAAAAAAGGCCTGGATGAATATGGTAAACAAAAGCTCCGCATGGTAATCGACTTTCGAAAATTAAACGAAAAAACGATTGCGGATAAATATCCTATACCAGATATTTCTACCATATTGGCAAACCTGGGCAGTTCCAGATTTTTTACTACTTTAGATCTAAAGTCTGGATTCCACCAGATAATCCTTGAGGAGAAGGACCGCGAAAAAACAGCCTTCAGCATTAACAATGGCAAATACGAATTTAATAAATTGCCATTCGGGTTAAAAAATGCGCCCAGTATCTTTCAACGGGCTATTGATGACGTCTTGAGAGACGACATTGGCCAAAGTTGCCAAGTTTATATGGATGATATAATCATCTTTTCAAGGGACGAAAAGTCTCATATTCAACATGTCGATAAGGTACTGGGGAAGTTGGAAAGGGCCGGTATGCGAGTTTCAGCAGAAAAGACTAAATTCTTTAAAGATAAGGTTGAGTTTCTTGGCTTTATTGTCTCTCGAAGGGGGATAAAAACATGTCCAAATAAGGTCAAGGACATAATCGACTATAGGAAGCCGGAAACACTTCGAGCATTACGCTCTTTCTTGGGTCTTTCAGGTAATTATAGAAGGTTTATAAGGGATTATGCGTCTATCGTCAAACCATTAACAAAGTATCTTCGGGGGGAGAATGGCCATGTGTCATCCCACAAGTCCAAACACACTAAAATAGTCCTTGACGACGAGGCCATTCAAGCATTTAAAAGGGTAAAAAGCATTTTGGCATCGGAAGATGTTTTGCTGTTTTATCCGGATTATGACAAACCATTCGAACTAACAACAGACGCTTCCTCTAGCGCTTTAGGCGCGGTCCTCTCCCAGAATGGTCGGCCCATTACAATGATTTCAAGAACATTATCAAAAACAGAGGAGAATTATGCAACCAACGAGCGTGAGCTCTTGGCTATAGTGTGGGCCCTTAAAAACCTTCGACATTACTTATACGGTATTAAAGACATCGTAATATTCACAGACCACCAGCCTTTAACTTTCGCTATTTCGAACAAAAATCCTAATACAAAAATGAAGCGATGGCGTGCGTTCATAGAAGAATTTTCGCCTAAATTTGTTTATAAACCCGGCAGAGACAACGTCGTAGCAGACGCTCTGTCCCGTCAGTTTTTGAATAATATGACTGATACAGATGCTACAGCACATAGCGAGTCATCGCTCTCAAACACAATTAAAACTATCCAGTATCCAGTAAACCAATTCAAAAGACAATTCATTTTGACGAAGGGGGATCATTATCACCAAAGTACAAAAATAATTTTTCAGAAAAAAATTCGTTATACTATAAATTACGACACAATAGTAAATTTGTTGCATAATCTTAAGAAACTCGTAAACCCTAGCGTTACAAACGCTCTTTGTTGCGATCTTCCGACACTATCAGAGATCCAGGGACCTCTTGTCGAAGCATTCCCGGGGGTTAAATTTATTCATACAGAAAAATTTGTAATCGATCTAACGAATCCGAACGATCAACAGGAAGCAATAGCAACGGAGCATGCCCGTGCCCATCGATCTCTGTCCGAGAATTTTAAGCAAATTCTATCAGAATACTACTTTCCCGACATGAGGAAAATGCTCAGGTCAGCTGTATCAAATTGCAAGATCTGTCTGGAAAATAAATACCAAAGAAAACCACCAAATCCGGAAATTGGGAAAACTCCAATCCCAGAGCACCCAGGAGAAATTCTCCACTTAGACATTTTAATTACTGGAAAGCAGCTATTCTTAACTGCTGTTGATAGGTTTTCAAAGTTTGCAATTGTTAAACCTGTTATTTCAAGATGTACCATTGATATAAAAGAAGCTTTATTAGAGGTATTAGGTATGTTCCAAAACACTAAAACAATTGTCACAGATAACGAAAGAGCGTTTACTTCAAATTTAATTAGAAACATGCTACGCGATCATTTCTCCATAGAACAGTTTTTCGTACCCACCTTACATAGCGAAAGCAACGGACAGGTCGAAAAGTTTCATTCAACCCTTTTGGAAATAGCCAGATGCGTGAAGGCACAGCAGCAGATAAGCGAGGTTAAAGATCTGATTTTGCTTGCTGCTTACAAGTACAACAGAACAATTCACTCGGTTGTAGATTCGAAACCAATCGAAATTTTGCAGAACTGCCCAGCGGAGAAATTTGGGGAAATTAGAGATAAATTAATAAGAGCCCAGAATTTAGTATTGAATAGATTGAATGAGAAAAGAATAACCAAAACATATCAGCCTGGTGAAAGGGTGTTTCTTCGACGAAATAAGCGATTGGGAAATAAATTTGAGAAGGTGTTCGTGGAAAAAATAGTAGAAAGAGATTTAGGTACAACAGTACAGATAGAAGGCAGGAAAATTCATAAAAGTAGTTTACGATAAAATCAATTTCAGATTGCCGCTTGCCCTAGTCTTCGTCACTAGAGCCAATTTAATTGACTACACCTCCTCACAAGTAATCACCATCCCTCGGGGAAATGTGGCTATTTATAATGAATTCATTTACCTCGTGCACGCCACCAACCTAACAGATTATCGCCAGATAGCTTACGAAAGCCGATGGTTCACATCAAAATCAAAAAAATCAGGTAGTGAACGAAAATATTTTGAAACAACAAGGTGAGGAAATACTACACATAATTCGCACTTTGGAAATACCTAAGAGAATTGCAAGGTCAATAGATTTTCTGGGGTCCGCCCTGAAATTTATAGCCGGTACCCCGGACCACGAAGATTTTGAACTGCTCTTGACAAAGGAAAGCATGCTAATAGAAAACAACAATAGGCAGATTAGAATTAACTCCGATTTACAAAATAGAATTAACGAAATTACCAACCTAATCAATACACTTCGCGGAAATCAAACGGATTGGATATTAAAAGACGAGGAAACATTGCTCTGTGAAAATTTGGTAAGAAGAAATAACCATATAATCAGCCAACTAAACAGACTAGCACTCTCCATTGTGTTGGCAAAAAGTAATATCATAAATCCACTTATTTTGGATGACGAAGAGATGGATCAAGCGTTCAATTCCGAACAATTACCCTTTAGTTTAAGTAATTTACTTTTAGTATCTAAGGTAAAAATTTTGCAAAGTTCTGATGTTATTTACTATATTCTTAAGGTTCCTAAGGTTACAAATTTCTGTCAATTCCTAAAAATCTATCCTGTAGTCCATAATAATAGTATCGTAAAGCTAGAGACCACGCTTGCGGCAAAATGTAGCGATACGTTTCAACCACTCGAGAACTGCAATGACACTTTGGTAGCTAAAGTGTGCAAACCGGCTCACTCAGATTGCTTGGGTCAGATGCTAAATAATAACACAGCTAATTGTTCATCAGAATCGGCATATCACATACCATCAGTTCAAAAAATAGAAGAGGGCATCATTATTCTTAACAACGTGCAACCAACGACAATATTTGATCAACGAAAATTGGAAATAAGGGGAACGTATCTGCTTCTTTTTCGTGACTCTATCACCATAAATGATACAACTTACGTGGCAAAAAGAGAACCGACTTATATCCAACCACATCCTCCAAAAACCGTATCCATTAATTACTTGGAACACCATACGAGTTTGTCCCTACCATATTTGCACCAAATTTATATCGACAACATCTCTCGCATTCACGAATTGAAGGAGGGTATATCTGTTCATCGTAATTTGTTCTGGACAATTTTTTCTTTTCCTCCATTATTATTGATCGCAATAGCAATTTTTTTCATCCACCGCAGAAACAAATTAGCAAGTAATAAAGTAAAAACTCAGAGGGCAGTAGAGGAAATTTTGGCACGAGTCGAGGACGGCTCGTCTTAAGAGGGGGAGAAGTTAGCGCATTGCACACTTGCAAAGCTAAAACAGAGATTTGATGATTCCCTTGAATCACTCCCACGCTACTGGCTGTTTGTAATTAGATCGCACAGCTTACTCCTACGCCTGCCCGTCTTTTGGATTTTGCAAATAAACAATCACTTCCACGTTACTGGCCGTTGGTAATTAGATCGCACAGCTTACTCCACAAATCTTACAGCGGTCAAGCTGATCATCAATTTACGTACGTGACTTTTGGCAGCTTGAGGAATGCAGCTGAGAATACATACAAACAAAGCTGCCGGCGCAACTACACCAAACGCAAACTCAATAGCTACACCGCAAGTAGGGATTTAGGGTAAATTGTAAGAATATAGTTTTTAGTTGAGATTGGAGTTTAATAAAGAACGGTTGAAAGTAGAAAAGCGGAGTTTAATAAAGAACGGCAAGAAGCAGAAAAGTTACATATTAAAAAATAGTGCATACATATTATGAAATGCACTGAAAATCTCTCACCTGGCAAGTAAATGCTTTTAAGCATTGTATTCAAACGTTGAAAACGTCGACCAAGTCCAAGGGCGGTGTTGCAATATAAAACATGGAATCCCAGCATTACAAAGAAAAGTCCATAAAATAGGAAATACTGAATGATGGTGGTTTCTGAAAAATATAATAAAAATCCATAATGAATATAAATTTACATTTTACAAGGCAGATGTGACTATTAAATAACGAAGCTGGCTATGCTGTAGAAGAAACACCAGCCAGCCTTTGCTTTCGGATGCGATAGTTTTCGCTTTTTTTTTAATTACCGCAGCCATAGCCTTCGTCCGGATTAGGAAGGAAGGATTGTAGGAGAGTTGTATTTAGAAGGTTATAAGTCAAAATGTCAAATCACAATCATAAGTTGTGTAGCTGCAATCTCGTCATTCAGTCGGTTATCCTCGTATACTTACTTAGTTTAAATTTTGAATCTTGTTTGGTGCATGCAAAAAAGTCGAAACCTTTAAAAATGTATTGAATTATGAATTATTTATAACAATTCGATTTGAAATTATTACAACAACAACCTATTAGTGCAGAAATTAGAAATAACGGAATTGTGGCCATTATTCTGGATGTGATGCGATCCACTTTGAAATTCGAAAAAGAATGCAAGCAGACGTCGATCTGAAAAGTAGTAAAAAAGTAGTTAAAAATAGTGATTCTTTAAATGGGTCAAAT
Source organism: Anastrepha obliqua (assembly GCF_027943255.1). Taxonomy (NCBI): domain Eukaryota; kingdom Metazoa; phylum Arthropoda; class Insecta; order Diptera; family Tephritidae; genus Anastrepha; species Anastrepha obliqua. The sequence continues at coordinate 115,874,669 of NC_072895.1, forward strand.
GCACAAAACCGCCAGCAAAAAAAAAAACATAAATTCAAAAATCAGCGCGATTTTTGAGCTACTTCAAACTTGTACTTTATTAGCCAATGTGCAATACTGAAAATTTATCTAACAATTCTGATTAAAAAGTGTGGAAAATAGATGAAAATTTAAATTTTTTTTTTGATTAAATGATTTTTGTAGGAGAATGAACTATGTTTTCTTGAAAAAAAAAACAGTAAAATGAAATAAGAAAGAAAGAAATCATCAACACTTCTCAGTAAGCCCCTCAACTATAGTTATTAAGGAGGACAGATCCTCCAGAACTTTCAAATTTTCTATGGTTTTTTTGTTTTTTTTGCTTTAAGAGGACAGATACCTGTAAACGGCCATATTTTCCCTGATTATTAAAACTATTTAAAATGAAGAAGTCAATATATTTTTTTCTAAATTGGCATACAGTTTATCTATACATTAAAATATTATAAAACTTTTTTTTATTTTAATCGTTTAAATCCGCAACTCAATTCTTCCAGGAAAGTCGCATCGGGGCTTCTCAATCGGCGAGAATTGTAGCATCGGCATCAGTGACCAGAATACAAAAAACCAATTTTTTTTTATATCAATGTCATAATTTCTATATGAATTGAAAAAAAAATGAAAAAAAAAAATTCGCTGAATAAAATGTTAAAAAAAATGAATTTTCCTACTATTTTTGCTTCGTCAAATTTTTGAAAACTTGAAACACATAGAAAGTAGTATCATAAAAAAGATAAAAGATGTGTGTAAAATTTCAAGGAGATCGGTCAATAACTTTTCGAGTTCTCGTGACGCCAATTCGAAAAATATAGTTTTGAGAAAAACGCGTCTAAAGTTTGAATACAACGTAACTATACCTCTCTCATTTGTTTGACATATTCTTGAAGGATTACATTAACATTTTATGAAAAAAAAAAATATTTTTTTTTTTCGAAATTTTACAGGTATCAGTTCCCTGAAAAATTCATTTACAATCTAAAGAATATCTTTTGAGTATTTTAAGCTGAATAGAAATCCTAAAAAGTCCCTAATACAGTCAGTGAAGTGATGAGCGTCGAACGAAAGATGAGTAAGAACGAAAACTTTAATTGCGTTTTTCTCGAAATACGTTTTTTTTCGCGCTGTCGAATATAACTCAAATGACTTTAATATCACAGGGATATTCTTTAACACATTGGCCTTTGCATGCACCTCAAATTTTATAATAATTATCACTAAAAATATTGTTCTAAACAATTTGTTTATAAAAACATTGTAATTTTTTCTTTTTCACTTAAAAAGTTAATTTTTTTTCGTTAAAAAATGTTGTAAGTGCTAAGCGGAATAACTTATTTTAATGAAACATTTTTGTCTAGTTGATTTCGGTTGATTACAAGAGGCTGTTCATTCCAAGGCGCAAATTAAGGGAGCCACGTTTGAGCAGCTGTCGCGCCGCCATTTTTTTATTTTTTTTATTTCAAAACCATTTTTATATATTCATTTAAGCATGAATATTAATATGTAATTTATTTTAAGATAATAAATAATCTCAATTTTTCGCAAAAAATGTTTGAAAAACTCGTTGTCTGGAGGAACTGCCACCCTTAAACCCACATTGAGAGTTTGTATGTGGTTTTCAATAAAACTAAACTCTCCACCAAATGAGAAATTAGCTTTATTTATTTCAAAACTTATTTTTTTTAATTTTGCTTGACTTTTTGATACTGAAATTTATATGAGATACGCAGCTTACCTTTATTAGACGCGCATTAAGATCTTGCGTTGGTTTTATGCTGCAGATACCACTTCCAATGCTGCAGATGCATGTCACCACCATTATTGCCATGGCTAGCTTAACTACCACGTTTAATGTTGAAGAATGCAATCCTAAATTTTGACTATATGTATTAAGGGAAAAGAATCAGATGAGTTTTGTGTAGGTGGGAATAGCCAAACTTTCAGTAGCTTTAAATAATAAAAATCTTACGCCGCCCGGACAAATAGTTGCATTGCTTCCAAGTTAAAAAGAATTATTTAGAAAAAAAAACAAATAAAAACAGGCCCTTGTTCTTTTCCTGTTTACTTCTCTTCTCTGAAGAATGCTCTTCAATTTAAGTACAATACAAATAAAATATGCGCAGTTGAATCGCGATAAGCTGGATGAGTTGAAAATCGCAATAATTCGTAACAAATTTCGGCAACTTGGATAACCATCGATAGCTGGCATCTTTTCCCAGCCGAATTGCTTCGTTAATTTGCTTATAGTCATTCGTATCTGTCAGGATTTTATTAATTGCCTGATCCATTATTAATTCGTACCCTTCCACCACTTTTTCTTCATAAAATTGAAATTCATACTACAACAAAAAACACATAAAGCACAGTTTAAAATTTTGTAGAATTTTTTCCAAAATTTGAACTTTTTAATTAAAATTCTGGTCGAAAAAATCATGCAAAATTTAAGTGATTTTTTAGTCACTTTAAATTTGCATTTATTTTATTAAAATTTCAAGAGCTTTTGCCACTGTACTCGAACATTTTATTAAAAATTCCAATTCAAAATTTCAAACATTACGAAATTTTTATGTAATTTCCTAAATTTTATATTAAGTCTGAAAGTTCGATTTATATGGTTCGGATTGAAAAATAAATAATGTTAAAAAATAATCATTAAAAATTTAGCTCGAAAAACATTGTATTGCAATTAAAAAAAAAAACAGAAAATCATCATACACCCAGTTATGCTCGTCACTGTAAATAAATCGAAAAGTGAAAATTTATAATATATACATATATCCTATATTGGTTATTTGGCCGAGCTGCTCCGCCTATTTGTGGTGTCAGTCTTGAACTATTTTTCCACAATTGAAGGGACATACTCGTTTCCAAGACAGTCGGTTCTACGTTACCGAAACGACCCTGATTTATATCCGGCCAAGGACTGTCACTCCAGCAGCAGTCCCGGTATGCAAGTATAGGAAATGTTTATGCTGTTACAACAACAACAACAACCGTTTTATGCCGCCTGCAAATGGCTAATGGTTCTTTATGTGGAGCCTTTTTATGGCAGAAATACACTCGGAGGTTTGTCACTGCCTGCCGAGGACGACCGCTCCTAGAAAGAAAATGTTTCCCTCGATTGGTGTTTCGAGCCCCGGGTTTTGAACCTGTGTACTACCGAATGGTAATCACGCACCAACTCATGCGGCTGCGGCAGCCGCTAAGACTCGATATACCTATTTCATTATATATATCATATATAATTGGCTCGTACACCCTTTTTTAGGTGTTTGGCCGAGCTCCTCCTCATATTTGTGGTGTGCGTCTTGATGTTGTTCCACAAATGGAGGGACCCACAGTTTCAAGACGACTCCGAACGCCAAATATTTTTATGAGGAGCTTTTTCATGGCAGAAAAGCACTCGGAGGTTTGCCGAGGCGCTACCGCTACAAGTATTATAAAAAAAATTCTTCATTTTGGTCTTTCACCGAGATTCGAACCTACGTTCTCTATGAATTCCGGATGGTAGACACGCACCAACCCATTCGGCTACGGCAACTATTTCATTAATTAGTGAAATTATGTAGGATCAAAAGAAAAGCGCTAAAAGAAAAGGTGTATTAATAAGTCCTTCAAAATTCTAATTAATAAATAAATAACATAACTTTATTTAAATTTTTGATGTTCTTCATATAATATGAATTGCCGAGGTGCTGTAAATAGGTCATTATTTTATCGATAACCTCTTCATTCCACTCAAACCTCTTACCGCCGAGCCAATTCTTCCTATTTAGAAGCAGCAAATAATATTCAGTAGCCTAATTCAGGCGGATGTGTTGTCTTGAAAGAGAAACACTTTTTTCTCGCCAAATACGACCATTTTTGCGTCAAAACTCATTCACTAGCATATGGCATATGGGCCACTCTCTTCGCCTTTCACTTTTCAAGCTATTCAATGTGAGTGACGCCGCATTCATCGGAAATAAACTGACTAACTCACCCAGATCGGCCTTCATGGGCTCCGATGCCCCCACGAGAAGTCTACTGTCCTAACTGCCCTGACTGTCGCTCTGTGGCCTCTGGTGTATTGTGCCACATCCACGATTCGTTCGCGCTTGCTTCATGTGGATTACCACTGAACATCGCCAAGCGCTCGTTTGAAGTTGCATATATTGTAAATTGTGAGCATCCATTTTCAGTATAACTTTTTGTCAAACCAGCGAGAAAATTAAATTCTTTTGCAAGATGATTTTTGAACAGAACTTCGGATTCGAGTAGGCTAAACGATCTGTTCTAGTTTTCAGCTACATATGTACATATTGAGCCAACTTTGTAAACTGGGTCTAAGCGCATTATTCAAAGTTTAAAATTCGGGTAATTTAAATATAAAATATTGAATTAACTAAATCAAATCTTTTCGGAATAGCCTTCATAGAAGAATTTTGAATTCATACTCACCGCAAAGGAAATTTGATGTCCACATCGAAGGTCTGGTATTTGGTGGCTATTACTTATAGATGGAATAAACAAAAATTTAAATTTTTGTATATTTTAATAACTCTTACACACACCTATCATTAAACCCAAGAAAACCGAATAGATTGTTAACAGTTTACTGCGTCGTATCTCTGTTATGCTGTTTGCATTCCGGCGAATCGAAATCGGCGCCAACCCTAAAAATTTGCTTACATAAAACACACTTAAAGACGATTCGTTGATTTCCATATTGTACGATGCTTTATTAATTACACAGTAGGTATCCCGAGAAGAGAGTACAGCGTTGCTTTAGCACGCGACGACTTGATTTCTTGAATTGATACAGCCGTTACAATTGTGCGAGAAAATACAAAATAGACTAATTTTTATACTAAAAGTCACGGTTGAAATTGATTACTCCATATTTATTTGCGTGCCAGGTATGAATCACTGTAAAGGGTGCACCAAATACAAGTTTCTCTTGAATATAATGAACTATCCGAACACGACGGTAGAGCAAGTCGTAAAGAAATTGCAGCAGAAGAAAGACGTTATTTCAGGTCACGGGGAATTTAGAAAATACTTCTATAGATGAGGTGATGACGGTCTCACTAAACTACCAAATCGGCACAGAGAGGGAAAAAATGTTGATCACGTCTTATTCCAATGCCAACGCTCTGCCTCCGAAACCTCAAAATCTTATATACATGTAATTGGCGCGTACATCTTTTCTGGGAGTTTGGCCGAGCTCCTCCTCATGTTTGTGGCGTGCGTCTTGATGTTATTCCACAAATGGAGGGACCTACAGTTTCAAGCCGACTCCGAACTTCAGATATTGTTTATGAGCAGCTTTTTTGTGGTAGAGGTTTGCCATTGCCTGCCGAGGGGCGACCGTTATTAGAAAAAACGTTTTCTTCATTTTGATGTTTCACCGAGATTTGAACTTACGCTCTCTCTGAATTTCGAATGGTAGTCACGCATCAACCCATTCGGCTACGGCGGCCGCCACTAAATCTTAAACGGAAAAAATATTGTGAATTTTACGCTGAAATCAGCTAATAACTGGCAGGAAATCGACGCGCATGTAACACATATTCAAAATGATTTAAGACGGCGCCTTTGTGCTAACCAGATCCGTGAGGTGATACCTGAGGTAATATCTGCAGTATTCATGAGAAAATACTCCTAGCCTAGAAGAATACCTATCTAACAGCCAATGACCGGTGACACAAGCCACGACCTTCGAGATGTTGAAGTAATTCTCCTGATCTTTTCTTATCTATTTGTGGCCAAATTAGCCTGGTTGTAATACAAGTATTTTCTTCTCTATGATCTATTGGCCTCCAGGAGAATATTTGTTTTATTCTTAATTTGCAAGTTGCCATAGGAATCCCAATATTGCCTCTGTTTTCAAGCAGTGGAAGATTAGTACCCTTTCTGGCTAGCTTATCGGCCTTGCAATTTTCTTCAATTTCTCTATATCTCGGAACCCATATAAGGCTGACCTTGAAGATGGTGCTAATATGATTAAGAGCTGCAAGGCGTACCTGAGCAGCCTTTGATCTTAGCATTACTGCCTCCATTGTATTGATGGCCGCCTGGCTGTCCGAGAAGATATTTATCGTAGTTTTTGTTACGGCGTGCGTGTTAAGCTACACAGTTACCTCCTTTATGACTAAGACTTCTGCCTGGTAGACGGTATAGTAGTTCCGTAGTCGGACATATAGTTCTAATACTAATTCTTTTGGAAAAACTCCATAGCCTACTTTATTTTCTAGCTTGGATCCATTCGTGTAAAAATTTATTTTCCCTCTTCTCCATGCTCTTTGAGTTTGCCATTGTCGTCTTGACGGAGAGGTGTTTAATACGTACATAGGTGTAGTTGCGAGGCTAGCAGTCATGCATATTGATATGCCGGAGTCTCTTCTTTGCGGGTATCATCCCAGAAAAAAAACTTGAGGCTACAAACAATCTCATTATTTATCGAACATGATTTCATTTGGGGCGTCGCTTCATTAGCCAGATTTGGTTTTCTTTAATATGATCAAAATTATCGTAATCAGTGCGAGTTAACCATTTACCGAAAAAAAACTACTTTCACCGAATACATTGATTTCTCTAGAATAACGTGCGAGATGTTACTTAGATTTTCAAGAGCAACAACGCCCCAGCTGAAAAGGCGCGCCTTTTAAGTATTTTCGAACAAATTCAATGCACAATTCCAAAGGTCCCGAAGACCAAACTTCTTTTCTATTAACGCTTCATTGAGCAATACTATGGAAATCAGCTTGTCATATTTTCCAATGAAATTTTCGCTAGTAAACAGATTAATCAGGTTTCGTTCAAAAAGAAATTGGTATGCGTGCCATCCTGTATTAGGAGTTAATAGTAATAGAGGAGTAATGGCATAAACATGGGCGTCCATAGTGGCCTAATGTGTTTGTGAGTGACATGCAGATAAGCCAGTGGTCTTCAGTTCGTTTTCCACTGTGGAAGAAATAGCTGCTCAGACCAATTCATCTTTTTTTCGGTGGCTACAACGTCAAAACATCAATTGGCACAGCGCACACTGGGGATTTTTGTACTGAGATGCGGAAAAAAGTATACATATCAAAAAATATTTACATTTTTACTACTAACGAAGTTGTATATATTTGTGTATGAAAAGAACATGTTTAAAAACATTATTTTTTAAAACTATTTTTTAAAAAAAATTTTTTTAAAAATTTTAAAAAATAATGTTTTTTAAAATTCATAAATTTTAAAAATTTTTATTTATTTTTAAAAATATATGGAAAGAACATGATTTAAAACAATGTTTAAAAACTGTTTTAAAAAAATGTTGAAAATCAATGTTTTTTCCATATAGAAATATATACTACTGCGTTATTTGGACTGCCGACAAGTGAATAAATAATGAACAAATATTTATTTTTAATGATGTCTATACTTTTTGTAGTCTTTGTTTCGACATTCCTGAGCCTCTTCAGACAATATTGTACCATTCATACAAAGTAACAAACTTTTTTGCTGTCTCCATACAAAAATCTCCAAATTTTGTTGGGTTCACTGGCTCACGTATGGTTATGACTTCAAGAATAACAGCAAATCTTTTAATTAAATCTTCGTCCAAACCTGTTATTTCAGAAACTAAGGTTGGATTGGCAAAGAATCTTCGTGACGTGTTTCCGGAATTTGTTGTGCCGGATCCTTGCTTGACAGTATCAACCTGTATCCCAATTTTATCTTTTAGCTCTCGTTTTATCAATTGTTTTCTGGCTTTTTTTATTGGGCGAGTATGTGAGTCGACTCGTCCTCGTTTAAATTCCATATTATAGGCTACATGCAGAAGACTCTCCATCAGCTTGATACGAGCATGGAGAGGTGACATGCCGAATTTCAGTGCTTCTTCATTTACGGGCCTGGATTGAACTTCTTCAATTTTATTCATTTTTGAGGTTGTTGCTCCACAAATAAAACAAGAAGATGCTGCTAATGTTTCTGTCACAAACTGCGCTGTTTTACCGTCGATCATCGAAAAATATAATTGATGTTTTACTTTAAACATTGCGTAGGTGGTATGTTGGAAATTTGACTTTTTTCCGCAAAATCCCCAGTGTGCAGCGCAAATTGGAGATGCTTGACCTGACACTTTTCAAGGAGATACTATAAATATGCGGCAATATATTTTCATTATTATGGCATATGGTATGCAAGCCTCACAGACTGTAACTGAATTTTTCTTAAATTAATTAATTAATTTATTTCAGTCTACCGAAGACAATTTAGTGGTTTGGCGAATTTACAAAAAACAAATCTTAAAATTCTCATCTAAGTTACGAAGTTAATGCGATTACCACTTGTTTAATGCACTTCGTAATTGTTGTTGGCGATGTCTGTAAGAAAACACTTTTTCTATCGTTTTGATATCTTACGTTCGACACGAAGATCGAACACGTAACGTGCGGATCACTAACCAAAATGCTGAGCACAAGCATCTATTCGACTACGTCTTTGTGTGTCATCATCACCTGTTGTCAATATATTTTTTTACGGGCATCATTAATTAACCCACGATGAAATGAAGAATGAGTTTACTTATATATCGAAAACTGAAAAAATAAGGCGCGCACACATTGGTAGAAGATATACTTGTAGATCGGAAGATTTATAATTTTTGCAAATGGGTTCGTATGTCAATCATATTTAACACTTTTGAAGTAGACAGCTGCAGTATACATACAAGCGGACAAGCAATGCAGGCTGTTTTCGCATTATTCAAAATAATTTTTTAATTCTTTCTTTAGTAAAACAGTTATTCAGAAACTAAATTGAATGATTAATTTTGCGCCACCTTTTAAATGCTAATTGACCGCCTTGGTGGGCGTAGAGCGATGCTTCGAGAAGATGTGATTCAACTTACTAAAAAAAATTATCTTTCTCTGAAAGCATGACGATTTTTCCAAGGCCTACTATATGCCAATTTTATTGCCAGCTATTTCGCTAAATATAAGCCAGAGGAATATTTCCTACTCGGCTAATGAAGCTTCTGAAATTGTTAAAACCTAGTTGAATAAATTAGAAACGTGGCTTCGAAAATGGAACATCTTGATAAATGCCTCAAAATCTGCTCATGTCACATTTTCACTGAGAAAAGAGTGAGTATTAACCAAGGATAGATTAGGTTGAAGCGGTTGCCCTGTGGGACACAATCAGGCTCATAGCCCATTGTTATGCCGCATGAGGAACTTGTCTCTATCTCTCTAAAAACCAGTATTTGCTTTTCAAAAATTTTAGTATATCCCTGATTTCTGCAGAACTGAGATATCCCAAGTCATTAAAAAATTGTCTACCTAGAGTAATAAACCTACCTCTGGATAGAGCAGGACAACGATGTAGAAAGTGCGACATTGTCTCTCCCTACTCCTCATCGGTGGTGTGGCTATTATTTGAACCTTGTCAGTTCTCTTGATGTTCACACCCATCTCAAGGGCATTTCTCCATAGTAGAGAATTGGCCTAAGCACTGCTGTGTAGAGCCAATATATCATTGTAGGCATTTTCGTACATTTCTTCCCAATTAGCCTGCCGCAGGAGTACAACGCCGTCATAGCTTTGCGTACTCTATCTGCGTAGAAAATTATCTTACCTAACATTTTTTCAAGTTCTTTAAGGAGATTATTCGGTGTTAATCAAACTATTATTCCGAAATCCAGTAGCGCTAGGTATCTCGGTCTACAATTAGATAGAATACTAACATGGCGACTACAAAGCACAGCTAAAAGGCGTCAACTGAAAGCAAAAGCACGTAAAATGTTCTGGCTGCTGGGTCCGACATCTAAACTAAGTCTTAAGAACAAAATGCCAACCACCAGAGGGAGTCTCCTGGTCTCATACGCTGACGACAGCACGATAATGGCGTCGGGTAATGACATTGATGGGCTGTGCGCCAAAGTGACAGTCTACCTCACCGACCTTTCTCGCTTCTTCCTCACTGCGAGGAATCTACAACTTTTACCCACAAAGTCCTCGGCGACCCTCTTTACCAACTCGACAAAGGAGGTCAAACTGCAACTCAAGGTAAAAGTCGATGACACACCAATTTCGACTGTTAACAATCCCAAAATGATGGGTGTAATCTTTGACAGTTTGCTCTCCATCTCTGCGCACACAACCGCAGTTGCCACTAACAGCAATGGGTTGGTCCTGATGTCCCCTCTTCAACACCTTCACAACGAGGCACAGATGCTCCCAGTAAAGGAGCACAATAAATTACTCAGCAAACAGTTTCTGCTTGAGAGCTGCCGCAGGTTTCACTCTTGCAGGCACCTGCTTGAGCCAGAGCCGCCTCTCAGGCCCATCAGGAGACACGTCCTCAATTACACCGACGAGATCCAAGACAAAACGAACAGGCATTTACTGGATCGGACAGTGTTTAGATAGACAATAAACGACATTTTTAAGCTCCCGATCACTGAATGAAGAGCTCCAGCTTCTCCGTGAGACCCTCGTAACACTGGCACAATTACGTTCTGGATATTGTAGCAGGTTAAACTCCTACTTATCCAGAATTGACTCCGACATACTAAACTTACTTAGTATATCCTACATGGGAATGCACCCCGAACGGCACTAACCACCTTTTCACATGCCCCACTCGTCTATCACCCTCTCCCTCTTGACCCAACCTGTCGAATGGGCCTACCTGGGCCTACCTGGGCCTACCTTCAGATGAGTTAGACGAAGACGACTGGTGATATACACTACACTGGCAGGGCTTGCATTGCTGTTACAACAATAACAACTTAATACTATGTTTAAACCTGTTTGGTCACGTCTCACGACAGATTGTAATTAAAGTGATTGAGCAAAAGAAAAAATTCGCTAAATCATATTGCTAGTGTAAGTTTTTATTCGAAGTAGAGAATTTTTCATAAATTATAACCAATTTATTAAATGCTTTGAAAATCGAGGGTTAATTGATATCAACGCGATTTATAATAGCGCCTCTTGAAGTATAAATAATCATTAGAGCTCTAAACAGTGACACAGTAATTATGGTCTTAAGTGCAGAAGAGCTTCGTGAAATTCATTGAAAACTTTCATAAATGAACACATATGCATGTATGTGTTTAAAAAACTGTGTGTGTTAACAAAAAAAAAAGAAACGCCAATAAATGGGCCATAAAATTAAAACTTTAACGATTGCAAATGAAACATTTCGTGAGGGAACTTAAGAATGAGGATATGCCAGCGAGGCAGAGAATGCTATGTCCATACGCAGGTATGTGTGAGCGAGCAAGTAATTGAAAATAAGCACACCCCAGTCAGTCCGGTTAACGATGGCGCTAATATGCCATTTAGGCGAAAACAAACATTTTTGTACTGCTCATAGCTATTTGGCCAATACGAGTATACTCGTACATAACCGTACAGGCTGCGGAAACAAGTGTCTGCCTTTATTTGAGAAGGCGTGATGATCGATTGTATAACAAATGGGTATTTACCAGTTTCCGTATTGATGTGAATTTGAATTTACCTCGATGTGGATAGATGATTATTTTCCATGTAAACAAGACTATATGAATACGTAAGTATGAAAAAAATAATAGTTTTTCTGAACGTACAACGCATTTTTTTTTTTTAATAAAAATAAAGTATTCGCCTTAGCAGAATTTTTGTATTTCAGCAGAAATTTTGTATTTCAGCAGAATAAAATCAAATTGTAGGTAAAATATCAAGTTCTGAAATGACACAGAAAACGCCGAGTTACGTAAACTTAATTTAGCGTCGCATATTTAGATTAGATTTGTAGAGATAGATATTATATAGATGATAAGTCGGAAAAATTTGTTTTGACGTCACTCTTCCGCATTTTTTTCTTTTGGATTAATTGATGTATCTTAAGAGATCCGGAAGAGGAAGAGTATGAACGTATATTAGGAAGAACCTATGTTCCGTTTTCCTCGATTAAGAAATTTTCTCAAAATATTTCGTTCGTAAGTTTGCATTCCTCCTCCTCCAATGATTTATCGTTTATTTTTGAATGAAAGCAGTCAAAGTCGTTGGGCAGAGAATTGCGCTTAGCTTGCGGATTTCTGCTGGTCAAATGCAATCGAAAAATAAAAACAATACATAGCCAATATGCAGCCAATGCAAAACATTGTATTTATGAAAAAAACAAAAATACAAAGTACAAAGAAAAATTAAATACAAAATTTCGTGCACAGGTCTGAACGGCCCAAATTGTTGGAAACATTAATTGTAATCAATTGAAGATACGCAAGCTTTCAGTGTTAGAGTTGAGTTTTGAAAATCATAATTAATAATAAAACAAGGATGATAGATTTCAAGGTTCGCTCGATAGCTATGGTGAAAAAAAAATGTCAGGAAATCTTTGGCTGCCACGTCACTTGGGATATGCTTAACAAAATTTAGCTAGGAAAAAAATCAACACAGCCAATGCTCATGCCATAGCATTCGTATATCACAACTCAAGCTAAATTTAATTAAACACACCGCAAGTGACGTCAGCTCATCAGCAAATTCGATCAAATTCGCTCAGAGCCAAATTGCAAATATATAATAAAATTAATAAAATAAAATAAAAATATTTCTTTTAAATTAGCTGGTTCAGAAAAGCGAAACATAGATACGTCTGTCTGCGACTAAAAATTAAGTTTACATGTCTGAACATTTTTATGTTCCATTTTGGCGTCACTACAGAATTTTCATCTTATTTCAGCAAATAATAGTAACTTAAAATAAATCTCAGGAAGAGTTTCAGCATTTCACCACTAAACCGTAAAACAATTTTTAATTGAAAAAATCAGTTTTAGTTTTTCATAAATTTTTATGCAAAGTTATACAGGAGGCGCAAAATTAATCATCCAATATTGTTTTTGAAGAACTTTTTTACTAAATATATATATATAATTGGCGCATACTACCTTTCTGGGAGTTTGGCTGAGCTCCTTCCTCCTATTTGTGGCGTGCGTCCTGAAGTTGTTCCACAAATGGAGGGACTTACAGTTTCAAGCTGACTCCGAACGGCAGATATTTTATGAGGAGCTTCAGGCAGGTTTTCCATTGCCTGCCGAGGGGCGACCGCTATTAGAAAAATGTTTTTCTTAAGTTTGGTGTTTCACAGAGATTCGAACCGACGTTCTCTCTGTGAATTCCGAATGGTAATCACGCACCAACCCATTCGACTACGGCGGCCGCCCGTACTACTTTTTTACTAAATACAATAAAATAAAAAAAGATTTTAAGTGATGGAAATCTTTATTTTAACTTTTACTGCACTTTAACTTTACTGCTAACTTTGTACACTGGAGCTGTCTAGTTCACAAGTGTCAAATATGATGAACGTACGGCGCCTTTCGTAAAAATTATAAATCTTGCTATAGGGTGCACATATGCATCTATATTTGTGTATGTGTATTTCCGGTTTACAATTCCATATTATTCTTTGCTTACATTGCTTACTTTAATGTATGTATGTATCATTATCCAGGGACCAAAAATAAGGGAGCGTGTCATTATTCTGTTTTACAAAATTCTGGATGACAAAATTCTGTAAATTGCAAAACAATTCTGCTTTTTAAAATTCTGCTTTTTTAAAATTCTGCTTTTTAAAATTCTGCTTTCTAAAATTCTGCTTTCTAAAATTCTGCTTTTTCAAAATTCTGCATGTTTAATGCGAAAAATTCTGCTTTATTCAAGTTTTGTGATTTTCGTCATACAAGAAGTAACAAAATAACATTTAATTCATAAATATACATATAGGTATGTTTAAACGATAACAATATTTTAGTTTAGCCAATTACAATATTTTTTGCAATTCTTTTTAAATATGTAGTGTGACTTAATTCATTTCTTTTTTTAATAACTCTTCGCAGCTGTTCGTTTTTTTTAGAAGGGTTCTACGCAAAAATACTGTGGATTGCGTAGCCGGAGTTGGACTGATGAGGGTTATTTTTTTGAAGCGCGGCCGAAGGCCGCCCACGCGAAAAGGAGTGGATTCTATCGAAACTGAAGAAAAAATTATTATTATTATTTTTTATTTAATATCTCGAATAATAATAAAAAATAATAATAATAATAATAAATTAAATAATTACATTACCTTTTTAACATTGTTAACATTGTATTTTAATACAGAATTTTGTAATACAGAATTTTGAAAGCAGAATTTTAGAAAGCAGAATTTTAAAAAAGCAGAATTTTAAAAAGGCAGAATTTTGTTTTTAGAATTTTGTACAGACAGAATTTCGACACCAACCCCAAAAATAATCATTACTTTTAAGTCTTTAATCAAAAAAATCAAAAGCTTCCAAATATCGTAAAACAGTTACGAACATATGCATATTTTTGTATGATCTGTCGGAATCTTTTATAGTTTGAAAATTATTGAGCGATATCTAAAAAATTATTATTACGAATCACATTTCGTGTTTTAATTAATTAAAATTCGCTTTATTCCCGATTCTATGTGCACTTAAGTGAGCGCCTGACGGTTCGGCCCCGTAGCGCTTACGATACAATGCTTTATTTCAAACGCGTTTTTCTCGAAATGACTTCTTTTGATACAGTGGCAACGATTTCTCGAAGACTAATGAACCGATTTTAATTTTCTTTTTTTAAAAATTTTTGTTATCGCATTGGCTATCGTTATACGTAGCCGCTTTTCAAAATTTTGAAAATAACTATTTTTTTTGGACCTGTTGAAAATCAAAAAAAATGGTGAAAAACACACATCGAAATTCAAATCACCACAATTTTATCAAAAAAACAAACGGCTACGTACAACGATAGCCACTATTGTGTAGATTAATAAAATTTTTGGTTTTTTGATTTCAGATGATTATTCATTGCTGTATCGCTGCCACCAGATGACGTCATTTTTTTTAACTCGTTACGTTTATTTACATAAATTTGTCAAATTTCAATACTTTTTAATAAAAATTTACATCAACATAGTTTAATACATTTATAATAAATTGCCTTTTGTCCGATCTTCGCATAATCATTCCTACTTACAAAAAAATCGACTATTTTTTAACCCCCCACAGTGGCGTTCCCCCTTAATCGCTCACAGAATACAAACATACTGCGAGTTATATATTTTTTTATCAAAAATAAAACTGACTTTGCGATTTGCTTCGCTGAGCTGAGATGCCGTGAGGCGTTTTGAGTGTTTCGATCTGCCAAAAATAAAAATAAAACTCAAAAATTAATTTCATTTCTGAAAGAAAAAATATCGCTCAAGAAATGAACTATATATTTGATCAAAAAAATATAACTCGAAAAATAATCAATATTTCTAATAAGAAAACCTAACTCCGAAAATTATTTCAGAACCAGAAAATCACACTCGAAAAATTAATTTTATTTTTGTTTAAAAAAATGTGTCCATAATTATGAAAGTGGTCTAAGTCAAAATTTCAAAAAAATTAGTTTATCACTTATTTCATATCCACATTATCTTAAACTAAAGGGTGGTTAGATTCCAAGGGCCGATGTTGAATGTGAACCACACCCAAACGTGAAAAATGACAATAACTTCTTAAAAAAATAGTATTTTATTCAAAATCAACACCAGCCCTTAACACTTAACCACCCTTTAGATAAGGAACTATTTGCATTTGGTGGTTTTTGGAGGTGTGCCGCCGAGGCCGCGGCGACCATTTGGCCAATATTTTGTTCCATAAGTAATTGAACTATACCAATATTATCATAATAAAGAAAAATGATAATAACTTCCTAAAAACATTGTATTTTATTCAAAATCAATACCGGCCCTTGAAACTTAACCACCCTTTATATGTTTTTAATGTAATTTTCACAATATTGTCAAAAATGAACCTATAGATAGAGGATATAATTTCAACGTTATATGGAATTCCTTAGTCTTAATTATGAAAGTGGTCTAAGTCAAAGCTTGGAATAAATTACATATAATTTATATTTACTGAATGAAAAAATCTAAGCATGCAATAATGAGGAAGAGAAATTACATCTTAGAGAAAGTCATGATGTACATTTACAAAATGCCGAAAGAGCTAGGAACTGTCTTGCAGAGGACCCGAAAAAAGCCAAAGAAAATGTCAGCGAATACTATGGATCCGCGTTTGATTTACAAAAAGCACTTCCGTACCCAAAACTGTCTGCTTCGTTAGTCTATTATAAGCGAAATATGTACGTTTATAACTTGGTCTTCCATAATGACAATGTCAAGATGTATGTATGGGATGAAACTACAGCATCGAGAAGTGCACAGGAAGTAGCATCATGCATTTTAACGCATATGGAGGATATTATATGTAACTACTCAAAAACTCGTAATAGCTTACAGTGATGCGTCTTCAGTTTAAAATCGTAACATTAAAGTAGCATTAACATTATTCATTAAAATTACTCAGTCAAATAATAATAATACAATATTGAAACGGTAGACCACACATTTTTGGTATTGGGGCATTTCTTTCTACCGAATTGCCGTGATTTCAGTTTGATAGGAATGAAAATCAAAGAAGAAGCTTACTTATACTCGTACAACCCTAAGCATTATTATGAATTTATAGAAAAGTGTAAAAGGAAAAAGCCATTTTCGGTAAAACGAATGTCGCAGTCGGTTTTTATTTCGACAAAGTCAGTAGAAGAATCAATAACAGAAAGAGTAAAAAATACCGCTGGCTAATCTATCTCTTGGCTAAAAATTCAATGGATGCGTTTCTTAAGAAACGAACCTTGTAAAATGTTCTACAAAACTTCTTTAGATGATTCTAAATTCCACGTTTTGGATCTTTCATCTAAAAGAGGAATACGAAAAATATTAAATTACTTCCATTATACACAACTCCTAATCCAGAAACGGAAGAAAAACATAGGCCCCTATTATGAGTTAGATTCGATCTTCGATATTCGCTGGTTGTCGAAGATCGAAAATCGAATGTCAATTTGATATTATGAACGGTGCAACCCTATCGAAATTTTCGTTGTTTACCGAATTTAGAGTCGAATGCAATTTTGCTTTCGATTGTGTAGCGTATTGTGGGAAAACTTGTTAAAGTGTAAGTTGTTTGCGATTATTTATGGTTTTAAAGTAACCAAATAATAAATATATACTAATTTTGTTAATTTTATGCAGGTCGAAATTCGTGAGTACCAAACAACAATTAGAAAGGCGAATCCACAATTCGCAAAAGGGATTTGCACCAAAGTTCACGCAGCAAAAAAATGAGAGGAATTTACAACGGAGCTGAATTGCTTGGGATCACCAGTGAGAACGGCAGCAAAATGGATTAAGCTTAATAATGGTTTTTTTTTGTGATGTTTTTAAAAATACATTTTTATTTTCCCTTGGCAGGTATGGGCTGAAATACGTAGAGGAACTGAAATACATATTTTTTTGAATGACGAATAATTGAATAAAGAAAGTTTATAACAAAAATAAAACAGAAACTGTGGTGTAAAGGTTTCTATTTAATACTTTTTAGATTTTTCTATAATATTCTAAGAATTTCATTTCTTATGTTTTCTGCTTCTCCGTTATTTGGCTCCACTTCAATATCTTCAGCATCATCGTTGAGGGTCTCATCGGATAACTCTTCATCCGGAAGTTGAACATTATAAAACAACCAAATGTTGTGCAAAGCTGCACACACATTAATAATTTGTGTTGCTTTTTTTGGAGAATAGTGAAGAGCTCTTGGCTCGGGTGCACTGCTGCAACTGGTTTTCTGTACTGGACAGTAGGTTCATAAACGCCTCTTTAGATAATCTAAAGTTCTTTAAAAAACTGTAAGGAAATTTCTGTAATATTAAGTACGTCAACACATTTTGAAAATACTAAACTTACTCAGTGGAAGCCATTTCAAGGGGGTTTCATGCGCCCCTCAGCTGTTTTCTACATCTAGCTAGTTCCACTAATCTTTCATCGACCGATGAATCGTCGAACCACAACTCTGTTGTACTCATTTTCACAAAAAATACTTTTTTTAACTTTTAAAATTGTTGTTAGCAAAGAATTTCAACACAATCGGTTTTTCTTTTATTTTGATTTGCTGTATCAGCTGAGAAAAATTATCTATTGTAAATGCGTCGAGCGACCGAAATTCACAATAGTCATATTCTTCAACGAATGAACACCATAATACCAAATGAAAATTCGTTCGATCAGCACTTTCGACTATAGTCGAAGATCGAATGTTGCTCATAATAAGGGCCATAAAGATTTTACATCCCACAATGAATCTTAAAAACTAGAAAAAATGATAAAAATGAATTACTTTTTAAAAATAATTAATAAATTTTTATACATTACTTCGTTAAAGTTATTGTTTCAAATAAAACGCATCGTTCTTTATTGCACTAAGTCATTTGAAAATGGTCTAGGTCAATTAGAGCTTTAAAAACAACATTTTCGTATGAAATTCACACAAAATTTCATATTGAAATTTCCAGTAATCAAGACTAAGAAAATTATGAATTAAAATCTCGCATAATATAAAAATGTTTCTTAACTCGTTTAAACGCAATTCATTAAATATCTCGAAACAAGAAATATATGACTTAGACTTTAATATATGACTTAGACAACTTTCATAATTATGGGCACAAATATAACTCGATATATGTATGACTTTTTGTCTTGAGTAATGTAATAAAAGTCAGAAATAAATTATTATTACTGAAATTTGAAAATCTCAAAATTATGATCAAATAAAAAAATTAAATAAAATAATTTATTATATGATTGAGTGTTTTTTTCATAAAACTGATAATGATTACGGCCCCTGGTACATTGGCTATGGCATGATTATACTCTATTTTTACTGCTCTTCTCAGCTGCTTTTCAGCATAGGCAGATCTCTCAATTTTTAAGGACTGTCCCATTATCCGCCGGATTTCTGGAACTGTATTAAAATGACAAGATACGTAGCAACGGCTGAGCTCAACTGCAAGTAAAAAATTGAAAAGACATTTAAGCCAATTAATTAAAAATATCAAAGCACTATTGATTTAAATGGAACATTAAATTACTAAAAATTTCTTATGTTTATGGTGATTATACAATAATTAATATAAGTTTTATAAAATTTTTTTGAAGGAATTATGATATTTTGTTTTAAAATTTGTTCGAGGAGAAATTTTAAAATTTTAATTAAGCCATTCTTCCAAAGCACCAGTTTATCAGAAAGCTATAGTTGAATAATCTAAGGGCTGTAGCTTTCTAAGCTGCTTAAGTTAAAGTTCTAACAAACGCCTTATTTGTGGGTAGGTACTCCAAATTTTGACCGCCGTGGCCGAATGGGTTGGTGCGTGACTACCATTCGGAATTCAGAGATAGAACGTCGGTTCGAATCTCGATGAAAGATCAAAAATTAAAAAAACGGTTTTGCTCGATAAATAAAAATCGATTTTTTTTTTTTGCATGTTATTGTAGTAAAACATTTCAAAAATACCGTGTTAAAATTTTAAGTCAATCCGAGCAAAACTTTTTAAGTTATAGAGCATAAAGCCGAGCCGCCTCAAACATCTGCCGAGACGCAGCGGTTGCGCGCGTAGTCCATTACAAACTTTAAACGCGGTTTTCTCGAACCTTTTTTTTAAAGTGCGTAGTCATTGGCATTTGAAAACTACTCAACCGATCCTTTTGAAATTTTGCACACATATTTTACATATAAAAACCTCCCCCCAACGTTTTTTTTCGCCATTTTTTTTATATTAAGGTGGTTTTACACCTACAAAATGGCGGCACACCACAAATAGGAGCGGATGCTCGGTCAAACACACAAAAAGGGTGTACGCCAATTATATACCTACATATATATACTCCAAGTTTTGTTAGGTGAAGTCTTACCGAAGAAATCTGGACATATACACGTTTGGTGAAAGTGGTTGGAAAAATACACGCCAAAGAAGATTAGGGCACCAAAAAGTGGAGAAAACCTAATAAAAATTAGTATTTCTTTATTATTCGTTATTCCCTTACTCGTGATTACTCCTTTACCCGTGTCAGATGGTGTAAAGAAATGTTGAAGAAACTCAGCCGCGGTGGTTTAAAGCACGTCTCGTATGGCATTGCTACAGGTGACCAGATCTATGCATCAGCAATCGCCGATATGGGTGTTCCAAAACGAGCTTTGTGGAAGTAGCACCTCAAAGCAAATGGTGGCCTGTTTTTGTTTTTCAGAAAATCTAGACATGTCGCAACTATACCACTAGAGAAACTTACCTATAACAAACAGTAAATTCTGAATGGTACACAACCATTTACTTTCGAGAAGTTTTCGGAGAATTAAGGAAAACCAACCGCCCAACCGAAAACGATTCACCTTTACCAAGACAAAGCGAGGTTGTTGTTGTTGTACGAGCATAAACATTACTTATACATGCTGCCTGACCGGATATAAACCCGGGTCGTTCCGATAACGAAGAACCGATTATCGTAGGAACATACAATAGAACCGACAGTCGTCGGAGCTCTCATGTATCGGCTCATACAAGAGACTTTTGTGCACTCAAAAGTCCGAATTAATGGGTCATCCGCCTTACAGCCCTGATTTGTCACCCAATGATTACTTTTTGTTCGCGAACATCAAAAATAAAAAGCGAGGTCAACGTTGTTCAATGCCTGAAGGAGCTATTTAAGTTTTTAAACAGATTATTTTGGAGGTATTTGAGTGGCAAAAGTGCTTTGAAAATTCGTTCAAGCGAAAGCAGACGTATGTTGACTTCCAAGGCGAATATTAAAAAAAAACAAAGCCATTTTCACTTATATTTTGCTGTGTTTTCATTATTGGGCGCAATATATAATATAACACCCTCGTAAAAGATGAGTGAAAAATTTAAACAAATTATTTAAGTGAATTTAATTAATATTAAGAGGTTAATTCTTAATATAATCTCTACTTTTCATATAATTTAATAATACGAAAATTCCTTTCCTTATAATTTGCAACTCAAAGTCGTTGGCAACAAAGTTGAATTTTGAAAAAAACTTTCTTTCTCAAATAATTTTTTTTAAGTATATTTTATGCTAATGAATTAGAAAAATATGGATAAAAATTTTAAGAAAAACCGAAGAATTTTATATTTTTAAAAAACTCTATACGATTATTTTCAATTTATACTATAAAGGTGAATGTCTGTTCGTTGTCCGCGCATCACTACGAAACGACAACACCAAATGGCGTAAAAATTTTTTGCATTCATATTTTCACCCAGTGAAGGTTATAGGCATGTTTTTATGATGGAACTACCTTCCCACAGCCCTCAGGCCGCGCCACCACGCTCATTCATCACTAATAATCGAATATTTGCTTAAATTGAATCTAAAAAATCTTAGTTTTTCCTATTTCCCACTATTTATAGCACACTCTAGACTTCATAATCCGCAGAAGCTATTTAACTATGACCCAAATGCAAAGTTCAAAAACGGTGGAGATAGAAAATTAATAAAAATAATTTTGCTTGATATTTTTCTGATTGGTTGTTTTGATTTTATTCAACGAGGCATAGCAGCGGATGCCGGTATTTTAATATTATGGTTATTAATATAAATTATTAAAAATTATCTATATATATAAAAATTAAGCCGAAAAAAGTGTGCATTTGTCCGGGGTAATCTCAGCAACGCGTATAAAGAAAACAATGAAAGTTTCCCACATTGTTGGTGCTGGTTTGGCAAAGGTTTCTGTGAAGTTTGATTGAAATCCGATAACGCGTGTGTGTGCGGTGCGTCGGTTAAGTGTTTTTGCTATTTGCCGCACGTATTTTTTGTACCGCACATAGCATTCATTAGAATTGAATACATTTTGGTTGGGTGTGTCTGGGCCGATTATTATTGTATGAAATTTGGTATATATATATATTTTTCCACGGTGAAGCTTAGTATAATGTGCTTATTGATTCCACTCGCCACCAGGTGGCGCTGCCGAAGCCCAAAACGAGGACCAGGGTAACCCTAGGATGTGTTTTTACATTGTGGGTATCAAATCAAAGCTACTGATGAGTGCTTTAATACAGAGTATTTTTTAGATCTCTGAGTGACCAGGGTGTCGAGATATAGCCGAGAAGGTGGACCAAGGTACCCTTGGATGTGTTTGTACAATATGGGTATCGGATGGAAGCTGTTGATGAAAGCTTTTAAGTGAACTAATTTTTACTGCCCGTTTCCGGGATAAAGAAAGGAGATGGAGCTGGAGATGGAAGAGGAAAAGGAATAGCTACAGGAAGAGGAAGAGGAAGACCACTTATTATTAAAAATTAAAAAAAAAATTCTAAAAAATTTTTTAAATGTTACATATACGCTTTTTATATAAACGTTAATCTGAAGTCAGTTATAGTGAAAAATTCATTCTATCATTGCCGGCGTGATTGGTGATCGTTTCCTTAATTTTTTGCAGAAAGGTTATACTAATATGAGATATTACCAATATCATTCATATATTTACGTATTACCTGTGTACTCACAAATATACGGTTGAAGCAAATATATGTCAGTTTTTTTACTTCGCCTGGAAAAGTTTATATAAATTTAAGAAGAGTATGGTAAATATAACTTATTTTATATCAGACTTCACGCAAAAAAGTCATTTGCACCTGAACACATAGCTGGGTTTAAGCGGGGGAATAGAACAGTTCTCTTCTCCTTCTCCGCTTTTTCGCACACGTAATTGTATGGGATGAGTGCATGATGGCACATAAAAAGTCACTGGAAGCGCTTGATAGGACATTACGATATTTACGTAGTAAAAATGAAATGTTTGGTCGTGCCTTAGTGCTGCTGGCAGGTGATTTTAGACAAACACTGCCTGTTATTCCTCGAGCAACTGTAGCAGATGAATTGGCTGCATGTTTGAAATCATCATATTTGTGGAAACAGTGGAGACATGTTCAAACACTCAAACTAACTACAAATGTACGTGTTCTAATGCAAAATGATCCATCAGCTGCTGAATTTTCACAGCAATTATTGGATATTGGAAATGGCAAAGTTCCTGTCGACAATTTAACTGGCTTAATAACTTTTGTCAAATAAGTCAAACGAAAGAACAGTTAATTCAAAGTATTTCCCCAAATTTGCCTCAAAATTACAAAAATCATGATTGGCTTAGTGAACGAGCCATCATGGCTGGCAAAAATAAAGATGTGAATGAAATGAATGCGGCTATTTTGGCTAACATACCAAGTCCAGAACAAACATATCGATCCGTTGACACTGTTACAGATCAAGATGATATTGTAAATTATCCCATTGAATTTTTGAATTCCTTTGATTTACCTGGATTACCGCCACACATGCTAAACCTCAACCGATTATTATGTTGAGAAACATAAATCAACCACGACTATGTAATGGCACTCAATTAAGAGTTAAGAGATTGATGAATAACGTCATTGAAGCAACAATTTTGAATGGAAAATACTCTGGTGAAGACGTTTTAATACCGCGAATACCAATGATACCATCGGATATGCCGTTTGAATTCAAACGTCTTCAATTTCCTGTTCGCCTTGCATTTGCGATTACTATTAATAAGTCTCAAGCTCAAACTTTATGAATTTGTGGTATTGATTTAGAATACCCATGTTTTTCTCATGGCCAACTTTATGTTTCATGCTCAAGAGTTGGTAAGCCATCGGTATTGTTCATTTGTTCAACAACGCATGGAAAAACGAAGAATATTGTATACCAAAGAGCATTACAATAAAAAAAGTAATAAAGTAAATCACATCAAACGTTTTTTAATTGCTATTACTATTCAAAATTTCTTTCATTACTATTCATGCGCGAGAATTTCTATAAAAAACACACAGTATTTCTCGGCTTAATTTAATTAATTAATCTAGATTTTTTTGAAGACGACCAGCGGAACGGGCGGGTTTTCGCAAGTTTTCTATGAAACTAAAGCCGGCTTTGAAAGTATTCGATGCGGTAACAGCTGGTGGTAACAGAGGAAGAGGAAGGCCTCCTCTGCGTTGGAAAGATCAGGTGGAGAAGGACTTGGCTTCACTTGGTGTGTCTAATTGGCGCCGGTTAGCACGAGAAAGAAACGACTGGCGCGCCTTGTACAACTCGGCCAAAATCGCGTAAGCGGTTAAGAAGAAGAAGAACTGGCACTTGTGAACTGAACTAAACAAGGTCAAAAATAAAGATTTTCATCGCTCTAAATAATTTTTTTAATTGTATTTTATAAAAAAGTTATTCAAAAATAAAAAATGGATGCTTAATTTTGTGCCACCTTCTAACTTGTTACTAATTTAATGAATAACAATAAAATATTTTCCAGTTTGTCTACTCACCGATGTCAAAATATTTCTATTAATACGACATAGCCCCAGCGCGGAGAATTCTACATCGATAACAAGTAACTGTTGCCAAAACTTTTTGATCTATGCTTGAAAAAAAAAACAAAAGTTTATATTACAAATTCAGTTGCTCACACGATTTGCATGAGCAACAAAAACAAAAGGTTCACCTCTTCCACTAGTATCGGCTCATTAGTTCTTCGCTCGATCTCGGACACAATTTGTATAGTTTTCTTGGACTGGTTAATATTTTTTTATTATAATAATTTGATATAGAAGTTTAAAGCAAATGATGTTGGAAGACTTTATACACACCTCCCTCGTTGCAATGTGACATGGTTCCACCACCAATAACAATCGCATTATATGCAAAGTAATCCACAATGCTTGACCCCATACATAGCCGGTAGCATTTCGATTTAGCAACGCCACAAATAGAAAATAGGAAGTGGCCACCACGTGCAGCAGGCAGGATACTAGGATGAAAAGCACAGCAGTGCCATAGGTGCTGGTGGGCGCAAAAAATAATTATTTGGGCTTATTAGTTTGGAAAATTTTATTTGATTTTTTTAGGTTTCTTTTATATGATACTACTTACTGTGAAAAAATTTGCACACATTTGCCCAAAGATTCGTGATGGTCGGCAAGTGATCGCAACAGGCAAACTCGTGTTTTTCCTGAAAGAAAAGAGCAAAATAGCTTAGACATTGAAAATGGGCGTGGAGCTAAAAAGATATGCACGATTCTTATATGTATTTGTACAATGGTTTTTTGAGCATAAAAAATTGAACATTAATTTTTAAATCTTCACAATCTTGCGCTCCGCTATATCTTTGAAATTATTGCGTATTAACTTTGATATATTGCGGAACACTTTAGCAACTAGGGAGATTTAAAATTTGTACACCCGTGCGCACTAGTGTACTAGAGTAATATAACATTTTTCACATAATGGTTGTTTGTAATGCATTGAACCCATTTAGATAAATCGAATAAAAGTTGGAATATCGCAAGCTTCCTAGTACGAGTGGAAGATAAATTGGTATAAAAATTAGCGAAATCGGACAATAGGCACCAAAGACCAGAAAGTAGTCACAGTCCATAGTCCACAGAATGGTAATTTCGACACTTCGGTAGCTACTAAAGAAAATTTGCTCATAATTTATTTAAGAAATTGTCTGAGAGACAGAAGTAGGATTTGTACATGAGGAAAAATATTTTTGAAAATTGATCTCATTTTGGCAAAGAACAGATAGACATACCCGTACTTATATATAAAGCCCATATGAATAAATTATGAAAGGTTGTATCAAAATCAATAAGAAGAACTAATTGGCTGATGAACTGATTGAGGGTGACCAACGTACATTGTCCAAATATGACACAGAAATCAAATCAAACGAAACCCCTGACTCTTTAGTTAGGATGGAGACTGCAGATGGGCAAAACTGATGTTACCTGTCATGTCCGACCGACTGTCGCAGATCCTGTTACTAAGCAGAAACGACTGTAGGCAGCTGGTTGGCCTGATGATGACAGGCTACTTTCTATTGGGGAAGCACTTGGAAAAGATGGTCATATCAGGCTATGCACTTTGCCCAGCATGTGGTGAGGAGGATGAGACGGCGGACCTCTTCCTGTGCGTCTGCCCGGCCTTCGCTGGAATCAGGCTCGGGGTCTTTGGTACTGATGTGTTAAGAAATGACCTCCTTAGCTTCTTAGCACCACAAGATCTACTCAAATTTCTTTGGAGGTCGGATAGATTGAAAGAAAATTAAAAAGGGAACCCGAATGCAGTACAATGGACTTAATGTTGCCTGAGTGCTGTACAAAAAAAAAAAAAAATGAACAGAAAGAAAAGTTTATGAACCAAATACAAAAAAAAATGATTTTGAGTCATGAAAATTTTTGTTTTGACCTTCACGCGCTCCATTAATTGTCTATTTGTATAAATTGTAATAATTATAAATCATCCGCTAGAGTAATTAATTTTGCGCCACCTTGTAAAAGAAAATGCCATTGAAGACATCTGGTTTAAACAAGACGACCAGATTTGCGTCTGAATTCTGCGATTTCCGAAAACTT
Organism: Anastrepha obliqua; assembly: GCF_027943255.1. NCBI lineage: Eukaryota > Metazoa > Arthropoda > Insecta > Diptera > Tephritidae > Anastrepha > Anastrepha obliqua. Next base: position 115,901,047 of record NC_072895.1, read on the forward strand.
AATAATAAGCCGAAGCGGTGACGTCAATTGGCCTCCTCGGAGCAGCAATTTGCCTACCATTAAACAGTTTAATGTAGGGCTCCATTATGGACAAATATTATGCCAACCACCCAGAGACCTTTCAAAAGTTGAAACACGAAATTGATATACACTTTGATGAGATAATTGCCAAATATCGAAAATGTATTAAAAAATTGGGTTCACAGCGCCGAATGGGCTTACAGTACAGCCAGCCGTGAAATAGGGTTGAGCTTGTGTAATAAAAAAAAAAGTCGAATGAAAAAGAAATCATTGGAAATACTAATTCGTATTTTATTTAATATTATATTATTACACCTAAAACATGCGCCGGCTATATGAAGCTCGGCTCCAACCGAATTAAAGCTCTGCTTCACTAGTTTTTTTTCGCTTAAACTCACCTAAATTTTCTTTATTCATTGATTCGCTTTGCAAATGTTGTATACTCTCATGTAGTGACATCGTATTACCTGGAGTGATTCTAATGCTATTAGAATGATTTTTCATAACACCGTAAACTTTTTTATCTGTAAAAAGAAAAAAATATACGGGTTTAGTGTTGAATGAAATATTTACAAGTGTATTTTAAATCGCTTTTTTCAAATGTTTACTTATAAAATAAACACCATCAACCTTGTACTTATTATACCCTTACCTGTAAGATAATGACTCCTCAACGTTTCATTTAAACGGCGAAAACGTCTGCCAAGTCCAAAGGCAGTGTTGGCGAATAAAACATGGAATCCCATCATGATAAAATAAAGGAAATAAAATGGTAAATACCATTCGATATTGGTTTCTGAAACAAAACCAACAAATGATACATGTTGCTCTATATGTACAGGGTGGCACGAAATTAACCACCCTATCGGAAGATTCATAATTTTTGCAAATGGCGTCGTAAGACAGTCACATTTCCCACTTGTTACAATCTAGACAACCGCAGTATACAAACCAACAAACAATGGAGGGGGTAAAGGTCAATGTAAAGAATTCGATCATTGAAAATATTTTTTTTTATTTATGGATGATAATGATATTTGGATGATTAATTTTGTGCCACCTTGTATAAAAAAAATGTCATTTGCTACAAGAATGCCATATTACAAAAAAAAAATTATTTACTTTTAGATAATATGTTTGCAGAAATGGCCACAAGCTCTTTTCTAAACTGTGAAAAAAAATTATGGCAAAACCAAATAAAATACGTGTTATTACTTTGACTTAGGAAGGCATAGTCAATTTAAGCCTTTAAATTCGTTTTTCTTACCTTATTGGCTTGTGGATTATGGCGCTCTTGCAGCAAATGAGCGATAGGTTATTTTCAATCACTTACTGCGAGACTTGTTTGGTCCGATTTCGACTTGGAGTAACCATGTCCATATGTCAAACCCTTCAACAAAATTTTTTGAAATTGTAAATAGCAAATGTCTATTTTTTTAAATGATTATACAACCTATCAGTACTGCAGTTATTATCAACGGGATTGTGGCCAATAGTCTGGCTACAATGCGATCACGTTTGAAGTTCGAAAAAGAATGCATTTCGGCATCGAACTGTAGAATAAAAAATATGTATGTACTTATATAAGAATTAATTAATCTCGTCGTAGTGCTGGGTACTAAATTATTTAATATTTTTTATAGGTTTCAGGTTTCACATATCGCTGTAGTGAAAATTTTCCAGGTCTACTTTTTTCGAAAATATTTATTTTAATGCCAGCAGCAAGAAAAATAAAAAAATGCGTCATTGCCCAAACTATTGAACTACTTATTTTATTGTTAACCGTTTCTTCTCCATGATAAGAAACTTTGCTAAGTCCAAAATATTCATCGATACTGTAATAGGCCCCAAAGAATACCAAAACTGTTCATCAAAGTTATGGAAATCGATTCGTTTGAGACTGTTTTAGCTTGAAATTCGCAAAATTTGAAAAAACTAAAGATGTTCCAAAATAACACATGGGCTGAAAAGTCCCGAGCCTAACAAAGAAGACAGGTTTCTTTGTTTACACTCAGCTTTATTCATTAACGTAATTTCCATCAAGAATAACGAAATCATTCCAACGCCGCTCTAACATTTCAATACCACTTTTGTATAACGATTTAACTTAGGCCTCAGTTCAGCGATAACCTCTTCATTCGAGCGAAATTTTGTACCGGCGACCATTAGGAAAAGCCATTAGTCACTGGGAGCCAAATCTGGCGATACGATGGATGTGGGAGTGATTTGCAGTTCAGTTCATGTAGTTTTGTCATTGTTTAGATTGATTTGTGATACGGTGCGATGTCTTGTTTTTGGCCAACAGTGAGAAAACGCGGCACCCTCTTTGAACAGAGCTTTCTTATAGTGAAATGCTCAAGCAATATAAAGCCAATACGTTCTTTTGATATCTTTACGATGTCAGCTAACTCAAGCAACTTCACTTTTCGGTTCATTGGATTTCGATTTTGTGGATTTTTGTGCATCATAGGTGCTTTTACGACCACATTTGAAGTCAGCAAACCATCGGTTTTTTGTTGTTGCTTCTGAGCAAAGCGGAGTCCCCATAACACATTTCCAGCCATTGCTTCGCTTGAACGGTGTTTTCCCCCTCATCAAGAAGCAGTGTAAAATTAAAACACGAAATTCTTTTTGATCCATTGTTATGAAAATAACCTCAGTAGCGTCACTCTCAGCCCAATAACTCACGAACTAATGAATAGAATACAATGAAATTTTAACAACTGCCTGTCTAAAGTTAGTACTAACTAAAAAAGAAGTGAACGCAATAAAACTAGTGCCTTATATATGTTTGGCCCGGCACTTTTCAGTCCATGTGTTATTATTCAATATTAAAGAAGATTAGTTATCCAGAATCAGAAAAGCTGATTTTTTTAATGCTTCGAAAGTATAGTCTATTGAGTATTCAGTCGCATTACAAAATTTTTTGATCGATTTTGAAGCTTGTTTAGCTTCTACAACCTTTTTAGCGATGGCGAACAGTTGGCCTGCTAGCAAATTCGTGTTATTTAAAAATTGAAACGCATTTAATTGGGTAAAAAAGTGGAAGAATATCTCGCCGATGTTAAATATGGAGTCTCTTAATGGTTTTACTTCTGAGTTCTTATCTGTGTTCGTACCTTCGGTTTTAGACAATTTTAAGAATAAAAAGCTTCGATTTATAGCACTTAAACTTTATGCTATCTATGAAGAGTGGATAGAAAAAATTATTTACCTTCCTTAAACGTGAATTGAGCTCTTGTGTAGGTTTCACGCTGAAGAGACCGCAACCCATGCCAGCAGCACTCGACAACACCACCACAGTCACATCGAACGCAGTTACCACTTTGGAGGTAGAAGTATTCATTCTAAAAGATTGATTATTTGTATTAAGAGGTAAGTTATGTATTGTAGTTGTGAAAGCAGGCGATGCAATAAAATATTAACTTGATCTCAAAACCTTTTCATACTACTTAGTGAGTCTAAAAATACAGTGAATAAATTTCGACTTTTCTACAAAACCTTTCAGTCATTTCTAGTTAGAAGAAAAGTATAAGAAAATAATTTAAAAAAAATGTCAAAGAGGATCAAATTCACATATCCAACTTCAACTTTTCCAAAAATTCTACATCAAAACATTTAAAGCACTCACTTTTAATAAAAATGCTGCATAACTCCGAGCAACATGTTGTTAGCAACAATTTCACCAGCAACATTTCTGCGCGCAAATAATAATAATTGCATATTTTTAATGCTTATAAGTAAATTTTCAATATTATACGCTTCATTCATGAAAGTTTAATTAATATTTTTTTAATTTTTTGAAATATAAATTTTCTTTTTCAATTATTAGTATTAACATTTTTTTAACATAAAAAAGCACGTAAGCACTAGAGTTTTTGCACCGTGGTAAATATATTAGCAAGTGTAACAATTAACAATTCAAGTAGTAATAAATATTTATGTGCATATATAACATCCCCATCGCTAGTAGGTAAGTTAACTCTTATATTCCAATTTATTAAGTATTAATTACACAGCTCTAATTTATTACATTGTTTGCATAAACCATTTTTTAATAGGTTATTTAGGTCGTGAATTCCAGCTAGCCGTAAGTGGATTGACAATACTCGTACATGTACCTGGTCGGAACCACTACTTACGGTTCTTTACTGATGGTGCAAAGTTTAATTAAGTTGGCTTGGCGTCTACTGTAAAAAGACAAAAGTAAGCGTTTCGGCTCGTCTTCCTAATCTGTAGCGTATTTCAGGCTGAATTTCCAGTCATTAATGAGGTAGCTGTCTGGTTAGGCAAAAATGTGACTTCCTTTAGAGAAGCCTATACTTATTATGCGGCAATTTAATCTCTTGATGGGGTTGTCACTAATTCCATTATTGATCGCAAATGCTGAGAATCTCTTAACGAGATAGCGGAATATTTTCGCATCCATTTGATATGGGTGCCATAGTGACACGCCAGGGAGGTGTAAGGGAGACAAAGCGAGAGAGGACACCACCTCCGTATGGAGACTACAATGTTCTCAAACACCTCTCAACTTACAAACTGTGTGGTGCAAGTAGCATTGCCACTTCGGCCAACACGAAGTGAGTTCATAGTCTGACGTGTACACTACAAAAAGAATTTGACCAAAATGGGATGTCATGCACTAAAAGGTTACTTAATCGGCCCAATCGTCGAAAACGGCTCTATGTTAGATGTTTTCATCACAGGACACTGCTTCCTAGGTTGTCATGCTCAAATATTGAATATAACTTATTTCGACTATTGCAGATGCTGTGAGAATGAGGAGGAGGAAGAGTCTGTCAGACATCTTCTTTGTCCTGCGTGGCATGCAACTGGGTTTAGATACTTTGGCTCATCGTTATCCAATGATACTGCGGACCTTAGAGATACAAGTATCAGTCAGATCAATGCGTTTGCACTTAAAACAAAATGGTTTCACTCCTGTTGTGCTTTGGTATCACAATGGATCGGCAACGGTCTACGTGAGCTGGTTTATTATTCTACTACTTATTAAATTTTTTTATAATGTTTCAATAGCATTATCGTATACAAGTTTTATTTTAATATTGGAACTATGAATATTTTCTTAATTAGTATTTATGTTATTGTACATATTTTGGTTGCTCTTTGTATGGCGAAACTTTATAATTTTTATGTATCACTTATTTCTATTTTCCGTATACTTTTCTCTAGTTTTATTTTTATTATCAATATCTAAGTCCAATATTTACTGGTTTTTATTTGGTGACTGGTGACTGATAAAGGGTTGTCCAATAACAGGTGTTACAGATGAATGGATTGAGCTATCAAGAGATGACTAACGATTTTTTATGGCCGAAATTGGATGGTATTGATCTGGGCAATGTTTATTTTTAACAAGATTACGTGCCACACAAGCAACGAAACCATTGATATTTTGCGAGAAAAGTTTCCGGACTGTGTTATCTCTTCAAGAGGTGATCCCAATCGGCCACCGAAATCTTGTGATTTAACAACTAGTTTCTTTGGGGCCACGTGAAAGATAAGGTCTACGCCAACAGCCCAGGGTCGATTCAAGACCTCAGAGATGGAATTCGTGAGGTTATCGAGGACATAGGGCAGCCACTTTGCAATTCGGTTATAGAAAATTTGTGAAAAGGATATAGTCCTGTAAGTGTGGTTGTGGTAGTCATTTGTCTGATGTTATTTTCCACTATTAACGGCATACCTTCCTCTTTATAATGAAATAAACATCCGATCATTTATATTACAAAATAGCATTTTTCTTTGAATATCAAAATAACACCTCTTATTGGAAAACCCTTTAGAATTTTTATAATATTTTTAACTAGCTGAATTTGTATTATGTGCTAAACAGTCTTGCAGCGGGCAGCAGGTAACGGCTGACGGCTACTTGCATAACATTTAATCGCATTAAATCGCACAGAATTGCGGCGGCAATGGTTCTCTTGCCGTCGGTTATTTTTACCGCGGAAAAATAGTGAGACGCATTTCAATTATCTCCGCCGGGTTGAAGACTCAGGGTTGTTTTTCTGATCACTTGACGACAATTTGTTTGTTTACAAGCAGCAGGCCGGCAAATAACAAGCAAATAATATTCGATTTGATTGTCACAATACGCCAAATCTTGGAGAATCGACACACACCATCTTTTCATCGATTTCAAAGCTTCATTCGACAGTACGGAAAGGCGTTACCTGTATGCCGCGATGTCTGAATTTGGTATACCCGCAAAACTAATACGGCTATGCAAGATGATGTTGCTCAATACGAGCAGCGCCGTCAGAATTGGGAAGGACCTCTCCGAGCCGTTTGATACCAAATGAGGTTTCAGACAGGGTGACTTGCAGTCGTGTGACTTCTTTAACCTGATTTTGGAGAGAATCGTACGAGCCGCAGAACTTAATCGCTCAGTCACAATTTTTTATAAGAGCGTACAATTGTTGGCGTATGCCGATGATATTGACATCATCGGCCTTAACAAGCGCGAAAATAAAATGCAAACCAAATAAAAAAATAAATATTGTACTACACATTTTCACACAAAATGAAGCGATTTTGGCCATTTTTTTGTTTCTATTTTTCATTTGTAAGTAGTGTAAAATTGACTCAGGACACTGATGCGTGTTAAATAAGACGGCAATGTTGGCAACATTGTAGCGCAGCATGCTGCTAGCGACATTTGCTTGCAGCGCCAGTTGAAGTTGAACATTGAAATGCGTGAAAATAAATGCTTTTAAATTATTTAAAATTGAACTAAAATTAAAAACAAACAAAAAACACTTATGCACACAGTAAATTATTGATGGCAGTTTTAACATAATAAAATGGATGAGAATATTTTTGATATTTATTTGCTTGATTTTATGGAGAACAATATATTTATGTTTTCTTTTAATTAATGTGTAATTATTATATTATTATTAAGCTATTGAAACCAAAACTTAGTAATATAACGATTTTTAAGCTTAGCGTGCTGTATATGCGTATTTTAAAAAGGTAAGCGTGATTTAAAATAATACTTACCGCAAAGGAACTTCCGAATTTACATCGAATAATAAGCCCTCGATGCTAAGAACCACTACATATAATATATAAAAAATAACACCATACTTCATCATTTAATGAAAATTATAGAACTTGTGCTGCCACTAAAATACATTTTACTTTCATTTCACTAAATGAATTCAATTTTTTTTTTTTTTTTGCTTGATTTAAATTCTACTTTCACTGCTTATTTAAGGGGCGTTGGACCTTGTGTTGGACTAAAAAATCGATATTTTTTTTATGACATATTCTAAAAGTACATCGTCTTAAAAATATTAATTAAAAAAATCATAAAGATCGGAGCACTAGAACGAAAGTTACAGACCGTGGAAGCGCGCAAATTATCCATAAATGAAGTGCACGCAAAACTTTAGACGCGGTGATCATTATTTATCAAAAACTATTTGACCGATTTGCATAAACTTTTTTTTTATTATTCGAAGTTACAACCCGTGAATCTGAACGGTTCACTTTTTATAAATATTTGCATAGTTCGCTGAAATTAATTTTTTTTTTAATTTTTCAACCCCTCAAAAATCGTTTTTTGGTGCAAAGCGGTTTTCATGTCGAGAAAAATTTTTTTTGGGTAAATAAACCATTTAGATTTACTAAAAAACATTTTTCTACAATAATCATTTAATTTTTTTGATTTCAGTTAAGCTGCTCATGCGCTACCGTGATCACTGCAAGCCTCTTCTAAAAAACTGCGTTTCGGGGGAGAGGCGATATTAACAATAAATAATAACATTTTTTTAAATAAATACATCAAAATGTGTTCTTCGAGAGTTACACTTCAGCATGATATATGCCTCATTTGAATAAAAGTTCTAAAACATATTTAAAAAAAAATTATAACAATCGTCCATTTTTTCGGACTCACAAGGTATATAACCCCTTAAAATAGCGCTCATACGCACCCAGGATCAGGCCTAAAGCAGCCGAGTATGCGGACAACAAAATGCTACGCCTTATCTCAATTGCGCCTTTCGCCTCTTGACGAATCGAAATCGGAGCTAAGCCTAGAACTTTGCTGAGATAAAACACACTTAAAGATGACTCGTTGATTTCCATTTTGTAAATTTGATTGTTAATTAAAAAAGTAAAACTGTTTTTTTTTTGTTTGAAATTCTATTATATACTACATATATGTATATGTATATATTTTTCTTCCCGTTAGCACTCCGAAATGTTAACCGAATATCAGAGTATAACCTCCGTATGCGACAACGTACGATCTCCGTTCACCAACTGGCATCGCCTATTCAAGTTGAAACTGTGTGAAAATTAAAATTTCGTCAAGTACAAGTTGTTATGCATTCATTTTGATAAATGACCAAAAGTGACGGTGTACAAACAAGCACTGGTGGTAAACAGCATTTTCGTCACCACATTCCGTTGCCACTAATGGGCCACACACTTAGACGCAAATAAGCGATTTATTGTTGAAGTAAACAAAATGCACACACGTCAAGAGACTAGGCAGTAATCAAGTTGTACAAATTCAATTTAAGTTCAACTTCAATTGATTCTTCCCTCATAACTAAACACACCAATTGGCAGACGCAAACCAGTCGAGTTTTTTGAGGGCAGTTATTACTTTTTTGTCTGATCTCAATTACGCCCTTTGCATTTTGCTGCATCGAAGTCGAAGCTAATGCCACGAGTTTGCTGAGATAAAAAAAATCTTTGAAATTAAAAATAAAAACTCGTTGTTTTCCATTTTGTAAATTTGATTTTTAATTATAAGCACAATATTTCCTATCTTTTTTTTTTAATTGCACCAAAGGAAATTATTGGTTTTCAATTAAACACCAAAATTACAGCATAAAAATATATAGGCATACACACATCCACTTGTATGTACATAAATATATTTATATAATATATATTTTCCTTCCCGTTAACACCCCTAAACTTTATTTGAAAGATATCAGCGTATGACCTCCGCACGCGCCGACTAAATTTCGTCAACTGGTATCGCCTTCTCAAGCTGACACTTAGTGAAAATTTAAATTTCGTCAAGTTCAAGTTATTATGCACGATTTTGATAAATGACCGCCACTGCATAGGTATACAAACAATGGCTGGTAAATACCGTTTTCGTCCTTTCCGTTGTTACTAATGTGTCATACATTTAGGCGCAAACAAGCGATTTATTGTTGAGGTAAACAAAGTGGGCACATCGAAAGACTAGGCAGTAGGTACAGGTGCCTTTACCATACAAGTTTGTTTACATACGTATGCGTGCACATGTTTGCATATGCATAGATACGTGGGGTCGTGTCTGGTTAAATTGTCGAAGTATATCGAAACAAGTTGGGAAAAAATTTGTTGCAAATAAATGTTAGATTCTTATCTTAAATGCGCCAGCAAGCCCGCACACGAGAAACATATTGAAACGGCAATACCATTTGAGGAGCTGTAGTAGTAGTTGAGAGGAACACCAAGTAAATCAGCCAGTCACTTGTCCGTAAATAATGTAAATAATATTGCTAAAAGCGTTATTTTGCATTCACACGTTTTTGTGAGTAAATAATTTTGCGAAAGATACATTGTGTATATTTTATTCATTTTGTTGTTGTTGTTGTAGCAGTACCTTTGCCCTGTCAGTGTAGCGTAATCACCGGTCGTCTTCGTCTAGCTCATCTAACGGTAGGCCCAGGAAACAAACTTCGAGTGTCTCAATGCTCGCTGCTTCTATATTATTTATGTTTTATTTTTTTAACAAATTTTGGCATTTTATGTACAACTTGTGGCATGTAAGCATATAATTAAACTTAATCAACATTTTAGAACTGAATTTCCAAGAAATATCTAAATTTACTGGTTTGCTTTAGCATACAGTGTTGGCGTTGAAAATCTCAATCCAATAACCATCGGGATCCTTGATGAAGGCCAATCCTTTCATACGTCCATCGTCGGGTTTCTTAACAAATTCAACGCCATGCTCTTCGAAACTGTATAAAAACAAAATCAATTAATTTTATTATTCCTAATTTTATATAAATTAAAATCAATTTTTTATCAATTGAATATTTTTTTATCAAAAAAGTATTTTTGTTTTTTTTATCAAAAAGAACTAAAATTTTAAATAGAATTTATAAAAAAAAATCAATCAATTATTTTTAAATTTAATTTAAATTAAAATCAACTATTTTATAAATTGAATTTTTTTTTATATAAAACATTATATTTTTTTTTGCTTTTTTATCAAAAAGAACTAAAATTGTATATAGAATTTATAAAGAAAATCAATTAATTATTTTGAAATTGGTATAAATTAAAATCATTTTTTTTATCAAAAATAAAATGTTTGTTTTATCAAAAAGAACAAAAATCTTATATAAAGGGTTTTTCAATAAGGGCGGGTAGATGTTGAAATGGAATAAAATGGCGTTTGCTGTGTGGCACGTAGCGTCATCCTGCTGGAACCACATGTCGTCTAGGTCCATATGGTTCAATATGGGCCATAAGAAATTGGAAGGGCCACCACGTCTACCGAAAAATGGGCGCAATGCGCGCAACGTTTGCGTTAATGAACACACATTTTGATAATAAAGTTTTATCATTTGAACGTGCTGTTCAATCGTGTAACTTGCCATGATGATTTGGCATAAACAACTGAATAATAAACAAAAGATTTGATAGAAGTCACCACAACAAAATGGCTGCCACAGGGCGCCAAAATCGACCTGCGCCAATTGAAAAACCCTTTAGAATAAAAAACTCAATTACTTTTATTATTTCTAATTTAATATAAATTAAACTCAATTTTTTTATCAAAAAGTGTATAACTTTTATATAAAATGTAAAAAAAAAAATCAATTAATTATTTTTAAATTCGTATAAATTTAAATAAATGTTTTTATCAATTGAATATTTTTTTATCCAAAAATAAAATTTTGGTTTTTTTATCAAAAAGAAATAAAATTTAATATAAATTAAAATCAATTTTTTCATCAATTGAATATTTTTTTATCAAAAATATTAATTTTCTTTTGTCAACTAAAATCTTATATAGAATTTAAAAAAAAATTAAGTACTTTTATTATTTTTAATTTAAAATCAATTAAAATCAATCTTTTTATCAATTGAATATTTTTTTACAAAAAAAAATTTTTATATTATAGCTTTTTTATCAAAAAGAACTAACCAATCATACACTGCCTGGCTATCGATCTTATCATATTTCCTTTGAAACGTTTATTGAGCAAATCAAATAATTTGCAAAGCTTTTATTTATGCACCCAAAATTATGATACATTTTAACAAAGAAATCGAAGATTCTTGAGGTAAATATGTATTTACAATCTGCTATTAATAATTTTTTATGAATATTCACATAGTAGATGAGAAGTTTTTTATTTTTCATTTACAATTTTCTTTTTCTTTCACATACAAAAATAGCTAGCCGCCGCCCGTTGTCTGACGCTTCATGATGATGATGAAAAATACAGTGGGCATAGCAGCATAGAGCAACCCACTCAGCTGCGGTGACAATTTATTTGAATATTGGCATGCGATAAGATATGAACCGAATTCTGTACTTGCATATATGGCACTAAACAAGCACTAATTTGTTTGTATGATTGTGGTTTGGACATACCATATAGCAATAACTTTAAGATTAATTTTACCAATTTTCCTAAGCGGCGAGACATCCCGAAAATCTCTTTCTTGCCTTTGATATCGTTGACAAAATTTCTATCCAATAATTTATTCTTACTCACCGCTTGCAGGCCGCATAAACATCCGGCACCATTACACCAATATGACCGAAGCCGCGTGGATCAGAATTACCATTGTGATACGACTGGTTTTCGTCATTCTCTGTGCCCCAATTGCTAAGAAAAATTTAAATGTTTATTACCATTATCATGATTATATTGTTCCATAAAATCTAGAAACTTCACTTACTGTGTCAATTCAACAGTTGCCTTGCGGCTCATAGCCCAACGCCTACGTTCCAATGGATCCTTCGGCACTTCCTCGGGGTTTTCATAGCTGCAAGCAGGGTGAAATAAATATAAATTATTTGCATACAATTTTAAAAAGCAAACTGATAAGGCATCGCACTTCAAATAACTTTAGATAATAGATTAAAATAGATTTTTATGCATGCACGTACCCCATGAAGTACAGCGAAAACTTGGCTTCCGGAAAATCCAATTTCACCAGCAATGACATGCCCAGTACACCAGTGTAGAAAGGCAGCGATTTACGTGGATCTTTGATGCGATACATTGTTTGTTGGAAAAGAAAATCCTAAAATGCAATTCATTGTCGATCAACAAGATACGATTGCCATTGTAGATATGCACATTTGTTCATACTTGCACTAGTATATATTTATAAGTATGCTTAATAATGTCCATATAAGGAAATATATGTATGTATGAGCATTATTCCATATGTAACTACATTCTTTTGAGCGGATGTGATCACGCCTGCCTTACCTTAGTAGCCGGGTCTGCGGGCTTGCATAATTCCACTGCCTCCTCGTTCGTCAGACCAGTTGCTTCGGCCATTTTCACTGCTTGAGTAGTAACAAATGTCCGGGAGAACTTTGTAGTAGTTTGCAATAATTTAAATGCTGGATTTACTATGCGGCCGGCACTTTTGCAACGGACACAATGGAAGGTAATAATTCCGCACAGTAGTCGAGTGGAATTTGACAGCAAAATTTTGGCACTCATATTTAATGGAATTGAACAAGTAGCTGCAGCGCTGCCACTTATCGGTAATTTCTTGTTGCGTATTAGTAAATTTAGTAGAGTACTAGCGACAGGTGAGTAGTAGAAAAAATTGGAGAGTTTGAAGTATAAGTGAATTGAAATGCACCCACTGATTATATGATATTAGAAAATAATAAAGATTACGTTTAAGAATAAATTTAAATAATTTGAAAAGCACAATAAAAAATACGAAATAAATAAACGAACGTATGATATCTGGAACCAAAGGTATTATAAAACTAAAACGAAATAAAGAAAATCTCAAGCAAAATGAAATCAAATGGAATATAAATAATTAAATAAATAAATATTTTACAGTTTATCAACCATTTCGTTGGTTGATACTTACAAACATTTTGCTTAAATTTTCTATATCTACATACACACATTTTCATATAAGGTGGCACAAAATCGACCACCCTGTTGATAGATTTATGATTTTGGCAAATGGCGTCGTACGACAAAATATTTGACACTTGTGAACCAGACAGTTGCAGTATGCAAATATACGAGGAATGTAACGCGTAAAGGTCTAGATAAAGATTTTTATCAATTTCATATATCGAAATATTGATAATAATTCTTACAAACAAGTATTCAAAAGCAAAATTGGATGAGAAATGTTGCGTCAGCTCAATTTTGAATATTTATATGTTATTACATTATAAGGTTAAAACAAATTGAAATAAAAATATAAAATACTTCAATGAATTAATAAAAATATACCATGATAAAACCAACTTTTTTTGCATTAGAATATTATTTTGTATAAATCGTTAACGAAAAATAAATAAATAAAATTGAACGAATTGAGTGGAAATTAAATCATATTACTTAAATTAATGAATAAACATGTTATGATAAAAACATTTTTTTTTAAGCCACATTATAACACTTAAATTAATTAATAAAAATATATTATGCTACAATATCTTTTTTTGTTTCAGAATATTATTTTATATGAATTAAAACATTATTAAATAACAAAAATGGATACGTAAAATACATTTTTTACTTCGGAATATTATTTTTTATAAAACTATTTTGTTAAGTTGCGCTATAAAATTAAATCAAATCAAAGCAAAATAAAATAAAATATATGAAACGAGCTAAACTAAAAATATATATAATATAATTAAAAAAATAATAATAATAACATTTCTGCTTCACATGTTTTTTATAACTACTAACAAGGGTTTTATTTCATTTAAATAAAATTACACAATTATGAAATTAAATTAAGTTTAGCAGCTCCATTACAGGCAAGTATATCACAACTATGTGATTCGCTGGGTCATCTTCAAAAATATTTGGGATATAACAACAACAAATACGTGTTGTTAATTGTGTTTTTGTATCAATAAATAGTCTCCACGAAGGTTGAACGAATATGTGGCGAAACGAAAACCTGTGTGTTTTACGTTGAAATTTTCCGAAAAGCTTCCAAAACAACCCAGCACAAATTCGAAAGTAGCTCATCATGTCATATTACATAAAGATCCATATAATTTAAGCAAATTTTTTTAATATAAAAATTAAAAATTATATAAAAGAAAAAATTATTAATAAAAGTATATCTATTATACCTTTATGGGTGTTTTCCTCCTTATAAAAAGAATTCGAGTATTCGTTATATGGAGGAAAGCACACAACACCGTCAGCAGGAAAAATTGTGTACAACTTTGACTGAGAGGATCAGACAGGGTAACTAGGTGCTAGGGCGGCTTTGGGCAAATTTGACCGATTTTTGTTTTCAACCCTATTGTTTATTTTTTAAATATTTAAAAAGGTAACAATAAAATTTCTATAACTCCCTCAATTTTCGACTGATTAGCACTGAGCTCTTTCTCTGTGAGTGTCCTGCATTTGCTAGAGCAAGGTTGCGAATTTCGGCTTCCGTTGTCATGAGAACAAGTAAAATTCGTTCTTTCAAAGTGGAGAATATTTTCAGATTTGCCAAAGAATCTGGAAAATTTTCACAAGTCTAACGACGTCTATTTCTCTATTCTATCTTATCTTTTTCCTTCTGTTGCTTCTCTCCTTTCCTCCTTGACTATCTACTGTTTCATTTTCCAGATCTTTAAATACTCGGGGTGTTTTAGCCCAGGTGTTTTAGAAGTTACCAAAACTCTCGGTGCTGCTTGGCTCGACTTTTCAAATATACATGATATACAGCCCGAACTATCGCACAAAGTGATGGACAATTTTGTTATGCGCATCCTGTGATGCCAGAGGAGTTGTGATGAGCATTTACCTTAACCCTTTCGCTCCGACTTTTGCAGGCGATTTGCTCAAACTTTATTTTTCAGTTTTTGGATACCCATTGGTACTTTATGTGCGTAGAAACTAGATGAGGCTTGTAACTTATGTAGATAACGGTATTTTGAGGTGGGACATATGTGTCCCAACAGTATTTAAAAATGGGATATATTTGTCCCAACAGGGTACAAACTACACCTAGAAAGTAGAAACATTTTTTTGGTAATAACATATGATTTGTACTTTTATTTATTTTATGAATGTGATGAAGCGAAACATTGTATACAGAATGGCAAATTACAAGCCCGGCAAATAATTTTTGTTCTTTTCTCGACTTTTCGATTGGCGCATGCTACGCACCGACGTCTTTTAGACTGCTCTATGGGTAAATGATCCCCCACATTTGTCATTGATTTGTACCTAATCGATGATCTTCCAGACCGACGGGATCGTTTATATGCGGTAGATTCCTTTCCTTTTTCAATTAGCGACTCGGCAATCTCGACCAGCACTGGTAAGAAGGCAGGTTTCTTCTTATTCAGCTCCGAATATATAACTCAAGTGTTTACAGCAGCCACCATCATGCCACAATAAATTACTTTTTTCCACCATTTATTTGATTTTCTGTTTATATCATACAATCCCGACATTTGATCTGCCAAGTCCACACCGCCCATTATTGCGCGGTACGTCTTTACAATGTCAGGGCATGGAAACTCTGCCTCAGTTCCATCTTTCATTTTGCGTCTAACAGTGCTCATTTCAGATGTGAGGCAGTTACTGAGCAGCATTACCTCTTTGACGTCCTGCCACTTTACCGCTATGGTACCTGCAATCAAGAAAGTTACTTAAACAATTAATTAAAGGGTTTTAGTTTGACTTCGTACCCGCCGAATTAACTTTGAAAATAGCTTCGCCTCGCTGCAATTTTTCTGGTATTTTCGGAACACTCTTCCGGTTGGACATGCATATTCCCAAAGCTGGATATGGTATGTTGTTAATGAGATTAACAGTGGCGAAAAAACGATCAAAGCAAAGTGTCACGTCAGGGTTAGAAATCGTTGCTGCACGATCATTCACAACTCGTTCGCCGAGTGTCCCTTCAAGGACAGATCCTTCTTTTCCACAATAGATACTCATGTGATAGGTGTATCCAGTCAAAGAATCGCAGCGTAGCCACATTTTGATGCCCCGTTTAACTGGCTTGAGTGGCATATATTGCTTGAGTGATGAACGCCCTTTGAATTTAGTCATTTGTTCATCGATACTTTGGAAGCTACTATCATCCCGGCAGGCTTTGAAAGTTGTTTTCAAGCAATTCATGAAATCGTCAATGTAATAGGTTTTTCCTGCATCTGCAGGCTTGTCAACTGGAGCAAAATATAGCTTAGACATTATCTGCCCAAAACGATCACGTGATATGGCTGATTTTATAGATTCATTGCTCAATGAGTTATGATTCGACCAGTAGTTTTTAATCGACGGTACATGGTTATACGATAAAACATGCATCCAAGTAATATATCAATTTCATCGGAGTCCGTCTGAAGAAGTTTTTTATTGTTTCGCTCCGTTATGGGTATTTTAATGAGCCTCTCATTAGTACATTGGGCAATGTACAAAAACATGCTTCTTGGAAACAATTTGCGAAAAATTTCGTAGGGGGTTGAGTGGAGCCCAATATTTACTGCAATTTTGCATTCGCGGTGGTTACTAACCGATTTTCTTGAAACAAACGACTCATTCGGTGTGCTCCAACCGTGCCTGCGGCTTCCTCACCTCGTGCAGATTGATCGTCTATGCCACCATTCTCGTCACTCAATCCGGTCTCCTCTGAATCGCTGGAAGAATCGTCATTGTCAGTGGTTTTATCTAACTCATCACTTTCGTCACTAAAATTAGTTCCTGATTCCATGGATTCATCATCATCTTCTTGAAGTAATGCACTACTTTGATCGCGATTTAATTTCGACATTTTTGCTGTCTACGAGGTTGCAAAAATAAAAAAATTAGCTGTGTGATACATTATGTACAAAGTACTGCTGGGACATATATGTCCCTATATAAAGCCCTGCTGGGACACATGCTTCCCAAAATTAATTTTCGCTGAATATTTTTCACAAAACTCTTATTAAAATATATATTTGTACTTACCAGTAAAAGGGCAATATTTTTCTTTAGAAAAATCAACACTTCTTATACAAATACGTATTATTTCACCAAAATTACGCGTAAATTTGATGCAATATTAGCGACTGCTCACAAACAACTGATCAAAACTAAACACGATTGAAACAGTGTGGAATGCGGATAACGGTAAATTGTAAGTATTGTTCGCAGCTACTGATTGGGACATTTTGGTTGAGTTTCCTATGAAAATTACAAGTTTCAGGGTGAAGTGAACATGCTGTGGGATATCAGTGTCCCAGCAGTAGCGAAAGGGTTAAATGGTATTTCATACATAAATGCCATGGACTAGAAAATATAATGACATAGAAAAATAAGTTCGACACATTTTGTTGTGCTTTATTTGTAAAATAAATTCTTCGGCCTTATTGACCACTTTTTATTAATACAAATTTTTCTTTTCGAAAATTGTTTTTTTATTATGGATCTGTATGTATGCAGCAAGTTTATACATTTAAGCGCCTATTACTAATTATATATTTGTTTTTGTTTTTTAAATACTTTATTTATTTATGCTATGACATATTTTAAGTTTAAATATTACAACAAAAAAATTATAATTTATGATAATAAAGTAAACTTATGTTAATCTGACATCTGTCGTTCTAGAATTAGCTATAAAAATAACTTAACTTTTGCATAAATAGTAAAAAATAATTGTATAATTGGTATTTTTATGTAGGGGCAGTGGTGAAAAGTCTTGTACTTATTAAAAACTCTACAAACAGATAGAATTTTTACAAATACTTAAATTAATATATAAATTCTACTTAAACACCGGATGGATCAGGCGATAAAAAAATATATATTCACAAAACACATTTTTACTAACAGCTAAAGCAATTAAAAATAATTTTTCTTAAATAAAATCGGAATATAAAAACCGCTATTTTTTGTTTTCTGTTTTTTTTTTTTGCTTGTCGTTTGTTTTGCTGTTTTTTTTAATAAATTAAAATATACATTCGTATAAAAATATAAAAACATATACAAACATAACTATTTTTTATTTTTAAATGTATTTTTTTTTTTAATATTTAAAGTGACTTAATATATTTGTGCTTAAAATAGTCCAACCGTTGTCGTTAGAAACTTCCAAAAAAATAATTAAAAATATCGGCGATTTTAGACTACAAATTATGTTTCTCTTTAATTACTTTCAAATTTTTTTAAGACGTCACACTTTTATGTAAAATTTGTTTTTTCATAATATTAAAAAAAAAATATTTAAAATTTTATCTAGAAAATTTACTATATCGGATGTTTTTTTAGATGCATGAGAACTATCGATATCGACAACAAAGAATGGCAAACTATGTTGACATTTCTGTTCAGTGAAGTTTTGCAAGTCAGCATGAATTGGCAATTTAACGCCAGAAAAATACTGCCATATTGTGGATATTTTTAGTTTGAAAAAAAAAAAAAATAAATCTATTCACGAAGTTCATAGAGCGAAGTGTTGAACAAGATGCCGAAATGTCGATTCGTTGTTGTTATTGTTGTCGTTGTAGCAGCATAAACATTCCCTGTACACGTACGGGGAATGCTGCCGGAGTTACAGTCCTTGGCTAGATATAAATACGATTCGGTCCGGTAACGTAGAACCGACTGTCGTGGGAATGTTGTCCATTCGTCGTCGTTCTCAACCTGTTGGCCTTTGTTCTTCGATCACGTGGACAATTTTACGTAAGGATTTTCATTTGCTTAATGGGGTTCATTTTAATTTAATCCAGATTTTAATTCAGATTTTCGCAAAAAGTAGTCAAAAATTGGACTGATGAATGGCCCATGTGAATTGTAGTCGCGCCAGATATACGCCAAATATCAAATTCAAAAAAATAAATGCCATTAAATTATCTGCCAGATTATAATAAATAGAAAAAAAATCATTACAACAATATTTTTGTTTTTTATTATCATTTTAACTTATCAACCTCTTAAAAACACACTCTATATTAAGTACTAGGTCAAGCAAAATGTTCTGCCCATTTTCAGCTGATATGCAAACATAAATACATACACTTGCGTTTATAGACTTTCGCACATGAGCTTTATGAAAGAAAATTGTCAACATTGTATGCAAAACAAAAAAATTATCAAAAATCAGCGCTATTTTTGAACGACTTCTAATTTACACTTTATTAAACTAAAATTGAATGAGCTATAAAACTGCATACTCAGAAGCTCTGTAAAAATTCTGATTAAAAATTTGAAAAATTCGTTAAATTTTTGTGAATTTTATGCAAAGTTTGGAATTTTGATTTATACGAAAACCTGTCACTATGTTTTTTTTAATTAACAAAAAAATTTAGTATAAAAAATATTGTGAATATTGTAAATGAAAAAAATCGCAATTTCTCAAGTGGCTTTAAAAATAGCCCATAGTCCGAATTATACCAATTTTTTCTACAATAAAAGAGTTTAAAGCACTAGTTCACGTAAGCTTCCAGTTCAAGAGTAGCACTAAAATCTAGATCCTTTCAAATAAATTTATGCTAAACTCCACCCACTAATTACAATTCGAGCTGAATAAGAATTGAAATCCAATTCCACTTCAATGACTACTTCGTCTAATTAGACACCGAATAAATGCTTCACATTTTTCAAATACAAAACTTCCATTGCTTCTCAATACAATCCCGATACCGTATCGGTCACTTTTGAGCCTTGCGGGCAGGAACGTGTGCGCATCGTCGCACTGTTGCTCGCCTGTTGCGCCGTCTGCATGCCTGCACCGTGTTGCACCAGCACTGTCACGTTGTTGCCACCCCCATTCTTGGTGCCACCGCCATTACTGCCGCTGCTAAGACGCATTGCAGGATTGCTGCCGAAATAGATCTGTTGGTTGCTGTGCGATTTCTCACGCACCACATGATGCACCACTTGCGGGGTACCGCCTTCCAACAATGATTCGTGGCTGGATGAAGCAAAAGCCGCTTCGAGACGCTCCACATTTTTGGTCACACGACGCGCTTGCAACGCAGCTGTTACATCTGGCTTTGGATACTTTTGCGGCGTATTCATGCCCGTCATAAAGAAGACGCCGTTGAAGTGTTGCGCTGGCGCTTGTGGCTTCTTGGCTGCCAAAGGCGGTGGTGGTGGTGGTGCAGCAGCTGACATACTTTGTCGTTTACTAACACAATTATTTGCATTTCCGCCGCCACCATTGTTGTTATGTTGGTGATGCTGGTGCTGGTGTTGGTGTTGGTGCTGATGTGGGTGTTGATGCGTGTGTTGGTTACTCGCTTCGCGAAAGGCTTTCATTGTCGGATCGTCGTCAGTGTGTCGTGCATTCATTATGACATCAAGCAATTCACGCGTCGTGCTCGCATTGTATGCGACGTTGGTTGCATTCACTTCCGGTATATCCGGCGATTCGATAATGTATGGCTTCTCTATATCGGCGGGTAGCTCATAGTCCGCCTCATCGAAGAATGTCTGCAGCGCTGTGACGCGTTCCACGGCTGCGCCATCGCCATGATTTTGTAACACTAACATGCCATATTCGGAGCCGTCTAGCTCGGAGCCATCCGCTTGTGAGACGAGATGTGCGAGTGAACGCGATTTACGTGGTGGTTGTGGCACAATATTCACCGGTACAATATCCTTTTCCTTGGCGGCCTTGGACTGGCTTAGCTGCTGCTTGATTTGTTGGTGGTGCTGTTGTTGTTGCTGTAGTTGGCATGTCGATATCTGTTTCTCTGCCTCGCTCACAACGTGATCCAGCTCTTGCATAACATCCTCAATGGTGGTGGCAGTGCCGGTGGCAGCACCGCTGTCGCCCGTTGAATTCTCCGGTGATTTGGATTTGTTTTTAAGATGTTGTTTGGTGGTCATGGAAGCGCCTGCTTTCTGAGGTAACACCAATATGGGCACTGGACTAAGTGAGGGGCCCGTCTCCGAGCTGCTTATGCCCTCATCTTCATGTTCGCTATCATTCTTGCCCGGCGGTACATGTCGTGGCAGCGCTACGGGTTGTTTGTCTAGCGATTTGAAGGTATTTTCATTCTGTGCGCCCTGCAGGCGGAATATTTCGCGCTGCAACTCGGCACAACGTTCCTGCAGACGACGTTCCATAGAGGTGAGAACGGCTTTCTCCTCGTGTAGGATCTTAAAGAAATAGACGCAAATGAAGGAGTGAAAATTTAGTGTGAAAAAATAATGATTTTTTGGCGCATTTTAGAACTCTTATATTATCTCATCTCTCATTACCTGCACTCGGCGTTCCAATATGACCATCTGAGTGCGCACACGATCGGCTTCACGCGCCTGCGTGATCATTTTGTCCACATCTACATAAAGCTCGTGAAAACGTTTTATCTCATTGCGTAATTTTTCCAGCCAAGACGAAGCCGATGAAATTGTCTGGTGAAGTTTACGAGTAAACATCAAATGGCCCAGTTGGGATTTTTCACAAACCGTCACTTACCTTGGCTAAAGAACCTGGCTCGAAACCGGCCTGAAACAGTTCTGCTTGCAGATACAAACGCTGTTGTAGATTTTCCGAACTCTCCAAGAAGGAATTAATAAACCTATGAAAGGAAATTTTAAAATGACTTGAAATTACCAAACAAAAGAAAATACAATAGAAAGTGGAAGTGAAGAAGTTGTTGGGCGGAATTTCTTTTCCTAGTTTAGACTCTTCGAGCCCTTCCCACTTCACCTCCCTCACTAATGTAGTTTAATTGTTCACGCCACTTACTTGACTCCCACTGCCTGCAATTCGCCCGAACCACCGCCACTGTTGAGCATCCCCACAAGCAGACGGAAACGTACTGGTTCACTGCAGCGTAAACGTAACGTTGACATAGCCTCTGAGACGGCTGTATGCCCAGCTGTGACCGATTTTTGTGAACCATGTCCCAGCGCTGTCTTATCGCAAGCGGCTGACATCAGTTGCATGGCCAAGATGCGAGCGCGTATGCCCTGACCTGTAGCCGAGGAGGCCAAAGGCATTAGACCGACTGGCGTTGTGCCCAAACGGGCGGTTGCGTCCAACGAACGAGAGCAGCAAATGCTGAGGCATTGGCTGAAAGAAAATGTGAGCAATTCATGAAGTAAAATTATAAAAATTTTAAAACACTAAATGAGAGGTGGGGTATGCTTACAGGCAAGCCAACTCGTCAAGCAACGCACGTCTCTGATAGGAGGGCGCATTTCGTGGCATTGAGGCGGACATTTGATTTGGAGTGAGGGGAGAGTTGCTCGTTTGGGAAAGTTGTATGGCGCGGAGCACTTCGAGAAGTAAACTGATGCCGTCTGAAGGTGTTGCGACGAATTCCTGAACGAAGCTGTTTTAGAGAATGGGGAAGAAAAGAAAATTGTTTTAGTGTGATTGGGGAAAATTTAAATCGACATTCTGCAAATCTTAAATTAGATAAGCAAAAAAAGTATAATTGAAATTAGGCAACAGTGCATTATTTGTAAATGTTTTTTTTTTAAGTTTTTTTAATTTTTATTTATGAACATCTACTATAATTATAAATGATTCTATTACACAATTAAGACAAATAGCAGCAAAAGCTATTGGGTAAATTGCTTTATTTTATTTTTTTCATTTAGTGGATTTCATTTCATTTTACACCAGTAAAAAAGATACAGCTTTGCTCATTAAATATTTTTTAAGAATATTTAATACGAACCTTGGAAACGAGACTCTTAGATCTGCACGAAGTTTTGTCAGTAAGTCCGTTACTGACGCAAACTGCCGCAAGGACATCTCACCATCACTCTCTGGCGCTGCCGGTATGGGGCTTCTAAGTGAAAAATATAGTAAATTTTAATATAAAATATTTGCAATTTTAAAAATTATGTAAAATAAATTTATTTGCGTTTTCAGTTCTTATTTTCTGTGTGAATGTACAATACGAAGGGACAAGACGCTGTCTGGATTTTCGAAAACTAAATTGTTAAGGTTTATTTTATTTTCGTTTTCTTGTAAACTGCGTCAATTTAACTTCAAATATTTTTTTTTATATTTTTATTTTATTCAAAAACCATATTTACTTGTATTCTGCATGCTTATGTGGCAATGTCAATGATTTATGATTCTCATCTTTGTGACCGCTATTTGTTGTTGCCGTTGTTTCATTATGGTTATCATAGATTGAACGCACATTTTGCCCACTCTGACGTTTACCGAATTTTTTCAAGGACTGCACGTAGTCCTCTGGATTATAGACTGGTGGGCGCTGATTTTCCTGAAAAGAAATATAAAGGAAAATAATCAAAAATTAAAGAAAGAAAAGTTAGGCTGCGAACATATATCTGTACATACAAGAAATTTGTTAAAATTTATTAAAGTATTTGGAAAGTTAAAAATTCTAATTATAAATTGGAATTCTAGACTAAATAAAAATATATGAGCTTTTATCAGAAAAACGAGCAAAAACACTGTTTGACAAAAACTGCAAGAAAAAAATGTTTGTTTCAATTAGAAATCGTTCAAATTATACACGTATTTTGTTTAATGCCCACAAAAATTTGTTTGTTAAGTTTTTTGTTCAATTTTATATTGCAGAGTTAGGAGTTCTTCTTCTTCTTAATTGGCGCTATAACCGCTTACGCGATTTTGGCCGAGTTTAACAAAGCGCGCCAGTCGTTTCTTTCTTGTGCTAACCGGCGCCAATTGGACACACCAAGTGAAGCCAAGTCCTTCTCCACCTGATCTTTCCAACGCAGAGGAGGCCTTCCTCTTCCTCTGCTACCACCAGCTGTTACCGCATCGAATACTTTCAAAGCCGGAGCGTTTGTATCCATTCGGACGACATGACCCAGCCAACGTAGTCGCTGGATCTTTATTCGCTGCGCTATGTCTATGTCGTCGTAAAGCTCATACAGCTCATCGTTCCATCGCCTGCCATAATCGCGATCGCCAACGTGCAAAGGTTCAAAAATCTTCCGCAGAATCTTTCTCTCAAATACTCCAAGCGTCGCTTCATCGGATGTTGTCATCGACAAGCTTCTGCGCCATACGTTAGGACGGGCATGATGAGAGCCTTGTAGAGTGTTAGTTTTGTTCGTCGAGAGGGGGCTTTACTACTCATTTGCCTACTTAATCCAAAGTAGCACTTGTTGGTAAGGGAGATTCTACGTTGGATTTCAAGGCAAGAGTTACCCTTCTTGAAATAAAAATGAAATTATGTATATAGCAATTGGCCGCCTTTGCCAGCGCTGCGTTATCTTTTTGTTTATTTAATAATTCGATTGTTATTGAAGCTTTAAAAGAATAAAAATAAATAAATTGGCAAATAAAAAAGAATTCATTACGTAAATGTGCAAAGCTAAACCCAGCGCATGACAAATAGTTACTTCATGCAAACAGTTTAGTAGCTCATGTACACAACATCTGTTAACTTTTCTCATGTTAAGTTCAAAACACATTAGAGGTGAAATGTTAAATTTACCCATGTGGTGGGAATGGTTAGTTGAATAGAATAATATTTTCTGCTAAATTTCTATGGCGGTGTTATTGGGGGATGACGTGAAAACTAGTTTTTGACTAAATTAAATTTGTTCGCTTTGGAGGTATGGTGGCAAATGCTATCGCACAAGGGAGCAGAGTTCAAATCTTTGCCGGGTTCAAATCTTTACCGAGGAGATATGTTGGTGGTGTCGTTAACATTTTTTTTAAAGATGTGAACGACGAAAAGCGTGCCGGACGCCCGAGCACTTCAACAACAGACGAAAAAATTGATGAAGTGAAGAAAATGGTATTGGCCAATCGTCGAATCACCATTAGAGAAGTTGCTGAGGATCTAGACATATTGATTGGCTCGTGTCATTCGATTTATTTTCAATGATTTGGGCAGGAGACGGGTCGCCGCAAAATTCGTACCAAAACTGCTCGATTTCGACCAAAAGCAGCTTCGCATGAACATTGCTAATGAGATGTTGGACTCTGTGCGCGCGACCCAAATTTGTTCCAGAGGTTCATAACAAGTTTGGTCGAATGTAATTGTAAATGTTCGATTGCAGGGGCGTTGTGCATCATGTGTTCTTGCCACTGGGTCAAACGGTCAATAAGGAATATTAGCTGCAAGTTATGCGCCAGAAACGCCCGGATTTGTGGAAGAACAAAAATTAGCTCTTGCATCACAATAACGCCCCTGCTCACACATCGTTGCTTGTGCGCGACTTTTTGGCCAAAAACAACACACTAATGATACCACAGCCACCGTATTTCCCAGATCTGGCCCCTGTGACTTTTTCTTGCTCCCGAAACTGAAGAGGCCCATGAAAGGACGACGCTACGCTACTATTGACGAGATAAAGACGGCATCGAAGGAGAAGCTGAACAAGATAAAAAAAATGATTTTTTGAAGTGCTTCGAAGATTGGAAAAAACGTTGGCACAAGTGCATAATATCTCATGGGGATTACTTTGAAGGGGACAAAATAGATATTAATTAATAAATAGATAATTTGTGAAAAAACACAAAATTCGCGATACTTTTTGAACACACCTCGTATATTTAGGGTGTGTGAAAAATTGGTATCAGAATCAATTTTTGTTATTATGAATTATTGCGCTTTCTGTACACTTCTTACATAAACTTCTTAGTATATACATACATAAAGGCATAATGGAGTTATTTATAACTGAATTTTTGTTATATGCCATATATGAATATATAAATTCTTGTGCTCACCAAGCTTGGAGCACCAGAAGAGAGTCATCGTATGAACTTTTCCAAATAACGGGCTCTTGTACGAGTACATGATGCGTTTTAAATAACTAAAGTGATTGTTATTTGCTATACTTGAGTTATAAATTAACTTTATTTCACATTTAACTGCTGAATAAGCTGCGTATTATAATCATAACCTAATGAGCAGCGTTGCAGAATTTGAGGTAAAAAATAAACTTTTTGTTGTACCATAGGAGAGAACACATTAGAGGAGTAAAGTGAAAAGCGTAACGTTCTTACTATTATATTTGTTGTTATTCATCATCGGACTAATATGACAATATTGTCAGCCTCTTGGTTTTGCTGCCTTTTTTGACGAAAGTTAGGCTTAAAAATAAAAGTAAAAACCACTGCTGTCAGATGGTTTATAGTTATGTTACGTACCGTGCAACTAATTCGTTTTTTTTTTTTTTTTTTGTTTTGGCTGAGATTGGGCTAAAATGCCTTTCCACCATGGTTTACTATCCGTCGTTGCTACTTGTGTTGTGATTCCACTAAACCATCCCTCTTCTTCTCCTCCATAGGAATATTTCATTCTCAAAGAGAGAAATCTACATTATTGTACTCTAACGGAAAGTTGCAAAAATATGCACTTGATGCTAGCTACTTATCTGGTTGTTTTAATTCAAAAAAGCAATGACAGAAAGGTGAGCGGTTCATTCTCTGCAACAATTTACTTGAGAAAATTTGGCAATGAGAATATTTGCAAGTAAAAATTGTAAATCCAGCCATAAACTGAAATGCTATATGGAGCTTTCAAATTATTCGTCTTTGCTATAGTTTTGGGGAAGTAAATTTGACACGAATTGCTTCCATGTCGCACTCAAAGCCACTATTAAATTTGCAGTTATTTTCAGAGAGAAATGGGATGAGAAAGCAAATAAATTTCAAATAATTTTTACTAAAAAAGAATTATAATAATAATACATATAATATGCATATAGTATATTACGTATATATATATGTATGTTTGGAATATAAGCTCTAATAATTGAATTGTTAGGTTTTCTAACATCCCGTATTGTCTAGTGGTTAGGATATCCGGCTCTCACCCGGAAGGCCCGGGTTCGATTCCCGGTACGGGAAAATTAAATTTTTTCTCAACACTTCTTTCGAATTTTTTTTTCACATATGGACATATAAATATGTATATGAATAGAGAATTGAAGACTGAAGGTGGCGTCTTCACAAAACAGTTACTTAATTCTTCACGATTTTTATAAGTTTGACGTCAGGCTCCTTTCCAATACAAAACAAACGAAGAAAAGGGGGAGTACACTGATACAACAACAACAAAAGAATGAGAAATTACATGTTTGTGAAAATTCAGTAAATGGCTTGGTGATTTGTGAGATTTCAACGAAAAACCCAATGAAAACAAAGTGCCGCGTGTTAAATCGTGAGAGCACAACTTATAAAAATACCTCCAAATGTTTTTTTTTTGCATATCTGCAAATGCATTTGTTTTTTTTTGCATACGAATGATGCCGTGGCAAAAATGTGTTTGTGTATAATTTTTTCGGTTTGATAGATTTTATTGCTTTCGCCTATTCTTCCTCTTCACAAACAATTAGTTCCCCTTCTTTTTATTTGCTTATTCATGGTGCCTCACACAGCGAATTCGAAAGGCGTAACCTTGTATTCTACCGCCCTCGGTATAGATACATATACCATATGAGTTTGGTCAAATCAAACCGACTCCGGATAAATCCAGCAATCCAACGAAACAAATATAGAGTTGATCTAAGCGTGTGGGCAAACAGTCCCCATACTCAGATATGTAAAATATTTGCGTAAATAATATGAATTTTATTAAAGTATGATACAAATAAAAATTATTATAAAATTGTAAAAATAAAATTTATGTATAAAATATTCAAGTTTATTAAAATGAATATATTTTTATGAGAAAGGTTATTCATGCAAAAAAGTTTAACTAGCCATGTAGTTACATAATACTCTCCAAAACTCATTAAATTGCTTCATAACTAACGTTTAAGTCAAGAAATTTAAAAAAATTTTACAATATTAAAATAATTGTATATTAGAATTCCAAAAACTTTTTATTGTAAAATACATTTTCCCGTACCGGGAATCGAACCCGGGCCTTCCGGGTGAGAGCCGGATATCCTAACCACTAGACAATACGGGAGTTTGTTAGTACTGTACTAAAACAGTAATATAACTACTTGCTCATAACTGCATCTCTACATATAACTAATAACAGAGATTGCGCTTCTCATTTTATTAACATTCTTTGCTAACAATCCACTTTTTATGTTTAATAACATTTCGATTTCAATATGGCGTTTTGTTAAATCAACTGTTAATTAGCAAACGTCAGATACAACACCGCTGTAAAAATTTAACGGCTGCTCACTTAGCTCATGAGCAGAGATTGTTCGTTAACATACCCTCTCATAAGTAATGTAGGCAATTTTTAACATGAACATGGCTACAAAGCATTTATTTAACAGCAAGCATTGTTAATATATCATTTGCAGTGAAAACGAAGGAGAGTTGAATTATACATACACACAAATAAACTTTGTTCAATTGTACGCACCTTATTGAAAACAGCCTGT
Source organism: Anastrepha obliqua (assembly GCF_027943255.1). NCBI lineage: Eukaryota > Metazoa > Arthropoda > Insecta > Diptera > Tephritidae > Anastrepha > Anastrepha obliqua. The sequence goes on from NC_072895.1 coordinate 115,929,570, forward strand.
GACCAGCTATTCTCCGAACTGGACATTTTGTACGAAGCCATAGAGCCGTTAATGCTGCTGCCACCGCAATTGCTTTTCTGTGTAATGGATGGCGCAGAGATTGTTGTACCGCCGCCACCACCACCACCAATGGTCGTGGTCACGGTGGCGCTATGTGCAGCGGCTGCAGTTAATTTTGGTGAATTTTGACAAACACTCGGCGCCATCGGATAACTATTTAAATGACGCAGTTGACGTTGAAGTTTTTGTTGGTGCTGCAGCTGGTGGTGATGTTGTTGAGTGGGTGCGTAGCGTTGCTGATAATAGGCAGAGATGTCACTGCAAGCAGAAATGACAAATATAAAATTATTATTTATTAATAAAGCAGCGATTTTTGGTATGTAGTGAAAATACAAAAAAACACCAAAAAACCAAAAAGAGAGAAAAATTGGATGATTATAACTGTTGATTGATGATATGCAACTTTCGGCAATGAATAATACGGCTTGCCGTTTTCTAATGAAGTTGAAACTAACAATTGAGTTCTGCGTCAGCGCAGTGAGAGTGAGGATCAATTAATTTGCATGCCACTTTTCACTTAAGGCATTTTTCCGTAAGATTTGTGCCCAGTTACGGGTGTGTCTTGCACTAAAGTTCAGCATGACTGATTAATTTGAAGAGACTAGCTGGCGTGGCATTTAGCCTTCGCACTTGAATGGGCCTGTTGTCTTGTTATCCTGCACACACAAAATAACTACCTCCGCCATTGAATGATAGTGATGAAGATGTTGTGGCCAGTTGTTATCCGCCGCCAACATTGCGGTGTTACTTTACACTATACCGTCTGGCAAAATGTTGCCGGATTAAACTATTTAACCGCTCCTAAACCTGTTTTACAACTCCTTCATGCTTTTGTTTTTTATTAAAATTTATGTTCTTCATTAGTTAAATACTTTTAATTTTGCTGCATTGACATCCCACTTGTGCGGCGCCTGCTTCGGTGGAGGAAAATCACCATAAAAATGACACTAAATGGACAGCAGGAAAGAGCGCTAATTGTTTCAGTGATTTTTCACTCACTTGCCAAATGTGTTGGGCGTAATTACCGGATTAATTAAATGATGTGAATGGATGAGAAATGTGAAATACTTCAAAGTAACTGAAAAATGAGTAAAAAAGTGAAATAAAAAAAACATGAAAATATTGATTATTCTTATTATAATTTTTATAAAAGTGTGCAAAACATTTTTAAAAAGTAATGAGAGCGAAAATAACTTTATGTTGTCTAAATAATTTTTTCATAAATTCAATGAGACCGAAGATAATTTTATATTGTGTAAATAATCGACTATCATCTTCGAAATTAAAAAAATAATAATAATGGGGAAACATTTTTATAAAGCATTGGACCGAAGTTAATTTAATATTGCATAAATAATATACTATTCCCTTCGAATTAAAAAAAAAAGTTTTATTTTTAATTTGCAAATTTTAAGATCTTTATGTTGAGGCAAGCACATTTTTATTGAGTTATCGACTTTCGCGTTCAGATACGCGCAATTACGTTAACTCTATCGCGGTTTGCTGTCTTATGATTTTGTTTGTGAAAATAGAAAAATGGAGAGAAATTGGGCTTTAAAAAGAAATTTAGAGAAGACTTGAAATAAAATTTAGAGGCTGCAATACAGAGAAGACCGTAACATCCTCTTCCTTTGTAGTTTCGTGCTACTATTTGTATAATTTTAAAAGAATTTAATAATTGAAAAAAAAACAAATTCAAAATTTCATAATTCATAAATTTCAAAATCTCATACATTTTTTTTAATATATGTATATATTATATATAATTGGCGCGTACACCTTTTTTGGGTGTTTGGCCGAGCTCCTCGAGAGCATCTCCTCCTATTTGTGGCGCGCGTCTTGATGTTGTTCCACAAATGGAGGGACCTACAATTTCAAGCCGATTCCGAACGGCAAATATTTTTATGGGGAGCTTTTTCATGGCAGAAATACACTCGGAGGTTTTTCCTGCATTTTGGTCTTTCACTAAGATTCGAACCAAGGTTCTCTCTGAATTCCGAATGGTAGTCGCACACCAATCCATTCGGCTACTGCAGCCGAATATGCTTAACATAAATTATTTCTTCCACTTTTTCCTCTTTTATGATTCATGACATACTTTGCTCTTCTCATTGAATAATCTTCAAAGGGTTACATGGGGAATCCGATTCAATTTCGAATACCAAAAAATCCACTCATTTTGTTTGTGAAAACAGAAAAATGAAGAGAATGATGAAATGAAATTTAGCGACCGCAAATCAAGGAAGAACGCCATGCCTTTTCCTTTTTAAGAGACAATAACTTTTTCTTGAGACAATAACTGTAACTTGCAATGCTTTCTATTCACGCTGAAGAAATTAACCCTTACACATTTTCCGTTTTGGCTTTTTTCTAACGTTTAAATTGAATTTTGAGATTGGTGTATTGGGAGACTTATAGTAGAATTTTATGACAAACGTTTTTGTGGTACATTTTAACACTGCATATCTCTCCGTTAAAGAGTTTTCGGCATTTTCTCGCAAAAGGGACAAAAAATACCCATACATGAAGGAGTTAGAGGGTTAAAATGTTCCACGAAAATGTTTGTCGTTATTTTTTGTATAGAACTGCTAAATACATCTTGTATCAAAAATGCAAGGATGAAATAGTTTCGTATGCCGATTTACCATATGAATCTACAAAAGTGTGAAAGCCGAGTACGAGATCATTTTTGGTACACATTATGTAGATTAGGTAGAGAATAAATAGTAATTCGTCGCTGTAATATATAAAAAAGGATATCGCAAATAAAAAATGTATCTCCCCGGCGGGGAATCGAACCCCGGTCTCCCGCGTGACAGGCGGGGATACTGACCACTATACTACCGAGGACTGTTAAAATTAATCTTGCCAAACCTGTACAAAAGCGGCAGACATAACTACGTTTGCTAACAGTTCTGAAAAAGGATAAGAAGGACAACAGAACAAAAACAAAAATGTGCTAGCAGGAAAGTAAAAAAAAAAGAAAAAGGGAAACAACGCGCATTGAGGTTGAAGGAAAACGAGCACATTAAATGTGGTAGTATAACAGGAAGAAAAGGATTAAAGTGTATAAAAATGCAGCTTCGGAAGGTAAAGGGATGTGAAAGGAGGTAGGCAAGCACTTGAATTTGCCTTAAACTTAAATTTTAATAATTAATCTAAGTATCAGTATTCTCACCTGTTTATATTTTTTCAGGTTGCATTATCTTGAAGGACATTCAATAAAAATCCATGTCAACAAATAGCGCATTGCTACCTGCAAACGTCCACTGTAGCCTGCATGAAGCATTCACTCACGAAAATTTCTTTTAAGACTTTGGGAAATCCGAGAATTTGGAGTTCTAAAATGACGATACTGGCTGAAAATTCCAGACTCTTGAAACTACATCCCTGTACTAAATGCTCTAGACCTGAGTGATCAAATACTCAGAAATATTGCGTTAATAAAAATAAGAGTGGAAGTTTTTAAAAAATCAAGCAATTTTAATACTAATCCACCACTGAATCTTCGAAGCATATAAGAAAAAACTATTCTTTCAAAATTGTTTACTCACTGATGTGGACCTCTCGGTGATTAGAAAGCGAGGCTAACTTAAAGCTGCAATTAGGGGTGCCGTAGCCATAACGCCATAGCCGTAACCATAAGCACAGCCGCAACATTACAGGAATTGTCGATTAGTTATACCTTAACCATAAACAACTGATGTTGAAGTAGAATTAATATCAAAATTTGCATTTCGTCATAATTTTCCACTAAGTCAATTAATTTTTCGTCGTCCATTTCTTATATTCGAATTTTTATCGTAAATATCAAATGGAAAGTATTTCACAGCTGCTTACGGTTACGGGGTTATGGTGCGCACCTTAACTTTTCTTTCATGCCCAACAGCTGATTGCTATGGTTACGGTTTTGGCTAAGGTACGGCACGACTAATCGCAGCTTAAGTCATTGCGCGCCTAAGATAATAGAATACAGAATTACGCAGAATTTCGAGAGAAAATTCGCCAAGACGTATATTTTCATTTCATTGTTACAAAATCTTACAGCCCAGCGGTACAAATGGACTAAAAGTTAAGACTAAAAAGTAATTTGATTCCAGCCTAGAGATCTAGGAAGGGCGAAATCAAGATGGAGACTATTAAAAATGTTATTAATTTCATTATATTTAGATGAGGTGTGAAGAAGAATTTCAAAATTGCAAAGATACCTTGTGCCTCGAGGCGGTATATTTCTATTAGATTAGATTAGATTCTTTATGAGGTTTGCACTTCGACCTCAGAGTCTTTTGTGCCCTCTACTCGTCCTTGTACCTCCTTTAGACCCAATTCCCTTATTCAACCCAGGATGGAGCTGGGTTGGATTGAGCGTATGTGCCTTTCTTCTGGCTGCTGTTCGCCAAGATGTCTCACCCTTTTCCGCGCTATGGCGCTGCATTCCAGGAGATGGAGCATTGGAGTTTCTGAGATTGAACGCAGAAACGACAAGAGTCCGTAGACCAAATCTAGATCATATGCAGATTTCTATACCCAAAGCATTCGCCCGTTCCTCTACCTTCAAGCGCCTTTCTCTAGACAACTCTTGGATGGTAAACGACACGGTTGAGAGAACACAGAAGGCTATGTACATATACCGATGTTGAGAGAATTTTATAGTCCGGAGTTGAGATTTAAAAATTTTTTTTTTTTTGTTATTGTTTATACAAATATTTTTTGAAGTGAAACTTGTAGGCGTCGATGGACGAGCGGGAATGGAGAGTAAAATTTCAAGGCCATGCAACGTTTTAGGCATTTTCGTTCCGCGAAAGAGGAAAAAGATACCTTATATTTATATATCTTAGATGCACTTTAGGCTATTTTTCCTGAGTTTTTCCTTGTGGTTGATAATTTCTAGTGAGAAATAACAATGCCTACTTTTTTTCTATTATTGTTTATATTCTCTTCCAACAATCCAATCTTCCAATAAATATACAGGGTGGCTGATGAATTTTGCTACATTAAGAAACTCAAATAACTTTTTTTTTAGTGTATGGATTTCATTTATTTTTTTTCAAGTTGAAGGTCATTAAATTTTATTAAATGTAGCTTAACTAGTTTTAAAAATAATTGAATTTAAATGCCCCCCATGCTCGTTGACACAAGTGCGGCATCTTAGTAAAAAGTTGTTCATTGCTGCTTTGAGAGTTGCGACAGGAATAGCCGCAATTGTTGCCCGAATGGATTGTTTTAGTTCATCCAAATTTGTTGGCTTTGCCTTATAAACTTCTTGTTTACATAAACCCCACAAGAAAAAGTCAGGTGCAGTAAGGTCAGGCGACCTGGGAGGCCAACGAAATTCGGAGTTTCTTGAAATCAGTTTATTGGGAAATTTTCGTCGCAACTCTGTCTTAACAGTCTGGGCTATGTGAGACGTTGCCCCATCTTGTTGAAACCACACAGAGTTGAAAGGAATTCTCTTTCGGCGTAGTTCTGGATAGAAAAATTCTTTCAGCATTTTCAAATAACGGTCTCCAGTAACCGTAACGGTGTGACCATTTTCTTCAAAAAAATAAGGCCCGACAATACAGCGTGAAGAAACCGCACACCACACTGTCACGCGAAGATGATGCAATTCCGTCTCGTGGAGTATCTGTGGGTTAGAAGTACTCCATATTCGACAATTTTGTTTGTTCACATTGCCGTTTAAATCGAAATGGGCCTCATCAGACATGAAAAGGCAGTTTAACATGTTTCGGTCTTCTTCCACCATTTGCAGGATCTTCTGGCAAGTCTGCTGCATTCAGTTTGTTAACCATTTGAATTTTGTAGGGAAATAAGTATAAATCTTTGTGCATTATTGTTTGCAAAGACTGTCGGCTGACACCAAGTTGAGCAGATAAGCTTCTTGTTGAAACCCTTGGATTGCTTTGTATAGCTGCAGCTACAGCAGCGATCGTTTCCTCCGTCCGAACTGGTGGGTTTCGATGATAAGGCCTTCTTGCGACTGTTCCTTGCTCAGCAAAATTATTCACCAGTCTCATTATGGTCCATCTGCTCGGGGGATCGCCGCCAAACCTCCGCCTGTACTCTCTTTGTACCAAAACTACGGACTCCAGTGCGTGATAGCGGCGGACTATCCAAATTCTTGTTTGCGTGCCCCAGTTATCCATTTTAATAAATTTTAAAGATCAATCTGCAAATTAAAACAAAAATGGAACAGATAACTTAAAAAGAAAAAAAGTTATTCAATTTTTTTTTGGTAGCGGCTTTCATCAGCCACCCTGTATAAACCTCACCTAACTTGTTATTTATACTTAAAAAATTGACATTTTTGACAATTTCCTCTCAGCTCTCTCTCCTAGCTTTTAAAAAAAGTTACGTTACGTCAAACTTACTCTCAAAACTTCACTTCCAACTATTAAGCCTTGTAATTCTATCATTTCCATTCTGATAATTATGGGAATCGACTTAGTCGTAAATTTGCATGCTGCTCATCTTTGGCTCATATGGACAGGTATTTCAGCAACCGAATACGAAATGTCCTATGTTTTTTTATAGAAAATATCTGCATTTAAAAATAAATAGGAACACACCTTTCACAACAACCTAATAAATTACAATTAATTAAGTTGTGTTCAAGTTGTTCATTCCAGGTAATAAAGTCATGTCCAATGCCGTTAATTTGATGCTAAACCAACGCAATTAGTACCGGGAATACTCACGCGTACATACACACATACAAATGTGCAAGCGAGTTATGGTAAGCACAAAAAAAATTAAAATAAAACTGTCTTCGCAGCTGTGCTTTGCATGGAGGCGTGGCTACGCGATTTGATGTACTAAAATTGAAAAATGGACTTTAGGAAAAATTACAAACAAGTTTTCCTTCGGTTTTCAAGTTTTCAAGTGTATTTTCATGACTTTTGTTGCATTCACCTGTCCATGGCATGTAAGCAAATGCGTTTGTTTTGTCAGTTTTGTTTATCATTGCCGATAAAACTGCCTCACAGACATATAACTGACAAAGAGTGTCAGTTTTTGGGGAGGCAGTTAGATGATGGAGAAAGAAATATTAACATAAAGTGAGCCAATGAGTGAGTTGATGCATTTTATGGTTTTTGATTTTGTATGGAAAGGATAGGAATTGGTTGGGCTATAAAGTGCATAGACCCATTAAGTTTTAAGATCAGTTATTTGCTTTTTTAATTTTCTTTGCAAAATTGTAATCAAAAGCAATTTTATGAAGAAGCTTGTCAACGAAATTTCACTTTCACTGCCAATTAAACAGCCGTTAAATATGTAATTGAGAAAATGTATTATACATAATAATCGTTATTTTCATAAAAGTATTACAAAAATTTAAATGTAAAAAAAAAACGAAAAAATTGTACAGGAAAGTTGAAATTCAAAAAGAGTTCAGAAAGCACCTCCCAATAAGAGTAATGTGAGTTAAAAAAAGACAACATAAGAAATAATAGCTGTCTTCGATTCACCACTTCTCTGCTCGCCAAGCGAAAAATTTGTATGCGAAAGCAATAACAATTTAGCGATGTCCAAGTGCCTTTGTTTATAGCTGCGCAACCCACAAGCGACATGCTTACGCTAGTGCTTCCAAGTATCCGAGTAAGTGGGGCTATTTTACGGATTATGCTTATTCTTACCAAATTTAATCGTTCATTGTTCGTTTTTGTATTTTTTAGATATATTTTCGTTTTATAGATATTTCTCGTTTGCTTTTCTTTGATCACAAAAAATTGTCTTTAGATTTGTTTTGTTTGTGAACTGTCAAAACGAAAATAATGCAGTGCTGCCAAATCACATGTAACGTTGGTTTCAAGGGAATTTTTTTTTATTTTGCTCACTGTATCGACATCAGGCAATAGCACTGTGAGCCACGAATATTTGGATACGAATTAATATATAATATTATATAAGTATTATGCCTGTCTTTGAGTTAAAACCCTTACCTTGTTTTATCTGTACAAAGATATTTAAAATTACTAAAAAATTTACTGTTCATTTTTTTACATAAAATTTTTTTTGACGTCAAATAAAAATTTTTAAAAATTATATGACTTAAACTAAAGTAAGCAAAAGCAAAAAAAAAATGTTTTTTTTATTAAAAAAGTTTATATAAGGCTTTTTTTCAGTGTGCGCTTTGTTAAACAAATTTTTATTTTAAAAAATATGTCGTTAGTTTTCGTATGTTTTTAAATATTAAGTGGAAAAAATTATTTGTTTTTAGTAAGTAAAATTGTATTTATAATGGAGCCACCATTTTATTTTTCCGCTTAAAGACTAAAAAATGTTTTTTTGAAATTACTAAACATTTTAAACTAAAATTTAAACAAAAAAAAGTAAAATTTTTAATCTTAAGTACACAAAATTTAATTATTTTTTAATAAAAATTAATTATTTTTTAATAAAAAATTTTGTGTTAGTTTCTTTTTCAGTGTGTGTGTGTGTGTTTTTTGTAAATGCCTTCTTTATAATTTATAAATAATTTTGCACTCAATTTTATTCGAAAATTTTTAATTTTTTTATTTAACAAAATATGACGTCTCTTTGCGTATTTTTTTTATTTTATGTAGAAAAAAATTATGTATTAAATTTTTTTCAAAGTGTGTCTTGTTTGGAATTTTTTTATATTTTAAGTAAACAGAAATTATTTGTTTTTATTAAAACAAATTTTATTCAGTAAACAAAAATAATTTTTTTTATTAAAAAAATTTAATAAAATTGATTATAGTAAAAAATTTAATACCTTTGTTTTACGTGTTTTTCGGGCAAAATGTGCCGTTTATAATTTGTGGGCGGTTAAAGCTCTCTACTTAAGACTAACAAAGCCGCAGCTCTCATTAGTGGTGAGGAGTCTTAAGCAGGCACTGTCCGATGGCAATCTATGAGACCCGTTAAATCTTACTGCCAAGTAGAGATTATACCCTAAATTTTGAGTCACATTAGAATTCTGTTAGGTCGTTCCATTTTTGATGTCTAACTGGTAAAGATATTTCCATAAAAAAGAAAATGAAAAAGGGTTTTCCAATGTGAGAAACAAAATTAAAAATTCTAAAAATGCACAAGAAATATGTATATATACATTTTTAAGTTTACGTGTGAATTTTTTAAATCTAAAAGAAAATGTTTGAATTCGTTTTTTAAAATCAGTTATGTTCGCATTATCATTATTAATAAAAGCTAATTCCATTTTATAAAAAACAAACCAGAAAAAGTAAATGCAATACAATAATAAAATAAGATTAAAAATAGCCCAGCCAAATTTTTCCACTACAAAAAGTAAATGCGATATCAATACCACCAGTTTTACGTTCAATGAATCGCCCATTAGACCGTTAGTTGGCCGCTTCTTTTCCACAACTTCATTTTCCATGCAGTTATTCATTTCCAATATTTATTTATTGCTGTTCCGTTTATTTAATGCATTTTATTGTGGCTTTGCTTGTTCTTGCCGTTAGTATCTTCAATACTGATTCGCATAATTTTCAAAACTGTACCCAGTTCGTTTACCAGCCACCTAGCAATGTAAATTATGCATACTTGCGGTAGTGGTAGTACACTTTTCTTTAACGGTAGCTCATTGACCGCTCAAAAAAATTTTCCCCTTTTCAATTGATATTTATTTTTCAACAAATCGAAATTCCAAAGCGCGAATTATGACAGTGGGCTCAATAGTTTACGCTTAATTGTTGTTGTTGATCCATTGGAGATGGCGACGGTGCTGGTGCTGTGACAGCAAAGTAAGGAGATACAATACAAAAAATATAATAAAAACAAAGCAACAACAATATAAAATACAAAAAGCAGTAAGTTTACAAGGAAAAAAAACAAACAAAAAAAACAATAACAATTTTCAGTTGTTTCGTGCCTTGTACTTACACAAAGTCTTCAATGAAAAGTTAACGCGCTCTGTTCTGTAGGCGTTAATCGGAATTCCATCAGCGACAGGTGACAGTGGCGATTGGCGGCTCGCCGAACGATTGTGTCCACTATAGTATTTCTACAAAGTGTGGACTGTCAACAAAACGTGTATTGGGGGAAAAATGCATAAACGAAAGTAAAAAAATAAAAATTTAAAGTTAAGCAATCGGTCAGCCGCACCGGCGAACGTGTAACGATTCTTCGCTTTGACTCTGTAAGCAGGCAGTGGGCTCTGATTGCCGATTGCGGTTGACGGTTGGCGGTTTTCGTTTTTTTGCTTTTTTCTTTTTAAAAGAATAATAAAAATTTATATGACTTTTTAATACATGCGTGCGCACATATTTCATTCTAAATTTTTAATATTTTTATATTATCGTCAAATTAATCCGTTACTCAGAATAATATTTTGCGATTGCTTCCAAATAAATAAATAAATAAAAAGAAGAAAATAAAATTATTATGCAGTTCTTGTCTTCACCAAATCGCTCGCTAGCAATCAAGCACACATTTTCACACATACATACATACATATTTCTATTTTATTTTTATTATATGCTTGCTTCAGAATTCTTCTCTTTAAACCCTGACCAATTTATATGCAAGTCGCTAATTCAAATGCACTTTGCCTAAGTGCCGCTATAGTCTACAACAACAAATTGTCTAGAGGTCTTAATTTTTTTACGATGTATTGCAATTTGTGGAGCAACATCAGGACACACGCCACAAATAAGAGAAGGGGAGAAGGAGCTCGGCCAAACACCCAAAAAGGGTTTAAGCGCCAATTATAATATATTGGAATTCAGTGTTCACAACTTATTTTATATTAGCTTTAGTTGTTATCACTCTTGCTTCTCACAATGCTCATCCTGCTCTTTCTACTCTCCTCAGCCCTCAGCCCTCAGCCACCTAAGATTTTATTATGCAAACTCACAGCCTTTACCTATTTTTCATTACTTAATTTCCTACGAATTTCTTGTCATGAGTTTCTGCATAAAAAATTTTCCTACTACCTGTTGTCTGTTTGTTATTGCAATAATTTCATATGCTATGAGCGCAGCAATAACAATTATTGGTTACGCACGTGACTAACATGCAGAAGGATTTGCTTTTTGTTTTCATAGAGCGGCATTTTTATTTCTTCAAAATTTTTAAAAGAGGGTTAAGAAAGAGTTTCACAGAGATGCAATAATTTTGTGATTGAAATATCAGGATAAAATTTTTTCCAATTTGAAATTCAATATCGCTAATATTCGGAAAAAGTTACAAACTCACACTATTTCTTTAACGATGCTGGATGTTCAGTAACAGAAAATATTCGATAAGACACCTGCTGGTAGAGACGAAGGAAAGGGTTGACATATTTCTATGTGTGGGAGATTATAGGAAGGGGCGCTTGCCCAAGTTAGTTTAATAAACTTGAGCCAATCAAAAAGCAGGCATTTTTTAAATGAGTTTGTCTCATTTTTACAAAAATGCTTTTTTATTATATATATTTTTACTTTTTTGCAATATCATTAAATGAAGTAAATATAAAATACTATATAACCAAATCCAAAAACCATCATTTCTTTAATTCATACCTAATCTTTCTGTTGTTGTTGATGTAGCAGCAATCTTTCACTCTCTACTTGTATTTTGTTACTTAGACTACTGCTGTTAGTAGACAGAAGAGCGCAATGTATTGTATGCAGGAGTTAATATTTCTATGTTAATATACATAGCGGTAAGTACGTGCATTAGAAGAAGTAATGTTAAAGGTTAATATGTTACAATGAGCCATAAAATATTTACCTCCCATATGGTCTAGTGGCTAGGATATCTGGCTTTCACCCAGAAGGCCCGGGTTCGATTCCCGGTATGGGAAGTATGATTCTTTTTAATTACTTGTTTTTATTTTTATTATTATTTTTTATAGTGCTTTTGTTTATTTTTTGCGCATTTTTAAATATTTTTGAAATTATTTTAGTGAATTCATAATAAAAAATTTCTTCGTAGTTTGGTGCATTTTCCTTTGAATATTTCTTAATACCAGTTTTATGAGCATGACCAGATATTCGTACGAAAGCGCAATAGGTGAAAAAAAGTACATTTTAAAGAAAAAGGTTACGAGATAATAATTTTATAATTACAGCTCCCAGATAAATCCTTAAAAAAACTCATTACAAGTTGAGTAAGCACCATCCTCTAGCAGAAGTAGTCATCAACACATTCCAGGTTTGCCATACAATACCAGCGGAAATGATTGGGTAAGATGATAATGTCACATGCAGTGAGATTGAGGCATACTTGGACATTAGTATACTGAGCAGCACTAAGATTTTGCATGTTCGGACAAAGTGTTTCGAAAATTTGTTTAAACTTATGCAAAATTATATTGATTATTACTACAACCACTAATATTAATTTTTCTATTGTTAGGCCAGAAATAAAAATAGCAACCCTCGTACACCACATTAGCAAATTTTATACATTTTTCGATGTTACAATGAAATATATTATACAAAACAAACAAACAACTTTAAAATAAATTTTTTATGCTGAGAAGCAGTCATCGATACTTGGCAATGTACCATTGCAATATTTCCAAGTGGCCCAAGCTGTCCAACCTTGTTGCCTTAGAATCTGGCGAGCGCATGTTACAGAGTTGCTGATGTCATCGGTCAACAGCGCGGTGCAGCTCAATTTGCACTCATTGTAGGAGAAACGTTCATCAGGAGGTTGACACCAGTACTTGGAGTTGATTTGGAAGATTCCGTAATCATTAGAACCGTTCGTGTTAGTTCGGCTAGTGACGTTGGTTCGGAAGGAGCTTTCGTGTTCGGCAATGCAGGTCCAGCGAGCTAACTGGTCCTTCGGCACATCCAAGCAATACATCGCACGAGCTAACGAGCAACGGTTCATGACAATACCAGAAACTGGTGCAGCCAAGACTAAAGCGGCGACGAAACTAATTGCAATTTCCATTTGAACGGTTTAAAGTTTTCTCAGAACACTGACAAATATATGGACAAAAAGTGGAGCTTTTATAGAAGGTGCCTTAATACGAGAAATTGCAATTTACTTTATAGCTTTACTTTTCAATCAAAAGTATCACGAACTCGGTGTCGGAGAATATGGATTTTATAGTGCCTGCACTTAAGTCTCTAATTACTTTTTTCTAGCGATAAGTTGCTTTGCATTTTGCAACAATTTCTCAACCCAAGTGTATAGTAAAAAGCAGAATTGGAAAAAATACTACAAAAACTCTGACTTCTTTCTCTTTGCAAACTTATATTTTTCCAAACTTTAAATTTCTTACTGGATAATTTGTTTAAAAGAATTTTTTTAGGCTAGAGAAGAACTCAGTTGTTTTCCACACATTAACTATTAAATACAAAAACACTGAATTATTTAGTCGACAAACTTTGTGCACATTTGAGTGTTGCCATTTGTGAGTTAACGTTCGGGTGTACACTTCCATTACAGAACTCGAAAGAACAGTCCATTTTCGCTAGCTCCAACAGAGGCGATATTTTTCGAAATGAAATTTTGAGAACAAATCGGAAAATGTTAACAAATTCTAGCTTAAGTAATACAGTTTGGACCGTTAGATCAATAGCTACGATATCGATATTTACTTTGAGATTGTGATTATGTCCAGCCTTCAAATGTATTTAAGCTATAGGAAAGCTTCTCAAAAAAATCATTTGATAATTAGAAGCGTCATGAGAAGAGTCTGAGTATGAGAGTCTCTATTTGCTGTGGAAATAGAGAAGACGTGTATGAGAAGAAGCTCTCTCTGATCTTTTAAGTTGATTTCCTTATTTTTAACATAATTGAAGATAATTTTCTCAACTAATCAATATTTTCTTTAATTAATTAAAAAATTGAAAAAAATAGTGCACGAAATATGAAAAAGAAACTAAAAAAAATGTAGAAAAAACTAAAAGGAAATAATATCATTTTTTTTTTATTTTTCTATATGTAAAAAAACCCAAATTTTTTTTACAAAACAAAAAAAAATTCAAACAGAAATAATTTTTTTTTACAAAATGTTTCGTTTTTTTATTTGAATGTTTTAATTTCTTATATTAAATTTTTCCTTTTTTGGTTTACAAATTTAAAAACTAATTTTAAACTAAAAACTAGTTCAAGTTAATTTACAAATTTAGAATTATTAAAAGCTTTCTTTCTTAATTTTATTGTTTTAGTTTTTATAAATTTGAAAAACGAAAATACCAATCCCTATCCCTACTAATATTATAAATGTGAATGTAAGTTTGTTTGTTACGCTTTCACGCCAAAACTACTTAACCGATTATTATGAAACTTTGTACACATGTTATTGGCGGTGTTAGAAGTAACATAGGATACTTCTTATTAAAAAAAAAGGTCTCGAGATATAGGTCAAAACGTGGACCCGGGTAACCTTCGGATGTGTATGTACAATATGGGTATCAAATGGAAGCTGTTGGTGAATGCTGTAGTTCAGAGTATTTTTCATGCCGCTCCGTGACTAGGGTCTCGAGATAGAGACCAAAACGTGGACCCTAGAATGTGTTTGTACAATATGGATATCAACTGGAAGCTGTTGGTGAATGCTTTAGTACAGAGTATTTTTCATGCCGCTCCGTGACTGGGGCCTCGAGATATAGGTCAAAACGTGGGCGCGGGTAACCTTTGGTTGTGTATGTACAATATGGGTATCAAATGGAAGCTGTTGGTGACTGCTGTAGTTCAGAGTATTTTTCATGCCGCTCCGTGACTAGGGTCTCGAGATAGAGACCAAAACGTGGACCCTAGAATGTGTTTGTACAATATGAATATCAAATTGAAGCTGTTGGTGAATGCTTTAGTAAAGAGTATTTTTCATGCCGCTCCGTGACTGGGGTCTCGAGATATAGGTCAAAACGTGGACCCGGGTAACCTTTGGTTGTGTATGTACAATATGGGTATCAAATGGAAGCTGTTGGTGAATGCTGTAGTTCAGAGTATTTTTCATGCCGCTCTGTGACTAAGGTCTCGAGATAGAGACCAAAACGTGGACCCTAGAATGTGTTCGTACAATATGGATATCAAATTGAAGCTGTTGGTGAATGCTTTAGTACAGAGTATTTTTCATGCCGCTCCGTGACTGGGGTCTCGATATATAGGTCAAAACGTGGACACGGGTAACCTTTGGTTGTATATGTACAATATGGGTATCAAATGAAAGCTGTTGATAAGTGCTTTAATACGGGGTAATTTTCATGCCTATTGATGACTAGGGTCTCGAAATATATGCCAAAACGTGGACCCGCCGTGTCTTTGCACCGAATTAAACCAAACTTACACACATTGTTAAGTAGGTATTGAAGATGGTTTCCGTATAGTTTGGATACCTATTGGTAGATAGAGTCTCGAGATATAGGTCAAAACGTGGACCCGGGTAACCTTTGGTTGTGTATGTACAATATGGGTATCAAATGAAAGCTGTTGATAAGTGCTTTAATACGGGGTAATATTCATACCTATTGATGACTAGGGTCTCGAAATATATGCCAAAACGTGGACCCGCCGTGTCTTTGCCCAGCGAAGCGGGCCGGGTTTGCTAGTATTTTTATAAATACTTAAATTATAAAAACCGAGATTTTAATTAGTTTTTAATTTTAAATTAGTTAACAAATAATTTTTTTATCACACATTTTTCGTTAAATTAAAAGAAAACAAAATTTTAATTAGTTTTTAATTTTAAATTAGTTAACAAATAATTTTTTTTTTTCACAAATTTTTCGTTTTTAGTTTAAGTGTTTAATTTTTTTATCAATTTCTTTCCTCTTTTTATTTTTTCATAAAAAATGGAGTTTAATATTAAGAAAATATATTAAAATTAAAAAAAAAAAAATATTTTATTACACAAATTTAAAAAGAAAAGTAAAAAAAGTTAAAGGAGAAAAATATTAAAATTTTCTGTTGAAAAAAAACAATTTATTTTATTACATAAATTTAAACAGAAAAGTAAAAAAAAATTAAAGGAAAAATTATAATTTTTTTTCTAAATAATTATATTATTTTTTTTTTTTGGATTTGAACGCTTTAAGTTCCACATATTAAATATTTTTTTTTTAATTTTTGTATAAAAGGCTTAACAATTTTTTTAACTTTTGTTTACAATTTTCTGTACAAATTTACAAATTAAAAAGGAAATTATTAAAAGGCTTTTCTTCTTAATTTTATTGCTTTAATTTTTATAAATGTATAATAAACAGAAAAATTAGAGAAAAATTAAAACTTTCTTAGTTTTAATTTAAATAAAGTTAATTTAAATATTTTATTTAAAAAAAATATTTTTGTATAAAGACTCGTTATTATGTAGAAATTATTAAAGTGCTTAAAGCAAATTTTTATTTATTGTTTTGTATTGTTTTATTTTTATTTTAAATTAAAGAACAAAAAATTATTAAAAACTTTTTCTTTATTGAGTTTATTGTTTTAATTCTTTGTAAATGTAATTTTTTTTTTAAATATTCAAAATATAAGAGAAGGAGCTATATTGTTTTTTTAAGTTTTCTTTTTAATTTTTATAAGTTTTAAGTCTTTTTATTTTCGTATAAAATATTAGACAATTTTATTACCGTTTTTAACAAATTTTTAATTTCTGTTTTTCTTTATTATATACAAATTTTAAAATTAAAGAAAAAAGCATAAAGTAATAAAAAAAATATTTAAAAAATTATTTAAGATTTTTGGTTGTTAACTTCAATTGACTACTCAAAGATGAGTAAAAAACGTGCGTAACCTCGTTTATAAGATGAGTTTAGAATTTTTTTTACTTAAATTATTTTTTTTAATTTTTTGCATAACACTATTTTTATAATAGAATTTGTGGTAACAAAATTTTGGGGACTTTTCAAAGTCGACATCGACATTGCGAGTGCCCACACTCAGAACAATTAAATAAAAAAAAAACAATTACTATTAAAAGCAAAGAATTTTCAGATATTTATGTAAATATTTGAACTAAACTGTTAATCGATCTTGAAGCTCTCGATGAAAATCATCTCATGAAAATCTACTCAAATGGCCGAAAAACTGGCGAGTTTTCTCTTTTTGAATCTGAACTCATATTCTCTATCCTATATTTTCCATGCACATGATTTGCTTTTTCTAATTTTCGTACAATCATTTGGAACAACGTGAAAAAAAACAACTATTAACTTTCACGAAAACGTACAATAAAACAGCAAACATTTAAAAAGTAGAAATAAAAAAGAAAATTCAAAATTCAATAAGAAAAAAAAACCAATAATGATAAGCGACGAAAAATAAAAATGCAATAAAAATCACACATAAATATAATGACAGTGGCAATGGAGAATAATACGCTGATACACGCGCTGACAGGCACTTTTAAATTTACAATTGGCCCGCATGAGCAACAAAAACGAAGTTGTTGGTGCACTTTTGCACATTGCGATTTCATACCCTACAGTCATTCATTTGTACTGTAAGTAGCTGCAGTTGAACTTTGTGTGAATCGCGCAGTGACGGCTGACTGACTACCTCTTTTATGTATACTATATTTTACAGTAATTCAAAATTCACGAGTAGCGACATACATACTCGTACATACATACATATATACATACGCTGAAGCGTGCGAAATTTTGCACGCTTACGATTTTACGATTTTTCATTTGTTGCGAAAAAAAGCGAAAATTGTGGGTACATGAAAATATAAACATATATTTGTGAAGAAAATTAAAAATAAATAAAAAACCTATTTAAAAATTGCATGAAAATATTGCTTTAACGCACTAGTGGATGAACGTACTCGCATAATGCAAAGTGCGATTTTTCATATTATTTTTTTATTTTTTTTATTACTATTACAATATAAAAAATTGTTTTCTTGTATGCGATAAAAATGTTAGCCGAATGTTGAGCATTTGATTAATTTTTGTTGTTATTTGCCCAGAAGCTGCTGGACAAGCATTGGAAATCTATAATTGATAGTCCACTTGAGTGCTTGCTATCTAACTTAAAGGCATGTTAGGTGCTTCAAAATGCAAATAATATAAAATACCAGCTGAAAATATCAACGAATGTCTGCCGACAGTTCATAATCAGAAGTTATCCCCCTAATTTATCAGCCTAGGTAACCTCGTATATTTATTCCTTTTACTCCATAGTGAAGCATAGGGCCACATATGTATGTATGTGCGCAGCCTTAACTACAACAAAAGACTTTCATAACACAGTTCCACTCCATACAACGGTGTGTGTGTGCTCGTCTACCTACGAGTGCCGGGCTTAACCAGGCTCTCTAGTTATTTCATTTACTTTTTATTTATTTGTTTTCTGTTAGTTAAAATGTTAAATTTATAGAAAACGTAAGAGGTCTTAAGTTTAGTAGTATAGTTTAAAGCAGGTGTAGATAAGTTATCTATTCGTATAATAGCAATAAAAGCAACGTAAATTCGTCTTCATTTGTGTGGTTAGCAAGTACCTATGCATGCGCACATTCGAGGGGTGCCTTTTATATTTCAGGATTTGGCAACCCTGGTGTTGCAATCTGGCAACTGACAGCTGTATCGCAAAGTTTGACATTTTTTGGCTTTTACGTACTCAGAACGTTTTGAAATACCAGCGCTATTTGTGTTGTTTACAGTAACTTAAAAGATTCATCTCGGTCCAAAAATGGGATTAAATCGTGAACATTTTCGTGCGATTATTTTTTACAACTTTTGACGTGGATTAACTCAGCAACATTGCATGGATGAACTTAATTCATTTTTTGACGCTGAAGCTCCATCAAGGACCAGTATTTATCGATGGTATGGTGAATTCAATCGTGGTCGTAGTTCACTCCAAGACGAATTTCGTGCAGGTCGTCCAAAATCAGTTGTTGATGCTGTGCGCGAACTGATATTGCAAGATCGTCATGTGACCTATCGTGAGATTGAGACAATCTTAGGCATTAGTGGGACCAGCATACATTCAATATTGCATAAACATTTGACTGTCAAAAAAATTTGTTCGCGTTGGATCCCACACAATTTGTCAATCGCTCAAAAAAAGGCTCGTGTCGATTGGTCGAAGGAAATGCTCGAAAAATACGATCGCGGGGCTTCGAAACACGTCTATGACATCGTGACAGGTGATGAATCATGGATTTACGCGTATGAGCCCTAAAGTAAACAGCAGTCGACTGTATGGGTGTTTCAAGATGAGCCAAATCCAACAAAACTTGTTCGCGCACGAAGCACTTCCAAGCAAATGGTCGCCTGTTTTTTCGGAAAAAACTGGACATGCCTCAACCGTACCACTACAACAACGCAGAACAGTAAATTATGAGTGGTACACAACCATTTGTTTGCCAGTTGTCTTCCAAGAAATTAGGAAATCCAATCGCCAAAGACGGATCACTCGTCACCAGGACAATGCGAGCTCTCACACATCGGCTCAAACAACTGCATTTTTGAGCACCCAAAACATCGAGTTAAAAATTAAAAAAAAAAAAAAAAAAAATTCGACGTTGTTACCTGCGAAACTTTATTAGCTGATGAAATCAATTTGGTTTTTTGATTTTAGTTGATCCAGTAATGAGTTCTGAGGGACACCGCAATAAAACTTTTTTATGAGACGTCCGCGAAGATTCGCTGCCACCAACTCATTTCTTCATAAAAATCAATGAAAATTTCACACAATATTCTTTAAATATGACTTTATAATGAAGTAATTTTAAAATTTTGAATAAATCAACTGTGTCGACAAAAAAAAATTTCGAAAAATATGCTTGTTTTACACCGAATTAACCATACTACCCCCTTAAAGCGCTTTGAAGTCAAAACACCGATTTTTCATAAAAAAAACTTGAAAACTTTGTTGTTTTAAAACATGACAAAATTAAAAAAAAAAACTCGACGTCATTACCTCGTGAATAAAGTAAAGAAACAAAAAAACCAAATTTGAAAAGAATCGGTGCAGTAGATATGAATCTACAGTGGACACCGACCGTAAAAAAGGCAAGTGTGAGAAAAACGCGTTTAAAGATTTCGGCAGCGTGAAATCCGGTTGGAGAGGTAGATACTTAATCCTTTGTGTCTTTGTCAATTTTACTCTAATGCACTTCAAACTTTCACATAATAATCTTAAGATGTTATAGAATAATTTAAAAAAAAAAAAAAAAAAAAATGAAAAAAAAAAAAAAATACCATACTACCCCCTTAATAGGTCATCCGCCGTATAGTCCTGACTTGGCACCGAATGACTTCTTTTTATTCCCGTACGTAAAAAATAAACTGAGAGGTCAACGTTTTTCGACACCTGAGGAAGCGGTTGCGGCATTCAGAATGCATGTTTTGGAGGTACCTCATTCAGAGTGGCAAAAGTGCTTCGACAATTGGTTCAAACGCATGCAAAAGTCTATAGATCTTCATTGAGAATATTTTGAAAAACAATAAAGTGATTTTCGATGATTAAAATTTGTTTTTGTTCTCTAATCCCGACAGACGCAGCTGAGAAAATTTTTTGAGAGCGCACTAATGAGAGTTCAGCATTTTTTCACACACAGCGAATTCAACGCCAATTCCATTCTATTCAAGAGCATTTTATAGTTTTGTTGAACTGAAATTCAAGCTCCTTAAAGAGCTTCCAACAATGATAGAATTTGGTTGAAAAGTAAGAAAAAATAATAAAATTAAGTAAAATTTTAAACGAAATAGTTTTTTTATTCAATAAAATCGCCCTCAACTTCATACACTCATTCCAATAATCGCCCATTAATTTTATATCACTTCTCCAATCCACTTTGTGGAAGCTTTGTGCAAAATATAGTTCCCCTTGTTTTTTTTGTTGGAATGTCAACGAATGCGGCTAAATTTGCGAACAGTTTTCCTATGTATGTACATATAATTCTTCATGTAAAATATGAAGTTGAGTGCCGAGTGTTGATCCGAGTGCCGAAGACGAATTATGCTTTAGCAAGCCAATGCGTGCTCTCACTCTCAACTCTTGAGCATTCAAAAGATTGAATTAGTGGGTCATACGCTTTACAGCCCTGAATTGACACCTATTGATCTCTTTTTGTTGCCGAACATCAAAAATAAAAGCGAGGTTAGCTATTAAATTGTATGGGAATGAAATTTGTTAAAAATAATTTTTTTTTACTTAATTTTCTTATTTTTGTTTTTATTTATTTATTTAGTATCAGCCCTTATACGCTTACTCAAACCTGTATCGTCGCAAACAATATCATATATTTCAATATAATATACATCAAATCATGGACTTTCTGGTGTTGCTGCTTTTTTCGTTATCATTTTACTGCGTGGCTCTTCTTCAACGCTTGCATGAGCACGTTTCAACTCTGAGCCCTATCGATGCACCGAGGTCCTTTAAATATTTACCATTCCTTATGAATTTGGTTTGCTGATGAACCTTCAAAAACAAAGGTTCGTTCCATTGGGAAAAATACCTTGACACGTGAACTTCAAATGGCTTATAAGCAAAACAGGAATTAACAAATCGAAATAAAAATTGTTGGGTGCACAAATGACAGAGAAATATTAAAATGGCGTATACATTTTGATTCCCCTACTGGTTTATAAATGTCGCTCTTAATACTTTTAAGCCAATCTATACATTACACTAATGTTTTTTAACAGAGTGAGCAAACCTTGCTAAAATTTGAAGTACAGATTTCACACGGTGGAGATGAAGCAGACAAAGTTACTAGTTTATAAACTGCAGATATTCAATGGAAGGAGGGAAATGATAAGAATTTTTTGAGCATTTCTTCCTAACACGATTTGTTCACTCCCTACGGTGCATTATTTACAAGTGTACGCCAATGTGAGTAAAGAGTATCCCAATATGACATACGAAGTTAAAGAGAGCAGTTTACACACTTGCACAGGCGTCTACTCGGGTGGCCAACATAGCTTTAACAAGTTAACAGAAATTTAAAATGTAGTCGAGTTTGTGTGCGTACTGTGAAATTAAATTTCATTAACATTATCTTCGTTTACATTGCATGTTAATTGAAACAGTAGATTTCATAAAGAAATGTACATACATACGTAAATCGTTGAATGATAACTTTCGACAGTTAACATCCCTAGAGCACAGATTTTTTTATTTTATTTTTTTGATTATTCAAACTGGAGGTAATTATATAGTTAACAACCCGAGTGCAAAAATGTGTCAATAGAGATACCAATGGCACGTTTTGGTCCCGATATTAATATTCCGAAAACGGTGCGCAATTTTTTTAACCGTTCAAAAGTTATTAACAAAAAATATTTTGTTAAAGTTGCAATTTTTTATCACTAATTGCATTTTACACTGTAGTTGTTGAAATAATTACAATATATAGCAAGATATTTTGCTGAAAAATCAAGAATACAGTGTATACATTCTGTAAAAAAAATTCGGGAATTGTAAATTTAAAAAGCGCGCGTTACACATAAGTCTAATTTTTTTTTGCTGGAATGTTTGTGCAACTGCCCTCTATAGTGTCGCTGAGTTTGAGCGTAATCTGTCAATTAGCTTTTTTTTGGCATTTAAGTGTATCAGTTAACCGCGGGTGTGCTCTGCGATTTTCACTATGGATAAAAATATCGAACAAAGAATTTGTCTTAAATTTTGTGTGTTTGAATGGGATTTCGTATGCCGAATCGTTGAAAATGTTGCAGAAAGCCTATGGCGACTGTACTTTATCAAAAACACGGGTCTACGAGTGGTATAAGGCCGCGCAGTCATGAAAGATTTTCGCCGATCTGGTCGCCCATCAACGTCTGCAACGGATGAAAACGTCGACAAAGTCAAGGAAATGGTGCTGGAAACCATCATTTAAGTTTGAGGGAGGTAGCTCGTGACCTTAACGAGTCTCACAAATCAGTTCGCAACATTTACACCATCGTGACGACGCGTGGCTGCTCGACTCGTTCCAAGAGAGTTGAATTTCTTTCAAAAAATTCATCGGAAGAAGGTGGCCGAAGACAAGCTTGGGCAAGTGAATTCGGACCCAACGTTTATCCAGCGCATCATAAACAGGTGATGAGACGAATGTATATGAATTTGTCATGCAAACGAGTCAACAGGTGGCTGAATGGCGCTATCCACGTGAGCTGAAACCCAAAAAACCACGTCAAAGTCGGTGAAAAGTAAAAGTCATGCTACTCGTTTTCTTTGATTATCAAGGTGTTGTGCACTCAAAATTTATTCCAAATGGTTCTACGGTAAATAAAAAATATTATTCGTAAGTTATGCGACGTTTAAGAGAGAAACGGCCCAATGTCTGGAAAGAAAGCATATGGATCTTGCACCATGATAACGCACAGTCTCACAAGGCTCATTTTGTGAACACTTTTTTGACCACAAACTCGACAAATAACATCGAAGAACCAATACAACTTTGACTTTTTCCTTTTCCCAAAACTTAAATTGCCACTCCGCAGACGCCGTTTTGAGTCGATAGAGGTCATTAAGGGGAATTCACTGAAGGAGCTGAAGAAGATCTCTTCAAAATCGTTTAAAAACTGCTTTGATGACTGGACTAATCGTTGCCATATGTATAGTGCTTCAAATGAAGCCTTTTTGGAAGGCGGCAAAATAAATTTTGATGATTACACAATTATTTTGCGTTTTATCGAACATTTCTCGTTACTAATTGGACAGAATGTAAGTTGGGTAATACGGCAATTTGCTGTGTTTTTCTTATCTCCTTTGCGCGTCATAAGTACAACTAACTTTTGCAAAATATTTACTATAAAAGCAGTACAAAATGTGCACTTCAATCATAAGTTTACTACAAACACTTAAAACACTAGCCAACGGAACCAATCAACGAAAACTAATCAACATGAAAGTGGTTGCTTTCTTCATGCTCGCCTTGGTTTTGGCGGCTCCAGCATTTGGTAAAACTTTCGATCGCTGCTCGCTGGCTAAGGAGATGTATGCTCTCGGCGTACCAAAAGATCAATTGGCCCGTTGGACTTGTATTGCTCAACGCGAGAGCTCTTTCCGTACCAACGTCGTTGGTCCAACTAATTCTAATGGCTCCAACGATTACGGTATCTTCCAGATCAACAATAAATATTGGTGTCAGCCTGCTGATGGACGCTTCTCCTATAACGAGTGTAATTTGAGCTGCAATGCACTGTTGACCGATAATATCGCAGACTCTGTGAAATGCGCGCGCAAGATCCAAAAACAGCAAGGTTGGACTGCTTGGTCCACTTGGAAATACTGTAATGGTGCGCTGCCCAGCATTGACGATTGTTTCTAATTGGATTTGTGATGTTACATTGCTTGGCTGTTAAATAAATTTCAATTATATGCAAGTATTGAATGTGTTTGTGCGTGTTTTTTCCTGTAGACTTGTGACTTTTTCATAGCCTTATACTACTGTGGGCAAAAAGTAAGGTGAATTTATTTGTCAAACTTCGTGGGATTAAAATTTCGCTCTAGATATTTTTTTCCATGAGTTGGCAGCACTGTTAATAACATCTGGGCCAACTTTCATGTGAATGTTATTATCAGTAATATATTTACGCTTGTGTTTACCAAACGACCAAGAGTGCATTTTTCGATTTTTACAATGTCTGATTTGATTGAGCAGAGAAGTGCCATCAAATTTTGTTTGCGGAATGAAGTTTCGGCTGCGGAAACGTTTAGCATGTTGCAGAAGGCATTTGGTGATTCGACCATGTCGCAGAAAAATGTTTATAAGTGGTACAAAAACTTCAAAGAGGGTCAAGAACGTGTTGATGACTTGGAGCGATCCGGACGACCATCGACATCAACAGATGACCAACACGTCAATAAAGTGAAGGAGTTAGTGCTCAAAAATCGTCGGTCGTCTTAAAGACCCCACTGATATGATCGGAATATCAGATGAGCGTTATGTGTCGTTTACGTGAAGCAATTCGTCTAAAAAGACCAGAATTATGGGCCAACAACTCTTGGTGTTTGCATCACGATAATGCACCGTCTCACACTGCACTCGTTCTTCGTGACCATTCCGCCAAAAATTCCACGCATATCGTTCTGCAACCACCGTATTCGCCTGATTTGGCTCCGTGTGACTTCTGGCTATTCCCAAAACTCAAGAGACCTCTCCGGGGAACGCGAACGCTGATGGCTATATCGGAAATGGACTATTGCATGTTTCGGGGATTGGAAAAATCGTTGGCATAAGTGTATTTCATCGATAGGGGATTATTTTGAAGGGGATGAAATTGATTTACAAGAATAAATAAAGATTTTTCATGTTACAACCAAATTCACCTGCCCACAGTGCTACAATTCGAATCCACATAAGGTGATTCCGCTGTAGCAGCTGATTTGTCACCGGTTTCTTTTCGGAAAATCTGGTCATACCGCAACTTAAAGCGGTTGATTCTGAGTGGTACACAACTAATTGCTTGCCAGAAGTTGTCCGTGAATTAAGGAAAACCAACCGCCGATGACGATTCATGCGTCGCCAAGCCGATGCGAGTTCTCACGTATCGGCTCACACATCCTTATTTCACACCCATTGATTTCTTGTTGTACCCGAACATCAAAAATAAAAGCGAGGTTAACTATTAAACTGCGCGAGAATGAAATTTGTTAAAAACATTTTTTTCCTAAAATACTGTAACAAAAATTACTCCATTTTTTGTCTAAAATTGTTTTTTTTCTTCTTTTTTATTTTTGTATTTATTTTTTTCCGTGATACACCAAAGGATAGAAAAAGTTTTTTCTATTAGCTGTCCGTCGTCGGCAGCCAATGGCAAACCCCCGAGTGTATTTGCCATGAAAAAGCTCCATAAAAGCTTCATAAAAACCATTTGCCGTTCGGAGCTGGCTTAAAACTGTAGGTCCCTCCATTTGTGGAACAGCATCAATATGCATACCACAAATAGGAGGAGCTCGCGCCTCGAAATCCACAACTGAAATCTCTTGAATAAAAATTTATCACTAATTTATTGAATTTAGTCAAAATTAACTTGCGCTAAAAGAAATATGCTAAAACTTGACCTTGTGAGTAATTATAGAGTAATAAGTAAATATTATATCTAGAATTTTGCTACGATTAGACGGTTAGCAAGTGTGGAAAGGTCGATGAGGTTTAGACGACAATTACTAATTTCTTTTTTGTAATATTTTCATTTATTTTTTTTATTAACTTATTTTATTAATTTTAATGCTTTTCTTCTTAACAAATATTAAGTTAGATAAGGTGATATGGTTCCTCATGCGAAGGCCCACAACAACACACAACATTTCGCCCCTTATCATGCCGTTGTGGGATTAAAGCGGAGAAACAAAAGATGGGGAAGAGTGAGTTATGCATGTGGGTTATGGCGTTGGACCAAGCACTTTTGTTTTTGCAACGACATGTATATGGGAAAAAAACGTAGGGGTACGAGTTTATAGCGGTTTGGGCAAGTAGTTGGTGATAAAATTTCAATAAAAGTGACATCCAACGGTGAAATTTTCTTCCCAACTTCATTGTTATTGAATCGAGTAATTTCAGTGCACGCCCACAAACTAAAGTAGAACATCTAATATAACAAAAATTGCTTCAAATTTTGTAGCTAATCGTAGCCAGTTTGGAATGCAAATTACAATCAAATCAGCTATCTGCAGAAGTCCAAATAAAATGGGAGAAATTTTCTTTGCAATAACAGCTAATTAGGAGCGATTTTCAATTGAAAAAGATCACTGGAATGCGTTGCATTGCGCAGGCGCGTCTTTTGTGCAGTTCGCACAGTGAAGTTGAGCTGCAAAGCTACAAAAATTGTTTGACAGCCGCCAAAGGCTTTTGAATGCGAAAAGCATTTATTAAAATAATAATGGGAAAGAGGAAGGAAAGCAAAGTGTGTTGGGTGTTGGGTGTTGGTGAATTGATGGAAGGTAGGCAACGGTAAATGAGCAATCGCTTGGCAGTGGTGGGTGTTTTTCGACTGCCTTCGGAAGCAATGAAAGGTGGGCGTGCATGAACAGGTAGAGTAGTGGTGGGCAATAAAGCTGCGTGCACAATGAATTATGCGAAATTTAAGCAAAATATGAATTTACTTTATTATTTCATTTTTCTTGAAAATCATGAAGGAGAAATTTTGTAAAATTACATTATTTGAAGTTTGCTTTGCTTTTAAAAGAAAGAAAAGAAAAGAAATGGATAGGAAATAAGGCACGTTAAATTTACGCTTGTTCGGCTATAATTGCTGGAAAAATGTGGAAATTTCAATTTATTAACAAAATGGAAGTAGGTAGACAATAAATATGAATGAGTAAAAGGTATATGCAAAATACTTAGGAAAATTATAACATAATTGCAAAGCGGAATAAAGAGCTGGAAAAGGAAAAAGAGGAAGTATACAAATGACAGAGGTTTATAAAATTGATTAATTAAATAAAAATGGATATAAATATAAATTTGCATTGTTATTGTTGTGATATAATTTTTTTTTATAAATAACATAATTTTTCACAATTTTCCAGACTTCTTTTTTGAACTTTTTCAGAGAAGATATTTTCGTTTGGCCCATTTTATGCCTTTTTTCCAAGCAAAAGTGTCTGCCATTACCAAAGGCTGCTGCCTCTAGGAGTGTACTAAATCGCGGCACTTTCAAAGGAAATTCTACCTCATCTTTTCATATACTCAGCGTAGCTATTTTGAAGCAGTGAAGCCTATCATAATCCTATAGACGCAGGATACAGAATTGGTCTGTAAACAGTTCTCGGTAGATGAAATTTGATCCACTGGTAATCAGAATATTCCCGCAAGCAAGCCGATCTTTGAAAACCTCAAGCAATGATTGGATGTCTGCTTGAGTGCTAAAATTACTAAATAGGAACCTTTATTTTCACTCCCTTCAGCAATCGGATCATAGGCGGCATAAGTGGAGGTCAAACTCATTTGGGCTGAACCTTAAGAAAACAGCCTGTCTATTAGCCAAAGCCAGGTCTGACATTGCGAGATCGTTCTTACTGAGCATTGGCTCTTGGTACCCATGCGTGCAGAAGTTGTGTGTGTGAGGGGAGATTGAACAGAGATAGTTGAGTAACGGAGAACTTCTCTAGAAGCGGATGAGCACGAATTTTTGCAGCATTTGTCCACGACATTCTCAATAGTATCAACAATGCGAAGATTATGGCAGCAAAAAATGGCTTTTAGTAGCTACTTGGGTGTTGGGTCTCTTCGTCGTCATCAACATATAACTAAGATTTCGCATTTGCGGGCGAATCCGCTTTCTTTTTAACAATTATTTAGGCATCTCCTTCAAAGCTCTGCGAAAGCTGCGAGTTCTGTCAGAAAATGGCTTCCTTTCGATTTCTGGAAGCTTAAAGTATATTTTAGGAAAATGGTGCATTGAGAGGAGGTAGCGTGGTTACCATATCGGAGTCTGCAACGGCAGCCAAACTTATTTAAAGGCACTTAAAAACCATCGTATTTCCTAAAAAATCAAATAGGAATGTAAGTTGTGGCTAAATTCTATGGCAAAGCGGAATTAGTTTTCATTTATATAGGTTCGAAGACACTGTGTCAGAGTAACGCATAGGCTGATGAAGTGGCGAAATGCGGATTCGCGGCTCACTTAAAGGAATCAGAGCGAATTACCGTTCCAGTCTCGCTGGATCCTTTGCGCAACAAACACACGGACTTTGTCTCACACCCGCAAAATAACTAATTGCTTCTTGAAAAAGCTGATTAGGCTAGTAGCGGAATTCCTCATTAACCTAAAAAGGAAGGAGGAATGGTTAATCCGGCCGATATACTGGCGATCCACTTTGAAACCCATCAGATGGTATCACGAGAATGACACTGAACTGGAACCTTCAGGGGAGCAGAAGTCGCGGCCGGCCAAAGATCACTTGGAGAAGGGCGATGTTGCGCGAGCAACCAGATGCCGATATCACATCGGACGGCGCAAAAACAACAGCCCACAACCATGTACGATGGAAGAGTCTTGTCGAGATCCTACTCTCTCCCGAGCGTAGTAAACAAGGATTTAATAAAAAAAAATGTGCCCTTAGTCTGGAGGAGGATGAGAAGGCTGAGAGGGATGACAGTACGGAGCACTGTTTCAATTTTTATGCAGGACTCGCTAGGCGCAGAAGGATTATTTGTGGACTAGAAAACAGCTATCAGCTACATTTTCTTAGCCTCAGCACATTTTTTTAGATCATTATAGAGTTAGGGCGAGCCTGATGAAAAGTTAAAATGGTAACATCCCTCTCGCTCCCCCTTTTGCTCATTCTTACTTCCTGTCTTGGGCCTTAGCGCAGGTGCCATGGATATCTCTGACTGCCTGGTTGGATTTCCAAGTACGATCGCAAATCCATCCATCCATCCATCCAAGCGCACTTTTGGAATGAACTTATTGAGTCTGTTGGTGTGCCATGAATTCTCTTTCCCCTTTCCTCTTTCCTCGTTCCTCTTTCGTCTTCTGTTTTTCATTTGCAGACCTTATTTACGAGCTCACTGCCAACGAAAAGCTTCAATAAACTGACCCATGTGCTGGCGTGCACTATCTTTGTGAACTAGACGAAGTGGAGCTTAAGCACTTTACTCGTCTAATTTAGCGACCCACGCCAGTTAAAGCCTGTGATTGGAAGACATCATAAAAACATTTGGATGGGAGTTTTAACTGATTCTTAACTGTGTAGAGGGTTGCACGCGTTCGGTTGCGATTTGCTTACTAAACTAAGATTACGAATCTGCGCTAAGTAAAATTTTTTCTTCTCATTTCGTGACGTTTCATTTGTTTACGCCTTGTCGATTGTTGTTGTCTTTTCACTAGCAACATATTGCCAATGCATGTGTAAAATTTTCACTTTCATTTGAGTGGCATTTAGATATGTGCGACGCCTTGGTAGCATTAAATGTCGACAAATTAACGACGGATGGACACCAACGAGCAATCAACGAGTTTTTGTAACGATTACGCACTTGCAACACTGGGTACACCAGCAGCAAAGTGAGTATAGTGAACGGTGACCAACATTTGTAGCAGCTGACAAGCAAAATAGACAGGCAAATTAGCCAGCCGCCTGCATGCACACCAGCCTTGTTGGTGTGCAACTGTCAAAAGTCGCTAATCGGACTTCTTTGTTACTTTGTCTTGCAACTTGGCAGCAGCACTGTTTTCCTGGCCGGCGACGCAGTGAACTGCTGCAATAGATTTTTTTTCTTTGAAAATGTATTATTATTGTAAAGTGAAATAATTTTTTTTCAGCCGCGTTTTCACTTTTATTGGCCAACTCTGGCCTTCGCCTGCTGCACCGCTTCTGCCTTGAAAAATTGAAAACAAACTGGTATCGGTCATGCATCACAGCTGCTGCAACACACTGTATTTTATAATAAAATTTTTATTGAATTGTTGCTCGCCTAACTGTCACAGTTGAGTTATACATACACTACGTATGTACACATATGTATGTAGGTATGTATGAGTGTCTAATTGCTCTCGGGTAAATCGGGTGTTGACAGCGTAAAACTCCACAGAGACCGAGACTCGATGTAATCGCCGATTTTGTCATTGGCGCTTACGCCAAAATGGACAATAATTTATGTTCGCCTGCCATAAGTTGCGGATGCTCGTTGCAACTCAATGTTTTGCCATTTCAATATGTCATTCAATTTGAAGTATGTTTATTAGTGCTGATGTGTGCGACAGTAAATTTTCTAAGAGGCAATGCTATTTTTTATATTAAAATTATATCTTTTTGTTTATGGCAGTGACAAATAAGCGTGAAAGAGGGACTACACTTTGAGATGTCGTTTTGCCTTAACTCCAATGTAAACACCAAAAGGTGTATAGGTATGTCATATATGTATGTATATGTGCATGCATAGTTTCGCTTACTTTTTGTGGTGCAAGGCTTTTTTTGTGCATGAATATTAAAGTTTTCCGACTAAAAATGGCATCAGTCCTCCGACACTAGCATATACAGTAAATATAAAAAATACATAAAATGTATAAAATATTTCAGTGCTGAGTAATGAAGATAATAGTAATATGAGAAGCAAATAGAAAAAATGGCACTTGTATGGGATAATCGCAAATGAGGTAAAGTATTTTTTCATCGTTGACCAGTATTGCATAGAGTCGAATAATTAACATTTTTATTATTATCAAAAATTAATTTATCAAATTTACTTATGGCATTGGCTATGAAGTAAAAATACCTGCATTACTTGGCGGGCTGGACGTTGAAACGCCAGAGAATCTTCTACGCGAACGCGTCTTCTTCCGTCCACGGCGGAAGCATTGAGCACCTGGATGAACTTAAGTGATGTGGCTCTATATCCACTGGTGATATGAAGCGAAAAGCCGCAGAAAGCGCTTAAATTCATTAGAAACCCTCAATCACAGGCTCGCGGTTAAGCACAATAGACCACATTAGAGGTCGCAGTGCACTATGGCCCAATACTGACATGGAAAATGATAAAATACCTTCATGAAACCATATGTTTTTCGGTCATTGATTTGGTATAAATACAATTCAAATACGAAATAATAATATTTAAAAAATCAAAAATAAATGATTCTCGATTTTTTTCGATTATTTTTATCGGTTATCGGAAATAATTTTCGTTTTTATTGACAGCATTGCCAACACAATAAATGGTCTATTTCAATCGATTAATTTTTTATTATCGATTTTAAAATCGGTTATCGGAAACAATTTTCTTTTCTACTGACATCATTGGCAAAAAAATAACTGGGGTTTACGATAAACAAACGATTTTTTAATCGATTATAAATTGTTATCGATTTATTTTTTATTTTTCGATTCTCTGCAATTTCATACTCGTTCAAGAACAATATACCCCATTAGAGATCGCAGCTCACTACGATCCAGTAATAAAAATTACACGGATGATAAATAAGTAGTTGTTGATTTATAATTTGTTCTAATCTTGTTCAAAAGATCTGTCTAGTAGTAGTAGTTAATCATTGCTGAAATTAGCGCTTTCATAATGTATAAAAGTTGCACCAGGTTTCAATACCTATACCATTTTCGAGCTCTTAAGATTTTAGCGCCAATTCCTTCATGTAATATATTTTGTATCGCATCAAATTCTTAATAACAGTTCCGGAAATATATAATATTTTATACATACATAAGTATACTGGTTCGACCTTACATACATCCGTGGTTAAGTTTTTGGCCAAGCCCCTTCTCCAATTTGTGGGTTGCGTCTTGATCTGTCCTATAAACGGAGTGATCTACACTTTCTTCCCAGCTCCTAATGTTCCATAGTTTTTAAGAGAAGCATTTTCAGAAAGCATTGAAAGTTTGCCATTTCTTTTGGAGAGACAAACACCTTTAGAATAAACTTTTTTTATACTTTGATGTTTCGAATGGCAGTTTAAAAAAAAAAAACTTTTTTTTGTGACACAAATGCGCTTTGTGCCAAGCAGCGACTGCTGGTAAAATTTTCTTTCACATAATTTATTGTTTTCTGTTCATAGAGGACTTCAAGCACGGACCAATAGAATGGTAAGTACACTCGGATACGACTGTAAGAAGGACTATAACCAAATTTTATGATCAAAAATAGCCAAAACTTGTGGTTTTCAAAAGTCTACTATATTTATTCAATTTTCATAATTGATTTTATATATGTACTTAACAACGATTGTCGATTCATATTGAAACGAACGTTCTACTATGTCACACAAAAGAAGTCAGTAATAAAAGTCAGTTGCTCAAAATCCTCTATACGCTTTGTGTATAAAAAGCTTGCGATTCTAGTTAAAAGCTTCAATCATTTTACTACCTCACTTATTTATTAAAATGTCGTCTAGACAAACAGCAAACAGCAATTGGTTACTTGGCAGAGGTCATAAAATGGAAAATTTGTGATAAAGTCACCACCACCCGTGGTTTCACCAACCAATTGCTGAGAAGATTTAGAATTTAAAATATCCAATAACACAATATACTCCCCCGCATACACTCATGCTCAACATAAGTTTCTTCTTCTTTCTTAGTATGACAGTCCTGGGTGGACCACCGCTTCCTGCTTTATGGTCAACGTAATAAATACACTAAATTTGGACCACTTTTGACTATTATCCTTTTTTTTAATTTTCATAAATTTTTTATAAAAATATATAATAATTCATGCTATAGCATCTAAATCCGTTTTTAAAACGTTGTACAAAATTAATAAAAATTAGACAAACTTTCAACAAAATTTCAAACTTTTTAATAAGAATTAAAAAAAAAAAATGGGTACGCAGTTTTATAGTCCGTCATATGAAGTTCAAGTTTGACGGGCTTAAAACTTTCGTTGATTTTTAAAAATTTATTTTTATATGGAAGAACGAATGCTTGAAGTTTTTTTTGTAAGGAGAAAATTCCCAAGTCGTTAGTAAAAAAATTGTAAAAAAATCAACACGATTTTTGCGCCGCTTTAAACTTAGACTTTATTACAGTAAAATTTAATAATCATCAAACTGTGTACCCAATTATTGTTTGAAAACTCTGTTTAAAAAGCTTTGAACTCTAATGGGAATTTATTGATTTTTTATAGATTTTTTTACAAAATTTTAAACTTTGATTTATATAAAATGTATTGAAGAATAACTTTATTTGAAAAAAAAATTATAAAAAATAAAAAAAGTAAGTTGCCAAAACTGGTCAAAATATACTGTATTTATTATTTTGACCATGAGTGTATATACCATAGAGCGCCATAAAATGTGTTCACATTTATAACTAACTTTATTGCTGCGGCAGTGGGCGTGTTCCTGTTCGATTGCAAGCTATGGTGTAAAAATAGTCAAATGCTTAATCTAAGCAGTAAATCATAAATAATTGGCTTATCGGCAAAACTGTCGCATTCAACACGATTCGAATGTGGTTGACAGGAAATTCAGAGATATGATTTGAAATGAAATGAGTGGAGCGAAAATGAACAAAACGGTTGAGGGTTGATAGTTGTTTTATGGTGCACATTTTAAAAGCTATGTGACTTGAAATCAATAACCGCCTGAGACATATTTTGCTTATGGGAAAAATCATTTTATATACATATGCTTATAAATTACCAGGAAGAGAATAAATTTTCACTAATAACTTTAAAAAACATTGTGTGTGTCACATATAGTACATAAGCGATCTCACATATAAACTAAATATAGTAGAAGAAGAAGTATAAAGTTCTCCAAGTTTTCTCGTTTTATTTCGAGGAGGAAATTATGTATATATATAAGTATACATATATATTTCACCGTGGTTCCTAGGTGGAATATAGGACCTCAAGAAATTAACATAGCAATAATTATCCAGTTTTCACACTATTCTTCAATTCCTGGGCAATGTTACACATAAGTGCTCAAATGGCGGTCCTGCTCTATAATTTCCATGATTTAATTAACATTTTCGACGATTGCCTTAACAGAGTATGTCTCTTCGGCGTCCATACTGCCACAACGGGGCAGTTGGAATAACAGTTTTTTTATTGCATTCGTTGGCAGTATGCAGTCAATAAACAACAAAAATTTGTTTAGTCACCTGCATTGACTTTTCACCTCAGTCGTAGTGTTACAGAAGAATATATCTAAATTTCTCTTTTTTACTTTTATTTTGGAACGCTGTAACACACAACTGCCTTCGCTAGACACAAAATTGTGAAACAACTTTTTTCGAAGCGTAATGTCATTCGAGTTATAGCTCACTAAAGACAACTAGCTTAAAATACTCAGAACTTTTTAATTCACCTAACATAATTCAATTATTACCTAAATCAACTTAGCCGATTATTGCTGGCATTTACAGTTATCACATCTACATACATATATATTGCCTTTTTATGCATTTCGCCAGTGCAAAGTTGGCATTTTGAATTAATTAAAATTTTTATTTACACTTTACAAGTATTGCCTTGTTTACACAGCCTGACATGCAATTATTTAACAAATTGTTTGATAGTAAAAGAATTTGCGTTCATTAGTGTTGAGGTGATGTAAATTTGGACAGATGATTAGATAAAAAAGAAAAAAAAAATAAAGAAAAAAAAATCAATGCAAACAAAACTCGATCCGCATTTATTATTGCATTTACAGTACTGATGCTGCATTAGTGCTGTTAGTGGAGAGTGTGCCCGCTCTGAGTTGTCGAATTGTTTACTTGGGTTTGGGAGCGCACGCAAAAGCATGGCGCTCGCTCTGAAAACAAAAGTGTTGTCACCATTATTTTGCCGGTGTTCGAACAGCCGATAATCAGATGTTAGGAAATTTCGTAGGCACAGACGCATGTACATGCATTGATGTGTGCTTATAGGGTAGATCATGTGCTATGGGTGTACAAAAGTAAATACTTCAGGCGCTTAGGTGTTATGATATCTGTGCAAATATTAAGAGCGCGCTCAAGTAGTGTAATGGAAGTTGAAAATTCTCAGCTGCTGTGCAAATACATAATTGTTAAATGGCATTTTAATTAGTTTAAAGTGTGATTTCGATTTTCATTTAACGATTGGTAGCGATTAAGTACTTTAGTCTACACTTTGTATTGTATAACGTTTCAGATAGGAGTAATGCGTAATTTGTGGAATTGTAACAACACTTTTTTTATATAGTCACTGACTTTGTCTGCAGTTTTTAGTAAAAATTCATCCAAGCAATTAAATTTTCGAGGCTCTTAAATTTTGGAAAAAAGCACTGCGCTGGTTTGCCTTTCAGATTATCAAGTGTCCTACATATTACGGCTATTATTTCCCAAAGCTTAAAAATAAATCTAAAAATTACTTGCATTTTGCTTGAATTGGAAAGTCTATCCTCGAAGCACCGAGAGATTTGGTAACTCCTAAAACACTCAAGCCAAAATGCCCATTGTATTCAAGGAGGAAAGGAGAGAAGCAACAGAAGGAAAAATATAGGATAGAATAGAGAACAAGATGTAGTTACACCTGTTTCTTTGAAAAATCTGAAAATATTCTTCAGTTTGAGAGAACGAATTTTACTCGTTCTCGTTATAATAGAATCCAAAATTCTCAGTCTTGCTCTAGCAAATGCAGGACACTCACAGAGAAAGTACTCGGTGCTATCCGCCTCCTCTAAGCAAAACAGGTAAATCGAGTCCTGTATGATTCCACTGGTGGCCATATGTTGACGCCATGGATTGTGTCCCGTAACAATACCCACCATCAACCGAACGTATGTTCTTCCAAGTTTTAGAAGAAAGTTCGACAGTTTTCTGTTCGGGCTTGTCACAAAACACTTTGCTGTTCTGCAGCGGTATAGACCGGACCATCGCTCTTTATGAAAAATTACATACACAATCGCTGATTCACTTCATGATTCCTGCAGAACTGATTCCGATTGTTGGCTCTGGCGCCTGTGGGGGAACCACTGATCCACAGTTGGCTCGTTCATCGACAATTTTATTTACTTGAACACTGTCCTGGAACCCATACGTTTAAAGCTTATTCTGTCTTGCAAAAATAAAGCAACCTTTGAGGTTTGTTTTAAGCCCAAATTGTTCACTTAGTTCGAAGCTGTGCTAGTTTTTGCCTACATTCTATTAAATTTAATATAATTCTAAAACTCAGGAGGATATAAACTGAAGAAAATGTATGTAAAGTAGTTTTTGTTTTTTTGCAAAAAGTTATTTTTTGGTATATTTGAGAAGCCCGTCTCCAAATTTTTTGATTTTGTACTACACCCGGATAAATTTCAGTAGAAAGAATAGAGATAGGACAGATAAAAAGTGGATGGTAAGACGGATAAATTAGTTTGAGGTCACTCTTCCACAAATCTCTTGGATTCATTGATGAATTTTAAGAGATCCCAATATCCTAAGTCTCATTGTGAAAAATGCTGGACAGCTACAGAGAAAATGCTCTGGAGTGTCGTCATTCTCTCTCGCTGTGCCCTGTGATTACACCCACCAGTACTCTCAGGTCCTTTATGCTGAGTTTTAGGAGAAAGGTCGCTGTTTTCCTGTTTGGTTCTTTCACAAAGCACTTGGCTACTCTGCACGAGTTCAACTCAGACCAACGACCTCTGTGGGTAGACCTCATGAAGTCGTCAATCCATAGTTGAATCGATGCGGAATCGACACCTAGAAAGGGTTCAGGGCCTGTGCCATTTGCAGATCAATCATTTGCCAATTTATCAGCTAATTCGTTCTCTGTAATACCACAATGTCCAGGCACCCAAATAAGACAACTTTATTGTGTTTTGCAACACTGTTCAGTTTTGTCTTACATTCACCGACTAACTTCGAAGAGCAGCGAGGGTTAGCAAGGGCTTTCAGTGCAGCTTGACTGTCACTACAAATTCCAATACTGTTGCTCCGCCACTTTTTCTCAATTAACCAGTACGCCACATTCAAGATGGCATAGACTTCGGTAAGGAATACCGTGGCCATCTGCCCTGTGGCATAAGAGTACTTAGTGTCTTTGTCTATGTACCATCCAGATCCGCTTCCATTACTGGTTTTGGATCCGTCGGTGTAAAAAGTGTGCTGATATCCCGTTAATAGGTTCTCTGGACTTAACCATTGATCTCTATCTGGGATCAAAACATCATACTTCCTACCGAAGCTAACGGCAGGCACCCGATTGTCCACCGAGAACAGTGTGCACCGCTCCAACAACTGATGGTATATCTGACAGTGGCCAGTGCTTCCTTCATTTCCCCAGACTCCATTTAACTTGAGCCTGTACGCCGAATTCATTGCTTCCTTTCGAATTTGAATATCGAGAGGTTGCAAGTTGTCGTACTCATGGCACCTGTGATACCCAAGCACACACTTCTCTGTAGCCTGTTTATGGGTTTTACTCTGGAATTAACCATTGTGGCTTTCTACCATACTACAGAGACGTATGTAATAATGAGTCTTATCAGGGTGATTTACAGCCAGTGTACTATCGCCGGTCCTAGTCCCCATGTCTTGCCAAAGGACTTTGCCAGAAGACTTTTAGTGTTCGAGAGGCCACCGCTCGACATGCTTCTTCCAGGTAAGCTTACTACCTAGAATTACTCCTAAATATTTAACCCCAGAAGACAGTTGCAGTGTTACCCCTTTCAATGTGGGTAGTAACAGGCCTTCCATATTCCATTTTCTAGTGAAAAGCACTAAGGTACTTTTTGTAGGATTCACCGAAAGACAATGCAATTCGCACCAATACTCAATCTTATTTAGAGCTACCTGCATTTTATTGCATATAACTTCAAGTGATCGTCCTGAGATTAACGAAACTTCCTTAGTTAAGATTATCCGATTTAACTCAAATATCCGCCGTTTTTGCCCCACAACCTTTGCCCATTTTGAAACCCCTCTCATAGTTACATCATTGAAAGTTCTCGTCACTATCGATGAAAATCTCGACGAGCTTACTTTCAAATGCATCTCTTGTGGTCTCTTCTGTGTAGTATCAAGAAAGAGTTTCACAAGGTGATGATTGGTTAATGGAAGGTTTAGACTATACGGCGAATGCGATAGAATCTCCAATCGCAGCTTCTTGAGCCTTTAGCGTTTGGTAAGAAAAAATGTGCGGACACACGTTGCCAATTTGTCAATTCTGAACGTGTCTGGTCGATCGCTTGCTTCAATTTGGTCAGCTTTTGATAGTAAAGGTCCTAATTGAGTGTTTATCCTAATGGTAGCAGTTCATTGTAGATGAAGTCTTTTTGACTAACAATCAAAGCTGGGCGGGGTTAGGCTGACTCATCGTGATTTGGCCATATTTGCCTTCGGCTGTTGTTTTCGTATGTTTTATTCATCGCTACTTACCATCCGCTTGAAAAATGGGTTGACTTTATTACTACTTTATTGACTTCACCAAAGAATCGTGAATCCATCCAAAGGTTATTCTGCATCATTTCTTAAGGCACTTACATTCGAGCTCCTTTTGGATACCAGCCTTGAGCAAATGGTTCCAAATGTTTGTCTGATTAACTTTCAGTTCCTGAGTAATGGATTAAGTGCTCAAATTTATGCTGGTCTGAACCCACTAACTTCGACGTCCATATTACCAGAACCAAATAGTTGGAATCATAGCTTTGCTGTTGCATTGATACTACACTGGTTCCTTAAGCAGCACAATTTCATTGACCGCCTGCTCCAACTTTTCACCTTGGCCGTAATGATACTCAGGAATTAATTGAATTTTGTCTTTTCTAGCTCCAGTTTGAACACTCGAACTCCCAACTGGCTTCATCATGAAAAAAAAGGGCAAGGCACTTTTTACATCTTCTTCGAAACAAAAACTTATCCTTTCAGATGGGGGTATGCCTATTTTCGTTAAAAAAAAATTATTAGCCAAAGTGAAAAATTTGTATTCACGCAAACGACACGGGACGTATTTTTTCCAAGCGAATCGTAGCTCAAAAGTCGTCGGTAAAAATGAAGAAATTTCTGTTTATAGTTTAGTAGGCGAATATTATTGCGAATAACACTAAGAGTTTGGGCCATAATTTATTTTGCCAACTTTCTTTGATAAAAGAGTGAGAGATAACTAAAATAAATTAATTTTAATGCTGAAAATTCTCTTCACTCGGCATTTGTTTTGCGTGGCACAGTAAGCGGTCACATGATGACTATTTTATTGCTGATTACGAAGCTGCATGGGAAAATATCTCAATCTTTGTAAGCGGATTTCTCATGACGCTTCTGACTCGGTAACTCGGTAGCTGGGTCGCCGTTTAGATAGGTTTTTTCAAGCACACACATACATTGGCAAATGTAAATGCTTTCTTTATCTTCATTTCTTCTTGCTTGATGACGAATAATTTAATCGTATGGCAGCTGCTGCTGCCGCAGCTGATGACATTTTAGCTTATCTTAAATGCAATCAAGATGTGTCGCTCGTTTGTCACTTTTTTCAGCAACTTCTGCGTTGACACTTTGAGGCATTCACACAGGCTTTGTTGAGGTTTTTGTGAAAATGAAAACGGATTGCTTGATGACTTCCGTCAAACCGGCGCATAATTGTTTTATTACCACTGTCACTTTGTAATTATGCTTTTTAATTTTTATTTTTATTTTGCTTATGTACACTTATTATTTCCATAATTTTCATTTGTAATTATTAGCAATCGCAGTTGCTGGGCCGTGCGCTTTCTACGGCGTTTATTTTATAACTTAGAAATTATTTGCCAAATCTAAATTTTATTTCGGGAGAAACAATTTTTTTTCCGCTTACGACATCATCTGCCATAGCAGTGATTTTCCCTTCGTCTCTTATTTGTTGGCAATAACCCTTTCTTGCTTGCTTTTTTTGCCGCCAGCTCCCACACGCTTTTGTAGCTCCTAAATTATGCACCGTCGCCCCATGCGAATGCATTTTTTTGTGCGCCAATCAGGAGTAAAAATGTATTGTAATTAATTTACATTTTTGTCGTTGGCGATTTTTCATTTCTTTTTCCCACCTCGAGTCTAATAAATAAGCAACTCTCGGTGTTTTTTCCACTGTGGGTAAGTTTTTTTTTTTAATTATTCGCTCAATCGTAAGTTCGCAACTTTGTTGCGTTTTTTAGATGTATTTTTTTTGCTGAGTTGTTGACAGCTGCCACTTTTATGTTGACAAACTGTCAACTGTGTGATTATTTTCTTCTCACTAGTTGAAGAAATTTGCATTTGTAGGTACCAGGTTTTAGGTCTGGCTTGTGCATATGCAGATATTTTCATAGGCAAATTAGCACAAAAAAAAAACTTAAAAAAATATATAGACGAAAAGGAAATAATTTAATATGCTCTAATATTATTTTGAAAATGTTTTAAATTGAATCGAATTTTTATTTAAATTACACAGGTCTACAAATAATGAATTATTTCTTTCATCTAAGAACGGCACCATCAAATTCCTGTGTGAAATCGGTCGCTGATTTATAATTTTTGTTTTTATTTTTTAACCAGCCGTTCTTTTCTGTCGAGATATCGCCAAATAACGGTTTTTGATTACTAGAAATTAAACTTTTTGACAATATTTACAAACTCAAAAAGAAAAAATTTTTTTTTGGAAAAATTCTCGATTTATATTTTAAGAAAATTATTTTGAAAAATTTTTGTGTGGATTTTCGGACTTAGCCGCCGAGTTTACAGAGAAATTTGCCGATTCTTGGGTTTTTTTGCCTGCAGACTACTGAAAAATTTGTCTTTGGCTGAAATATGAAATTTTTTTATTTATATTTTAAAAAAATTATTTTCGAAATTTTTTATGTGAATTTTTGAAGTTTCCATAGCTGTTTCGCTTCTTGGGTAGACTAGTGAAAAACAATTTTTTTTGGCAAAAATATGAAAATTTTGGATTTGTATTTTAAGAAAATGATTTTCAAAAATTATTATGTGGATTTTCTGGCTTAGCCACTGACCTTACGTAGGAATTTGCTTTTCTGGTTCTTGAGTGTTTTTTTGCCTGCAGACTACTGAAAAAAATTTTTTTTGCGGCTAAAATGTGGTAAAGAGCAATTTCTGATTTCTAAACCGAGATTTAACATTTCTTTAAGGAAATTGAGCAGGCACTATACCAAAAACTCATCTGAACCACGAGGAGGCAATTTTTCGAAATTTGAATTCTATACCCCACTTCCAAGCCACAATTCTTATTGTAATCATAAAAAAAAAAATAGTTTAAAAAAACTAAAAAACACGCTTTTATTGCTAATCGAACTAAAAAGTAGAAAATAAATTTTAATGACAAAGAGACCTATAATGAAGTAATAGCAAATCGAACGATCAGTCATAGTCAACTACCTCAGAACAGAATTATAACAAAAATTAAGATACAAATAGAATAATTCAAATTAGAGTTAAAAGCGTGGGATG
Source organism: Anastrepha obliqua (assembly GCF_027943255.1). Lineage (NCBI taxonomy): Eukaryota > Metazoa > Arthropoda > Insecta > Diptera > Tephritidae > Anastrepha > Anastrepha obliqua. Next base: position 115,971,288 of record NC_072895.1, read on the forward strand.
CTTGATATAGTAAATATTACAATCATTCTATTGGCAACTACCTATGTATGTACGAGGGTTATGAAAGTGAAGCAAAATGCATCCCACACTTTTAACTCTAATTTGAATTATTCTATTTGTATCTTAATTTTTGTTATAATTCTGTTCTGAGGTAGTTGACTAATACTCATCGTTCGATTTGTTATTACTTCATTATAGGTCTCTTTGTCATTAAAATTTATTTTCTACTTTTTAGTTCGATTAGCAATAAAAGCGTGTTTTTTAGTTTTTTTAAACTATTTTTTATTTTCTACTTTTTAGTTCGATTACCAAAAAAATGTGTTTTTTAGTTTCTTTAAACTATTTTATTTTATTATGAATGAAAATTATTGTTATCATTGCAGTCAGTGAATAAATGATTCGATATATTGGTGTTATATTTAATTCCTTTCTTATCGACTGTGAGTCTAAAGCTATGCAGTTATCGGCCGTGATAAAGAAGTAATCGAGATGAAGAACTTATTTCGTGGAGGGACCCTGAGAAACTGATTTACAAGAATAAATAAAGATTTTTCATTTTACAACCAAATTCACCTTACTTTTTGCCCACACTAAAAAAAAGAAAATATTAATCCTGGCAATCCTAATAAGGTTAATAGAAAACTTTTATCAAATTATTGCATTGTCATCGGTCCTAGGTGTGCAAAATTTCAAGTCGATCAGATTTTTAGAAGCCAGTGAAAATTAAGCTCAAAGATTCCGTTACATACATACATACATACATACATATATACAACCCGACCTAATAAAAGTGTGTTAAAAAAAAGATTCAAAGATTCAAATTCACCTTACTTTTTGCCCACAGGTAAAAAAAGAAAATATTAATCCTGGCAATCCTAATAAGGTTAATGGAAAACTTTTATCAAATTATTGCATTGTCATCGGTCCTTGATAGGTGTGCAAAATTTCAAGTCGATCAGATGTTTAGAAGCCAGTGAAAATTAAGCTCAAAGATTCCGTTACATACATACATACATACATACATACATATATACAACCCGACCTAATAAAAGTGTGTTAATAATGCGCCATAAAAATATGAATGACTTCCGCAACGAAAATCGTTTAAGGCTGATTTCAAATAGCTTCTCCTGTTTGCTTGTTCAATTTTCAATAAGAAAATAAAAACAAACATATAAAAAAATCAGCAATAAAATAAAAAAATATAAGATAAATAAGAAAGTTCAACTGCCCTTGCACTCGTATAAAATATTATCGATGCTTGAATTATTTGGCTGTAATAGCAACAAAGGAGGATGGTTCCATGTGTAGAAGTCCACGCAAGTGGGGAAAGTTACTGATCGCCATTCACTTGGGAATGGCCAGGACGATTCTTCTGCATATGGTTCAAGCAGCTTACAACGGCCGGGATTAGCCCAGGTATCCTCTGGGTAGCTTCCGAACATCCGTTCGGGAGTGAGCTAACGTGAGAAGGCAAAACATTCTAGGATAGCTGGTTGTGCGTTGGGTTTGGGACCCGCCACTTAAAAATCGCCCCCAATGAAAAGTTTTAAAAAGCCTCGGATGAGACCTCCCTATACTGATGACGACCCCTGCAAACGAACTAAGGATTATGATTTGAGGGCATGCACCTGGAATGTCCGGTCCCTTAATGGGGAAGGTGCCTCTGCCCGGCTGGTTGATGTCCTCGTGAGAGTAAAGGCTGACATCACTGCCATCCAAGAGATGCGATGGACGGGGCAAGGAAAGAAAACCATGGGACCTTGCGACGTCTACTACAGCTGCCATGTAAAGGAGCGCAAATTCGGTGTCAGATTTGTTGTGGGAGAGAGACTTCGTCGCCAAGTACTGTCGTTCACTCCGGTGGACGAGCGTCTCGCAACAATCCGCATCAAAGCCCGTTTTTTCAACATATCGCTAATTTGCGCCCACGCCCCGACGGAAGAGAAGGACGATGCGACCAAAGATTCCTTCTATGAGCGCTTGGAACGTTCCTATGAGCGCTGCCCCCGCCACGACATAAAAATCGTGCTTGGCGACTTCAACGCCAGGGTGGGCAAGGAGGGAATTTTTGGTCCCACAGTCGGAAAATTTAGCCTGCACAACGAAACATCCGGTAACGGACAGAGGCTGATCGACTTCGCCGGGGCCCGAAACATGGTAGTCTGCAACACCAGATTCCAGCATAAGAAGATTCACCAAGCCACCTGGTTGTCTCCTGATCGAAAAACGCGAAACCAGATCGATCATGTTGTGATAGATGGAAGACACGCTTCTAGTGTATTAGATGTGCGTACGATCCGAGGACCCAACATCGACTCGGATCACTACCTTGTTGCAGCCAAACTGCGCACCCGCCTCTGTGCAGCAAAAAACGTACATCTACCTACGCAAAGAATGTTCGACATCGAAAAGCTGCAATCACAACAGACAGCCAGAAGATTCGCCACTCGACTCTCACTCCTGCTCTCGGAGAGCACTGCCCAACAACCCGGCATGCGCGAGCAATGGAGCAACATTTCTCGTTCCCTACGTACCGCCGCCGAAGAAGAAATAGGATTCCGGCGAGCCCGAAAAAACAATTGGTACGACGAGGAATGTCATGCTGCCGCCGAAAGAAAAAATGCCGCCTATAGAGCCACGCTGCGATCGGGCGCAACGCGAGCCATGTGGGATCGCTACAGAGAACTGAAAAAGGAAGAGAGACGTATTATCCGAAAGAAGAAACGAGAGGCCGAAATACGTGAGTGCGAAGAGCTTGAGATGCTGGCCAACAGGAACAACGCCCGAAAATTCTACCAGAAAGTTCGGGAGCTTACAGAAGGTTTCAAGACCGGGGCGTTTTCCTGCAAGAACAAAGACGGCGAACTGGTGACTGACATACAGAGCAATCTTAGATTATGGAGGGAACACTTCTCGAACCTATTAAACAGTGACAGCTGCGCATGTCACCGAGAAAGTGAAGGTCCCGATACCCCAATCGTTGACGACGGAATTGTCGTTCCGCTACCCGACCATGACGAAGTGAGAATAGCGATAACGCGGCTAAAGAACAACAAAGCCGCGGGCGCCGACGGACTGCCGGCTGAGCTTTTCAAACATGGCGGCGAGGAGCTGGTAAGGTGCATGCATCAGCTTCTATGCAAAATATGGTCGGATGAAAGCATGCCTGCCGATTGGAATTTAAGTGTGCTCTGCCCAATCCATAAGAAGGGCGATTCTGCAATTTGTGCCAATTACCGCGGGATTAGTCTTCTAAATATCGCCTATAAGGTTCTAGCGAGCGTATTGTGTGAAAGGCTGAAGCCCACCGTCAACCAACTGATTGGACCTTATCAGTGTGGCTTCAGACCTGGAAAGTCTACCATCGACCAAATATTCACAATACGCCAAATCTTGGAAAAGACCCATGAAAGGAGAATCGACACACACCATCTTTTCGTCGACTTCAAAGCTGCATTCGACAGTACGGAAAGGAGTTACCTGTATGCCGCGATGTCTGAATTTGGTATCCCCGCAAAACTAATACGGCTATGTAAGATGACGTTGCTCAACACCAGCAGCGTCGTCAGAATTGGGAAGGACCTCTCCGAGCCGTTTGATACCAAACGAGGTTTCAGACAGGGTGACTCGCTGTCGTGTGACTTCTTTAACCTGATGTTGGAGAGCATCGTACGAGCCGCAGAACTTAATCGCTCAGGCACAATTTTTTATAAGAGCGTGCAATTGCTTGCGTATGCCGATGATATTGACATCGTCGGCCTTAACAACCGCGCTGTTAGTTCTGCCTTCTCCAAACTGGATAAAGAGGCAAAGCGAATGGGTCTGGTGGTGAACCCGAAGTACCTCCTGTCTTCAAACAAACAGTCGGCGCACTCGCGTATCGGCACCCACGTCACTGCAGACAGTTATAATTTCGAGGTTGTAAAAGACTTCGTTTATTTAGGAACCAGCATTAACACCGATAACAATGTCAGCCTTGAAATCCAACGTAGAATCTCTCTTGCCAACAAGTGCTACTTTGGACTAAGTAGGCAACTGAGCAGTAAAGTCCTCTCTCGACGAACAAAACTAACACTCTACAAGACTCTCATCATGCCCGTCCTAACGTATGGCGCAGAAGCTTGAACGATGACAACATCCGATGAAGCGACGCTTGGAGTGTTCGAGAGAAAGATTCTGCGTAAGATTTTTGGACCTTTGCACGTTGGCAACGGCGAATATCGCAGACGATGGAACGATGAGCTGTATGAGCTTTACGACGACATAGACATAGCGCAGCGAATAAAGATCCAGCGGCTACGTTGGCTGGGTCATGTCGTCCGAATGGATACAAACGCTCCGGCTTTGAAAGTATTCGATGCGGTACCAGCTGGTGGTAGCAGAGGAAGAGGAAGGCCTCCTCTGCGTTGGAAAGATCAGGTGGAGAAGGACTTGGCTTCACTTGGTGTGTCCAACTGGCGCCGGTTAGCACGAGAAAGAAACGACTGGCGCGCTTTGTTAAACTCGGCCAAAATCGCGTAAGCGGTTATAGCGCCAATTAAGAAGAAGAAGAAGAATAGCAACAAAAATATTGCGAACTGTTTACTAAAAACGGTTTAAGCAAACTGAACATTTCAGATAGCGTTCGCAGCTTTTAATAAATGCACTTGGGTAGACACATTGGCTGCAATATATGGACGATATAACCTCTCTGTTGGGGAGCCACCTACAGACTTGGCTGAACTTATTTGCTAAATGCTCGAATTTATCTTCTGATGGCTTATCTTGCCACTTAAGCACGTGAAACGGAAAACATCCGCTGTAGGTTTTTTAGTGTTTATTGGATATTTCTTTTTTTAAATACATTTTTTGGAGAATATTCGGCTAAGAGAAAAGGAAAACAAGTACTCGTAATTGCTTCTTTTTTGTTTTTGTAGTCTAAGCTATAAGTACATAGTATAATATGAATAATTTATTTTTCTAATTCAAAGAAGGTAAGAGTAAAGAATTGCTCGATGTAGTTTGGTTATGGTACGTCTTCATTTGAAGCATCTAAAAAGCCTTTTTATACTCAACTCTAAAAGTCTTAGCTTTCTGGAAGCTGGAAAAAATTTTAACTCTATTCTAATCTTTATGAAGCTTTGCATATTTTCTTTTACTCTACCTAGGTAATGGCTACATAACTAAATAAAGAAAGTACCTGCAAACTCGAAGGGAACTTCTAAGGCGAACAAAGTTTCAAATCTCGCTTGTGAGCAATGCGCATTAAACGCACTTGTATTCAATGCGACTACCTCAGCTCCTACTGCTCAGCTGCGCTGCTTCGGCGAGACTACTAAGATTCAGGTACATCAGTATCATGGTGAAAAGATAGCAGAGGTGTCCCCCAAGGATGATAGATTTATCCGGTTTGGTCAACAACTATGGGGAAAAACAAAATTGTGAGGGGAACTTCGGCTGCTCTAGCCTTTGTCCAACCATTCGTTGCTCAGACGGCAACGAAGTGACATTGGGATAATTTTTTCCTACATCACTAACATAATCTGAGTTTTTTCGCAAAGACACCGATCGCGACTCCAGTTGCGTCAGCCCTTCAGCTGAGTCTGCCCCTCAGAGCCGGATAACAGTCTGTTATTGGTCACACCTCAATTCTTTTCACTATGGGTGTCCCCAATATCAGACCGTTAAGTGACTCTCAGCGAATTTGAGAGAATTAGCTGGTTGGCTAATGTCATATGGGCTTGTTTACGAAAAAACTGAGATTGTGCTGGAGGTATACGAAAAACATCAATACTATCTTCGCTCCTGTTACTTTATTGCCGCCTGAAAATGACTGATTGAACGAGTGTGTGCGGGTGCAATTCTGCTGCTGAATCTCCTATGGCCACCAAAGCGGTCAGACTCTTCTCTCTTTCGAGGTTTCTCTTTCTCTCTTCAATGTTACTACAACGGACTAATGTAAAGTTCATGTCCCATCGAGCCATCTTACTCTCGGAGGCAACCATCTAAACCTCAACGTAAAAAAATTGTTTTCAAACGTAATGTGAATGTAGAGTCAATTATATTGCATAGTCAATTTATTGCGTATCAGAGAACAAGGGAATAGAGGGAGATGAGAGTGTTGACGAGCTTGCTAAGGCAAGCACCCGCTTGCCTAGTATGAGTACGCCGAACATACCTATATCTCTCACTCTCAGTTTAGAAGACGGAACTAGACGAGGAACTAACTATGGTAGCACAATCTGTCTATAAGGGAAGCCTCGGTCTCCCACAGGATTGCCAAAATAATGCTGCGAGCTGGCAACTAAAAAACAAAAAACTTTATTCTATCACTCCCAAGGAAAGAATGTAAAATATTGGTTGTAGTACTGACGCGACATTGTCTCATTCCACATCACGCAGCTAAAATGGGATTAGTTCAGAACGTCGCGTATAACTTATGCGAAGAAGAGCGGGATACGTTACAACACCTGCTTTGCCACTGCCCTGCTCTAAGCAGAACTCGTTTCAAGGGTATACTCGTATCGGTATAATTTTCATCTCTGAAGGATATTACTGGCAAAAGGTTAAACTGTTTATTAAAATCATCGAACCATGTATCACGAACTACAGGGTAGGCCATTTAAAGCGGGCCCATTTGTTTCTGAAAAAAAAACATTGAAAAAAACATTTTTTTTTGTGTTGATATGAAAAATCATTTATTTTGATTCAAGGAGATTTGTTCCAGCTAGTTTTTGAAAATGATATCCTTCAAATGTTTGCCTCTGGCCTTGATGGCCAAATGTGTCCTTTTTTCGGCGTTTTCCATCGTTTTGGCCAATATTTCGGCCGGTATGGCGGCGATTTCGCGTCGGATATTGTTTTTAAGTTGAGTTAGAGTCCTTGGCTTGTTGATGTATACCTTGGATTTCAGATAACCCCACAAATAAAAGTCCGGTGGCGTCAAATCTGGTGATCTCGGTGGCCACGGAAAATCACCATTTTTCGAAATCAACCTTCCAGGGAACAATGGCTTCAAAAAATCGATTGTAGCGCGTGAAGTGTGGCATGTAGCCCCGTCCTGTTGGAACCAGTAGCCTTCCATGTCATTTTCTTCGATGATTGGCATAAACATTGGGATAACTCGATGTTCGCGGAGCCTCCTCAACACTGGCTCGTACAGCCTCGATATTTTCAGCAGAACGTCGTGTACGTTGTCTGGATGCGTGGCTGGTATTGCTGAGACTACCGTGGTTAATAAATTTTGCGTATAAACGCTGTAAAGTGCTTTTGGATGGCGCACTTTTAACTTTATTTTTTTTTTTAAACGCACGTTGAGTTTTCACAATTGAGAAGTTATTTTGGATGTAAAGCTGAATTATTTCAGCGCGTTCTTTTGGAGTGTACTGCTCCATGGTAAAAATTGTCTTGGACTGACGCTTCCAACGCGCTATGTCATTAGTCGATCTGACGTTCCTGTCAAAAGTTATAGGGTTGCCCGATGGGCCCGCTTTAAATGGCCTACCCTGTATGTTTAATATGACTCCAACAACACTGGTAATACTAAGGACCCTTGTGGTCTATGTTGGGTGAGATATATTCAGATCGGCCCGATATACCAAACCAAACCTGGGTGTATATTCAGAAGACTCGGAAATCTGTAAACTTTTTTTTAGATATTGGAGAGGGAAACCAGCTAAAAGTTACATTCATGGCATACAAATTCCGTTTAACCTTTGCCAGACTGAAATTCATATTGATACTGAGTACACTCGGTTCGAAGAGTTTCTGAAGACATCTACAATATAATTTCGGAAAGTCCATGCTTTTTGCGAAAAATTGAAAAATTAGAAAGGCAGCTCCGATCTGAATGTATTTTTTGGGTTTTTAATATTTTTATCCGAATATGTCTCCAAATTTGCACTTAGGCAGTTGCCAAATTCAAATTGTCAAATCCAATGTCAGTTTCCCTACAAAAAAAAAAATCTCAAATATGGCATAGATAAGTTTTTAGAACTCACTGATCACGAGTTTCAGGTTATTTAAACATTGGCTAATGACAGCTGTCAAATCAACTGTCACTTTTTCTAAAAAAATAAAAATGCCTCGAAAAAGCGACAAAAACAAAAAAAGGCCACAACAGTTTGGAAAAAACATCAACTGGTATTTAAATATATCAGCCTGTGGGTTTCTGCAGGCGCTTGAGAGAAGGAAAATCATATGCTGTCATGCTAAAGTGACAGCTAAAGTTTCAGGTTAGTTGAGAAAACAGCCCTTAGATTGTCGAGCTGGACAATAGCAGACCCGTATTTTTAACATGAAAAGTGAACATGAAGGTCTTGACACAGATCTACAGCCATTTGTTAAGTAATAGGTTGGACAGATTTTTTATGTTTTTATCCTCTCTCAGGCTTATTTTGTCGTGTTGGGAATCACAAGTTTTACAAAAGCTGCATGCCTTAGCACACTTCACATATTGAGACAAAAACAAACTGTATCTTCTTTTGTATTCTTCTTGAAAAATCTCCTAAATTTAATACTTACCCATGTATGCAGTAAGTGTACGAGAGTAGGAGTATTCATAAAATATTACCCCTCACAGAAATTCATCATACGACGTGTGCACTCACCTAAAAAAGAGAAGAGAGAGAAATAATAAATTTGTTAGTGCATATACATACCTATATATAAAAAAATAAGAAAATACAATTTAATTAATTTGTAAAAATTTTGTCCTATGAAAACTAAATTTATGAGAAAATAAAAGATCTGATCATGCAGCTTTACTATATAAAATCTTTAGTTTTATGTGTAAATGAAATTTTTTCGGGATAACTTTCACTGTCGCCAGGAAGTATGATCAACCTGTCCAAAAACCAAGACCACCCGACCAAAAACGTAGCATGAGAGGTCTTTTTAAGAAAGTCTGAGATACTTATTGATTTGGTGGCTGGTGGAAGTGCCCCTAAAAAAACCTCTCAATAATCAACTATAACCTGAGGTACCGTTTTGTTGCCCTTCTGCAGTATGCGTTTAGTATAATTGTTGCTCTATCTTTTCAGTCCCTTCACATGACTTTCAATTCTTTATAGTGGTACTAAAATTAGGTAGCCTGCTCTCATTGAGATCACACCAATCGCAACTAACCGCCTATATAAATTTGATTTACATTCTATTACGCATAAAAAGGCAGCGTAAAGATTCTGTTTTTTTTTTTGTACTTCACCATCTTTTATTATGAAGAAAAATCATGGCTTTGCAAATAGTTACTTCTGCGAATAAATAATTAAACGTAGCAAAAAATGGCATAACATAAAGGCGTGGGAAGTATAGGCGTTGCAGAGAAAACAAAGAAATAAATCGACATAAGCCAGAGCTGAATTGCCCGCTAAAATGGCTTTTACAGCGAAAAATAGCAGCCATGAAGAAGAAAATAATTTAAGAATAGCACAAAGAACTTTACAAAGAAAACAATTATGAAAAGAAACAATTGAAATACTTAGAAAATCATTAAAAGTATACTTAGCACAAGCGCTGACAACCTCGAGCGGACTAACAAAGGTTCGCTTAATCGAACAGACGGGTAAGTCAAGTTTCTTCCAAGTGAGTTCAAGTTATGCAGTACACAATTCACAATTTTACAGACTAGAATACTTATTTGAATAAATATAAAATTAAAAGCTGAGAAAGACCTTGGAAAAAAATTTACAATTAATTCTCTTCGAGATGTTCGAGATAATCTAAAGATTGGTGCCAATGAATAATATATTAGTTAGCTTTAATACCAATTAATTCAGATAAAAAAGATATTGAAAATGCAAAACTCTAAGTAGACGATTGAAATCTATCTGTGGAAGTAGTTAGAAGCCATTTTCGTATTCATTTTTGTAGTAAATTTAGACATATGAGGTTTCTTACAGACTACAAGGAAACTAACAGTAACAATTCGCAACTATGTAAAAAATTCACTGAGTGATAATTTGAAATTACATTTAATTTAGAGAACTTGAAAGCTGGTTAAACTCATTCACTCGCTCAAAGGTGCTTTCGAGGCATAAAGAACACTAACCCACTCTAGGAAGAAGATATCATTAATTAATTAAGGGTAAAGGCGAGTCAACTGTCCCATTGCTATTTCTTCTACTTTGTAACGATTTTAAATTTAGTATTGCCCCCACTATTTTCGTGCTTTCACGGATGGCTCTAGGAACGAGCACGGTCTGGCTCTGTATCTACGTGGAATCTAGCGGAATAAAACTACCTACACTTTGCTCTTGGAATGTACGTATCTGTGTTTCAAGCTGCAGTGTATGCTGTTCAAGAAGCAATGAGCATTGTTGTGGAAAACAGATGGAGAGGCAGATCTGTATGTGTCTGCAGCGATACCAAAGCTACGCTCATGGCTAGAGAGAGACCTTCAACCAATTCAAAGGCAGTTGAATTCTGTAAATCCAGGCTGAAATATGTCCGTAAACATAATATGCTGATGTTAAAATGAATCCCGAGACATGGGAATATCGCGGGTAAAAAGGCCTCTGACCAACTTCTTTGGCCCAGAGCTCGTGCTGTCGTTTCCTTCTGCAGCCATCAAAGCCACGGTTAGCAAACGGATTACTTCCATCCACAAGTGAGCTTGGCAGGCTGAAAGAGTCTGCAGATGGACACACCTGATGTTAGCTGTCATGTCCGACCCACTGTCGCAGATCCTCTTGTCATTAAGCAGAAGGGTCTGTAGGCAGCTGGTTGGACTGATGACGAGCCACTTTCTAAGGGCGTAGCATCTCAGCCCAGCATGTAGAGAGGAGGATGAGACGGCGAACCACTTTCTATGCGACTGCCCGCGCATCGCTCGAATCAGGCTTGATATCTTTGGCACTGATGTGTTAAGAAGCGACCACTTTGGCTCCTTGGTACCACAAGATCTACTCGTATTTCTTCGGAGGTCGGGTAGATTTAAAGAAAATCTAAAAGGGAACTCGAGGGCAGTACAACGGACTTAGTGTTGTCTGAATGCTTTACTCGCTTATTTGTCCCGATAAAAACAAACACAAAAACAAAAAGAAAAATAAGGGAGGCATCGTTGGATCATTATCGGATTAGTAAAGTTTAAAGATCCGAGTGCAGTCGAAGAAATGTCTTTTGAATGCGTCCCAGTCTAGTGATGTGCGCCATTGATGATATGGCCTCCAAATAAATACGGCATACTCTATCTCATAGACTGTACGAGAGAAGGAAATAGTGACTTTAAAGTGTATGGATACATAACATTGAAAGCAAAAAGCCGAATGAAGGCAAGTGTAGAACACGATTTGGCGATGAGAAAACTGAAATGGTTTAGAAACTGAAAAGTGGAATCAAAGATTACTTCCAAATCTGTAATTTCCTAAAGGAGTATTTAGACGCGAGTTCTTTACAAAACATGAGTTAGAGATTAAATGCTTAGACTTAGGAAAATGGCACATGAGAGTATTTCTTAACATTTAGTTGAAGTAAAGTCCTATCATACCCTGCCCCGACGTTTTTCAGGTCTGATAGAAGAGTACATAAATCAGACAGCCTTAAGACAGCTTTAAACATTTTTGAGTCATCCGCACATACAATAAATTCAGAGAAATGGAAACCTTCAGATATGTAATTAACAAAAATTACAGAGAATAAAGACTCAAAATGCTGCGCTGTTGGACACCGGAAGAGCCAATAAAAGGATAGGGGACAGGAAATCACTATTTATATATATATATATATATAATTGGCGCGTAGACCCTTTTTGGGTGTTAAGCCGAGCTCGTCCTCCTATTTGTGTTGTGCGTCATGATGTTGTTCCACAAATGGAGTGAACTACAGTTTCAAGCCGACTCCGAACGGCAGATATTTTTATGAGGAGCTTTGTTATGGCAGACATACACTCGGAGGTTTGCCATTGCCTGCCGAGGGGCGACCACTATTAGAAAAATGTTTTTATTAATTTTGGTTTCACCGATACTCGAACCAAGGTTCTCTCTGTGAATTCCGAATGGTAATCACGCACCAACCCATTCGGCTACGGCGGCCGACTATTTTTATCAGTTCGCTCAAAAATAAAAATAAGCGTTAGTGTAACTCCTCTGTTTAGTGATTTTAAATTTAAAATCACGCTGTAGATTAGGTTAGGGTGCCAGGTTGCTTGTCTAAGACAAGACACTCGGTGTCCCGGAGGTCCATTGTGATACCTGCATTTGATTTCCATCGCCTAACTAAGTTTCTTACGGCACTTAGCACCTTCTAAGAAGGTAACTCCCATTTTGTAAATTTCCCCTAGTCTTCAAAGAAATAATCGCCAAGATATTTAAAGTGCACGACATTCACAGAGGAAGTGTTCTTTTAATTTCTTCTTCATCTCCACAGCTCCTGCAGAAGTCATTCTGAGGTACACCTATTCTACTGGCTAAGCACGCAGTAAGCAGATTATTACTTCATAACTTTAATATTCATCGATTTTACAATTTTTAAAATAATTGCCATTAATTACTATATATTTTTTAAGCTGGTAAATGCACTTTGAAATATAGTATAATTTAAAAAATCGTCATTCTTCTTAAGTTTCTAACTTCGACATTCACTACAATATTTACTCTTTACTGCCGGGGATGTTTTCTTTAAAATTTTGCTTATTTTTGTGAAAGCACTCAGGCAAAACTCGTCACTCGAATCGGGCACTGAACGAATTTCTTTAGTATCTGATTGCATTTAGCAGTTAGTAGTGGCTTATTCTCGACGATTTATCTCACTTAATCGCGTACATGTTCCAGGCAACACCTTTCCTCGCACAGCGTGTTTTCGATGCACTGCAAAGAACTTTGTTAGTAGAAATTCAAATCAAACAGCAAAACAATTAAGCGGAGATTATCGCACTTATCTACGCCTAGGCACTTCAAATGATTACTACATATTTGCTTTCTGGGCACGCCTCTCCATGACTATAAAAGCTGTAATATTTGAGGGAATAATCATCAGTTTCATAGAAACAGTTTTGAATAATCAACATGAAAGTCTTCATCTGCTTAATCGTCGCTCTGGCTTTGGTTTCATCAGCTTTTGGTGTTGACTTGAGCCGTTGCTCTTTGGCTCGTGAGATGTCTCGCTTGGGTGTACCAAGGGATGAGTTGGCCCGTTGGACTTGCATTGCCCAACACGAGAGCTCCTATCGCACTGACGTCGTCGGCCCAACCAACTACAATGGCTCCAACGATTATGGCATCTTCCAGATCAACGACTATTACTGGTGCCGACCTGCAAGCGGTCGCTTCTCCTACGATCAGTGCGACATCAGTTGCGATGGTTTGTTGACCAACGACATTGAACCTTCGGTGCGTTGTGCTCAAAAGATCTTGCGCATGCAAGGCTGGTCTGCCTGGTCTACCTGGTGCTACTGCGACGGCTCTTTACCAAGCATTGACGACTGCCTCTAAGATATTCGTTTAAAATAAATGTTGTTGTTGTTTAAATATATATTATTGAATTGTTCTAAAAAAATGTTGGCCTTTTCTTTTAACTTTTTTACATTTATTTCGTGATATAGTAGGGTTAATCATATTTTTGTGGATCACCAGATCCTAATATTTTCCCATGACCCATGCGGGTCATTTTAAGACTTTCTTTTAATCTGAGAGCTATGTAGTTTGTTGGATAGATGGGGGGTTAAAATATTCTATAGAAATATTCGCCGCAAATTTTCAGTAGAGATTTTTCCGCCTAAAACAGACAAGAGACACCTAAGAGACAAAAATACACCACTAATTTGCTTTTGATACTATGTCGTTCTCCTTTCCTTCGTTGTCCGGCAAATCTATTCTTTTGTTTCTTGCTGAAGTTGTGGATTTTTTCTGCAGTCTGAGTTGAGCTACGCACCATCGACTGTTGAATGATTTATGTCAAAAATGCTGCTGCTTTCTCTCCATAACTCTTATTGAAACTTTAATGGAACTTTTCCGACTTTTTTCAATAGGAATTCCTTGTCTCTACGATTGCAATTCTTCGATTCCTACATCAACTAAGCGAACTTTTGTTAGTCTCCCAGCCCATATGATATTGGCAGTCTTACAATAATTATTTGCATAATTTAAATAACTTTGAATGCAGCTACAACTTTTTGCATTAACACAAACCCACAGAACTTAAGTAAGAAAGTACCGAAGCATATTCTTGTGTCCTACCAAAGGCGGATACTAAGTACTCAAATTTCTGCGATGCTTTGCTTTGAGGCAAGCAAATATAAAAGAATTAACCATTTGAACGCGCCAAACAAAAGAATCAAGAATTGACAAGATGTAGATGATGTTAGCATTGACGTCTTGGCCCATTGTCTGATGGAATGTTATTACAAGTTGTAGTTGCATTCGGTCATTATTGTTGTTGTTGCATGTAAGCTGTTGCGGTTGCGGTATGACATGTGGAAATCATGTTAGTTTAACCACACGGAACAAATACGCCAAGTCTATTGTTTAGCGTCAAGTGAGTTAGCTAAGAGGAAGTGGATGATGTGCAGGGGTGGGCATTAACAGCACTTGTTGACAAATTCTACAGTAACTGGAGAAAGCAATGGGGAAAATAGGCAGTGACAAGGTAAGAAATGTTAGCTGCACACGAACATGGTTTTTGGGGGAATAAATTGAAGATGGTTTTGTTGTTGCTTTAAGGAAAAAAACAATTACAACTTGTCGGTAATTTGAGGCATGCAACTTGGTAGTTGCTTTGCGCTGAACGCAGCCACGCATGGATTCTGTGAAAAATGCGCCGTTGTGTCGGTGTGAGCGTTGTGAGTGTTGTGTACAGGACCGGTTTAACCATGTTGAGGACCCTTTACACTTTTCTACAGTAATTTGAAATGTGACATTGTAAAGCTCGTATGCAAAGCAGTAATATTGTCATTGAGTATACAAAAAAATATTTAAATTAAATTGTCATTCGATGAAACATTTTGCAATGTTTTTTTTTTTTTTGGTGCGTGAGACCCCTCGCAGATGCCCACACTACCTTAGGAATAATACGACCCTGTCTGTTGAAAATACTTATATGTATATACCTTGAAGTGAAAAGCCAAGCTGCTTAGCAAACGTGCTGGTTCGTGAATTGGCCTTTGATGGAAGAAGTTAAAGTGAAGAAATATAACTAGTCCGAGACGGACTAGAAACGTACCAGTTGCAAAATGCTGGATTAGAGATATAAGGAGAAAAAAGACAACAACGACCACAAAATTGTGTTTGTGCCTTTATTGCTGTTATTGTTTATGAATAGCATTGTTTAATAATTTTTATCTGAAGTTGTTTTCATTTAGTTTTTGACTTCATTTAGTAAAGACGTAGAAAACGTTAAAGCTGAGAAAAAAAGTGCTCATAATATTTTTAATTCATAATAAAACATTTTTGCCACACTCATTCATCAATTTTTATTTACTTTTTCAACTCGTCCAAAACTGGTGATTTGGCTCCAAAATTGGACTAATTTTTTCGGTGTTTTGTAGGTTTCATGAATAGGCTAACAATGGACATTAATTCCACTTCAGAATCAAATATTTTTAATGTGTTTAAATATTGTGATTGTATCACACAAATTAATGCGTGAGCGTCGCCCTACGATTTAAGCGCATATTGATTCGCTGTCAAAACTTAAAAAGGTTTCTTAGCCTTTTATAAACGATCCGCATGGCTATTGCGTCCGCCACAGCTTAAGTTTTTAAGTAAAGTTAAGTTAAGTTATATTAAATTAAGTTATGTTAAGTTAAGTTAAGTTAAATTATGTTAATTTAAGTTAGGTAAAGTTAAGTTTAACTAACCGCTAAAAAAATGTGTTAAGTCCAACCTCAGCTGTCTGCTTAAAAAATTTAAAATAGTACTTAAATGCTAGAGGCGGCAGAGCTTAAAACACAGTCATTTATTTTCTGTTATGAAAAATGCCATCATCGTCAAATAATTCTATTTTGCTGTCCAGATCATCTGCTAAGCATCCTTTGTCATAAATCCTTAAACAACATATTTGCGCCAACCTTCTCCAAACTTTTTTCTAACTTTTCCAGTTAGACAAACATCTCGGGATCCTTCTTTTTCTTCTTGATTGGTGCAGTAACCACCTAACCGATTTATGTCGAGTTTAGCCAAGTGCGACAGCCATTTATTTCTCCTACCGTATCACCTGGCGCCAATTAGATTCGTCAGGTGAAGCTAACTCCGCCCACAATTAATATTTCTAACAACTGGAAATGAGTGCGAGAAAATATGTATGGTTGGTAAAACTTTTATTCATTAATTTTCCTCATTGAAATCGGAGTCAATAACACTGCGTTATAAAACGAACTTTTCTGTCCTATAAACCAAATATACTTTTCCGGAAAGAGGAGAAAAAATAAAAATACACCTGTATCGGCGATTTTCATGTACACGTCAGAATTTTTTTTTATGTACATGGGAAGCTCGCATAAGAGATCAGCATTACACTGAATTTAAGTGGAAGCCGCGAATATGCTACAAAGTAGGCGTAGAAAGTATAGAAAATCTACCATTAGTGCAGCCATCTCAACTCATTTTGCCATCACTACACATTAAGCTCGGTGTCGTATCAAATTTTGTTAAAAAACTGGATCGTGAGGGCGAGGCGATTGCAAGTTTGCTCAACAAACGAGCTGACAATTATAAAAATATTGTTGCAGAAATGATTTCGGCATATGGCGAAATGGGCGTATTAATGTCGCTAAAGATCCATTTTCTTCACAATCATTTAGATTGTTTCCTTGGTTATTTAGGAGCTTGTAGCAATGAACATGGCGGAAGGTTCCACCAGGACATTGCGGCTATTGAAAAGCGCTTTAGAGGACAAGCCATTACGCATATGCTTGGCGAATACTGTTGGTCTATTTGTCGCGATACTGACACAAATGCTTACAAACGCAAAAATAAAAGGCCTAAGTTTCTTTAAAAGCATTAAAATTCTTAATGTAACAATTTTTAATTTTAATATAATAAAATTAATAAAAAAATTCGGGGTTTTATATCTCTATTGTAATGCGGTGGAAATACCTTTCTTTTGATACCCACATCGGCATATCTCATGCAATTTTTTTTTTAATTTCGAACAGGTGGCAACCCTGTGAAACATTGTCAGAGGCAACACCTAGGTGAAAAGTCTAGAAATGTGATACACTATCTGTGTGCCCAATTTCATTCAAATCCGTTAAGCTAATCCTGAGATCGTGTGGCTATACAGATATGCATACAAGAATTGCTCGTTTAAAGTTATAAAATACAAAAAAAAAAAAACTGTGACGTGTACATGAAAATCGCCGATACACGTTATTTTTTTTTTATCCCCTTTCCGAAAAAGTATATTTGGTTCATAGGACAGAATGTGTGTAACGCGGTGTAATTGATCCAAGGTTTAGCTTTCATTGATTTGATGTTTTTCGTATATGACCTCAGTTATACAATCTTAGCATTGTCGTAACCAAACCTCTGTTATCACTCCGGTTACATCAGCCAATCACCTGAATATTTCCAATGCAAAGGAGACCTTTCTCTTCTTCTGCTTTTTCTTCTTCCCATTTTAAAGCCTGAAGTGTTTGAGCCACAATGCTAGTGAGCTGTTTTTCCATTTAAATATATTTTACTACCAAGGCCAACGATTTTTGTTTTTGTCTTTTTTTTGTTTCATTAAGTGCAAGGCAACTGGTATGCTTTACAGCTTATATTTACAGCAGCTTTTTTGCTTTTGAATTCTCTGACGCTCTGTAGACGCCACTGTAAAAGAAGTACAAGCACTTTGAGAAGGAAGTTATTAAACTCAGAAAACAAACATACGTGGCTACATACGTATATAAAATTATGCAACAGTTTGAGACTCATAAATTGAGGGGACTAAGAGAATCTGGCGGCTTATAAATAGTTGTTGGTCACTGGTCGTGAAGAACGAACGGAAATGAGCTTAACATACAGGAATACATTGTATGAGTATGTGTGTAGAGTAAGCACATATTACCACCACGGAAGTGAATATATGTATATGTATGTGGTCGAAGTGCTTGTTGTAATCGCTAGCACTTAACATTTTTTTATCGAATGCACCTTCAGAGTAGTTATTAAAAATACCAGAGCGTTGGTAAACTAAACTAAAGTGTGGCATTATTAAGTATTTAAGAGAGCAATAAAATTGAATCCACTAGGCACTGATACATTTATTTTGAGCATGAAACTTACAGTCATAGTTGCACAGTGTGAATTCTAGCATAATTAATATACTATGTAACGCCATGTCTGCGCGTCGAACAGTTTTTCGGAGCCTTGATGGAAGCCGAAGTTTAGCACAAGGGAATTAGACAGATAAAGACCAGAGAGCCAACTTCATAAAATTTTGTAAAGGGTGTTTTTTTAGAGGTTAGGTTTTCAAGTTGGCACTACTTTTTTCGTAGATGGTCTTTTTGACAGCTGTCACTTGATTTATGCTCAGTTTGGTTTGCCATTTCATAATGAATAGACTTACACCTGAACAACGTTTGCAAATCGTGCAATTCGCGCGACGCATCAAAGAAAATTTTGTTCAGCGATGAAGCTCACTTTTGGTTGAATGGGTATGTCAATAAGCAAAATTGTCGCATTTGGAGTGAACATAATCCACAAGCCATTGCTGAGACGCAGTTACATCCTCAAAAAGTCACTGTTTGGTGTGCTCTATGGGCAGAGGGAATCATTGGTCCATATTTCTTTAAAAATGAAGCCGGCCATAATGTTACAGTCAATGGAGAGCGCTATAGAGCCATGATTAATGGCTTTTTCGTGCCTGAATTGGACGATGTTGATGTGGACGACCTTTGGTTCCAACAAGACGGCGCTACATGCCATACAGCCAACGCAACAATCGATTTATTGAAGGAAACTTTTGGTGAGCGCATTATCTCGCGCCGTGGACCTGTGGCGTGGCCTCCAAGATCGTGCTATATAACACCGCTGGACTATTTCTTGTGGGGCTATGTGAAGTCGCTTGTCTACGCAGATAAGCCTGAGACGATTGACGTCTTGGAAGAGAATATTCGGCGCGTTATTGCTGACATACGGCCCCAATTGCTTCAAAAAGTGGTCGAAATTGGGCCTCTCGGCTGGAATTTATTCGAGCCAGCCACGGCGGCCACTTGCCCGAAATCATTTTTAAAACATAATGGCAAACCCTTATCTTTATAATAAAGCTAAATTCTTGGCCATAACATTAAATTATATACGTTTTATTTCATCTTGAAAACCTAACCTCTAAAAAAACACCCTTTATTTCTTTTGCTTTTACGTTATCTGCTTGCTTCAGGACTATTGCAGTGCTCACTCCCTTCGAAGGTTGGGCACATCCAAGGACGTGCACCTTTAACGAAATTTGGGGCGGCAAAAAGTTATAAGAAGCAACGCACGGCTAAAGTAATTGTTTTTATACGTCGATGATGCACTCGCTATGAATATATGTATTATTCAATACCCTTAGAAGGATTATCAATGATGGCAGAATCAACCTTGCACACGCAAAATCTCTTGAGTACAATTCACCGAAGGTTCACTATTGGTAAGAGAAGTAGAAATTGAGCTGGAAAACATGTGTGTACAACTCATTTAATCGTTGAAGTCATTGCAGTTGATTCGTTGGAAAACGCAGACGGAATATCTAAAGGCGCAAGAGTAATGGTCCATAGTGGAGCAGCCTACACCTGAGTGAAACATTCTAAAGCAAGAATTTGGTCCGAGATGGTTGGTGGATAACTGCAATTTGTGGTGCCTTGGCTATGAGCCTTAGTATGTCCGCGGACAGTGGACAACCGCTTCTACCTACCCTAACCTTGTGGTGCCTTTGCCTTACAAATGGAGATATCTACAGATTAATGCTACCTCCGAAGAAGCCATTTGAGAAGCCATTTCAAAGCAGTAGGAGGGTAATACCCTCGGACCAAATCGTATAAGCGGTTATCGCGCGAATCAAGAAGAAGAAGAAGAATTCGCTCGGATCAATCGAATAATAGTCAAGTAAAACCTATTCGGTTGAAGCGGCCAAAAACTCATCTCTTCTATAGTGACTGAAGGCGTTTTAAACGATTTCACAGAAAGAAAGCTGAAACCTCAAAAATTCCGCATTACTTTGCCAAAAGCAGCGTAGTGTAAAGTAAGTAGTTCCCTGAAAATTCATCTCACATAACTGAGCTTGTGTTCTGAAGAACCCTGTTTCCGTTGCATTGCAAAAAACTTTGATAAGTTGCAGTCCAGAGTGCAAAACAATTAATTAAAGATAATAGAACTTATATACCCCTAGATACCTCAAATGATTAGAATATGAACGTGAACACACCTCGTTACAGGTATAAAAGCTCTCCAATTTTCGGGAATAATCATCAGTTTCATAGAAACAGTTTTGAATAATCAACATGAAAGTCTTCATCTGCTTAATCGTCGCTCTGGCTTTGGTCTCATCAGCTTTCGCTGTTGACTTGAGCCGTTGCTCTTTGGCTCGTGAGATGTCTCGCTTGGGTGTACCAAGGGATGAGTTGGCCCGTTGGACTTGCATTGCCCAACACGAGAGCTCCTACCGCACTGACGTCGTCGGCCCGACCAACTACAATGGCTCCAACGATTATGGCATCTTTCAGATCAACGACTATTACTGGTGTCGACCTGCAAGCGGTCGCTTCTCCTACGATCAGTGTGACATCAGTTGCGATGGTTTGTTGACCAACGACATTGAACCTTCGGTGCGTTGTGCTCAAAAGATCTTGCGTATGCAAGGTTGGTCTGCCTGGTCTACCTGGCGCTACTGCGATGGTTCTTTGCCAAGCACTGAGGACTGCTTCTAAGATATTCGTTTAAAATAAATGTTGTTGTTGTTTGAATAAAAATCATTGAATTTGTTTTAAAAAGTCTTGGATTTCGCATTTATTTCTTTATGTTGATGGTACAGGTTGTAACGTTGGTGGAAAGAGTCTTCTTGGTAGAAAACTTCATCGTTTTGGGCCGCACTATTTTGTTATGGGTATTGTAGTGCTAAAAACTGCACTACTGTACTTTTGCTTCCTGGCACTGCTTTCATAATTATTTTCTTTGTAATTCTTTCTACTTGCAAAATGCGCCTAAAGAGGTCATCGTAAAAGTGCATGAGTTGCTAGTCAGTCACTTGTGACCAATCGTAGGCAGTGAGTGAATAACTTAAGCGAGAATTTCGTGGGTGTCATGCCTCAGTTACGCCGACGAGGAGCTTGCTCAGCAAAATGAAGAAACTGCGGTGGAGGAAATAACAACTTGATAAGCAAAAACTGAAAAAGACTCTTTTATATTATTTTAGCTGCTTCTATTAACTTGGGGATGTTATGCATTTCATGCATTTATGTATGTAGATATGTAGATATGTATGAATATAGAATAGTAAACTATTAAAGCGAAAACGAGCCAAGAGACAATTGCACTGAAAATTATGACAATTAGTATTGCAGTCGAATTTCTCATGCTTCTAAATTGTCTGGCATTGCATGCAACTTTTTACTGAACCCAGTCAACCTCACTTCTGTCCAGACTTAAGCTGAGAATTCATGTACGTGAGGTCGCTAGTGCATGTCCACTTAATCAATGCCAAGATTATAATATACGATAACGAGAGCGTAATTGCAAGGTGCAAGCGCTTGTGGTAAGTGCCGTCACCGGAAGCAATGGGAGTGAGCAAAGAGGGACAAGCAAGTGCCGATTGTCAAACTGGAGTGTTTAAAAGCCACGTTTTGTATACAAAAAGTATGTTAAATCAAGTGCCTAAATATTGCACTACCGAGTACATGTTTCAAGACTTGAATCGTCTCCTTAACGGCGCCTTTCAAAAAATAGGCGAATTAAGTCAAATCGTAGCTTCTAAGCGGTCACTAATTATTCGGTTTTCGAATGGTTCCGATTTTCATTTTTATATTTTCCAACCTCGTTGCTCATAAAATAAATTTTTCACATCCGTGATTGTCTTCTTAGCTGCCAAAGTCCAAAAGTTCGATAGTTTAATTTCCAAATGCTAGAAGATCCTCCTGCGATTATAGGAACCTATCAATATGTGGCTGTTTTATAACTTTGAGATAGATTGCATGCTGATTCGCGTAAGCGGTTATCGCACCAATTAAGAAGAAGAAGCATGCAGATTTTCGTTTCTTGCTCAAAATACCTCATAAGTGGTGTACCAAGAGTAGGCAGCCAACGTGATACGATAGCATTAATGGAAACAACTCCTCAAAGCAGCGAGCAAAAATCCATTATTTGGAAATACAGGAACGTAAATGGAGATGGATTGGCCACAACATCCGCAAACCAGCTAACGAAATGACCAGAACGGCGTTAGACTCGAACCCTCAAGGACATCGGCGCAGAGGACGTCCTAAAGGATCGTGGCGACGTAGCCGTTTTGGCGAGTTTTCGGCAGTCGACGAAAACCTAACATGGTCCTAGATCCAGGCAAAAGCGAATAATCGACAACATTGGTAAGATTTGGTTTCGGCACAACGTAGAGGCGCATCACAACAAATAGTAATAACAAAATGGAAAGATAGCGAATATTTTCCTACTCATCTTCAGGATTATACAATAGCAACTTTATAAAGCTTTCTTGTATGGACTGCCACTGGACAGCGCTAAAAATCATATCGCAACCACAGTTGAGAGTTGCCCAATATTGATCTAAGCTGTTCCCGCAACCACTTCTAAATTTTTAGCCAGAAGCATCTCCAGAGGTCACCTATGTACATACATAAGTACAGAACTTCATGAATTACCACATGTACTGTTCACTGTAGGCGCATTCTTCGACATTGAGGGGACTTTTAATAATGTCCCCCCGGAGGCAATTGCCAGGTCCCTGGGTAAACTAGGAGTCGGAACCGAACTCATAAGGTTTATCCACATGATGCTTAGCGACAGAACGGTCGTGGCAGAATCGGCGACACCTCTCTCCGCCGGCAAGTGAACAGAGGCACTCCGCAAGGCGGTGTTCTCTCGCCACTACTCTGGATTGCCGTACTTAACGGTCTGCTGGAGGAGCTGGAGAGGAGGGGCTGCAAGGTGGTTGCCTACGCGGATGACGTGGCACTTATTGTCAGAGGCAAGTTTCTAGATACTCTGATAGAACTGATGCAGGGTTATCTGAATCTAGTTATGAATTGAACCGCAAATTGCGGCCTTTCGATAAATCCTCTGAAGACGGAGCGCGTCTTATTTACGAGGAAATACAAAATGCCTAGGGTGTTTCTACCCTCAATAGCGGGCGCTCCATTGGTGCTCTGTGACAAAGTGAAGTACCTGGGACTTATCCTTGATAGAGGTCTTACATGGAAGCCAAACATTGAGGAGAGAATTAGGAAGGCAACAGTCGCCTTGTATGGTTGCAGGGGCACTATCGGCAAAAGATGGGGCCTCTCGCCTAAAGTCATTTTTAGGCTTTATAACGCGATTATAAAACCAATCTTGCTATACGGAGTCCTTGTCTGGTGGAACTCTATAGAAAGGATGGTATCAGCTAAGAAGCTGAAGAAGGTACAAAGGTCTACTCTCATTTGAATCAGTGGGGCGCTCCGTACCACTCTTACTCTAGCGCTTAACGCTATGCCATGTTCATGGATGGCTCGAAGATGGACGGGAGGGTTGGAGGGGGAGTATTCTGTAAGGAGCTTCCCATCAAACTTAAATTCAGGCTTCCAGACCACTGTAATGTTTTCCAAGCGGAGGTATCCGCAATTGAGGAAGCAGTGGATTGGTTGCTTACCTCGGTAACTACCGTTATGGAAGTAAATATTTACTCCGATAGCGAAGCGACAATTAGGGCCTTGGCCTCGTTGCTTGAGCGACTTTCGACTGCATCCGAATACTTCGACGTCAGGCTCATTTGTGTTACCGGTCACAGCGACATAGAGGGTAACTGCTGGGCTGATGAGCTGGCTAG
This sequence comes from Anastrepha obliqua, assembly GCF_027943255.1. Lineage (NCBI taxonomy): Eukaryota > Metazoa > Arthropoda > Insecta > Diptera > Tephritidae > Anastrepha > Anastrepha obliqua. The sequence goes on from NC_072895.1 coordinate 115,995,195, forward strand.
ACAGGGCACTTTGGAGACAGTTTCGTCGCGAAATGAGAGGATTGGGGTTCCCTTAAGAAGAGGGGAACCCTTAAGATGGGTCTCGAGTCGACTCAGGGAGCGCTGAGCTAGTGCGCAAACATGCAAGGTCGCGGGATCCTTCTGGCCACGGGTAGAGCGGGGACGCTCGAGGGAACTCCTACGGGCTCCTATGGGTATCCTTACCGGACATTGTCCGTTAGGTGTTCATACTGTAAGACTTGGGATTGCCTCAAGTCCTTTCTGCAGAAGCTGTCTTGAGGACGAGGTGGAATCATCTCAACACCTTCTTCTCAGCTCCCCTGTTCTCGTCTGGCAAAGATTTAGACATCTGGGCTCTGATTTTTTCGCTACGCAAAAAACTGCTTCTCGAGTTCTCTACATAGCAAGCACAATGCCTTATAACTCCCCTAATTTTTCCTTCAAGGGACGATGAAGTTTAAAAATTCAGTCGAAACTGTTATACCCTTATGCGAAATGGTTTGTTTTGAATGGATTAAAATCTAAACTTATAGGATAGCTCCTCTTTAATCACACTATTCCAAAATATTGTTAGATGTGGTGACAGATTCATCAGTATTTCCTGCAAAAGTCGTTTTGCACAATGCACAAACCCTCTTCTGCCGGATGATGTTGATAAGCAATAAGCGCTCATTATATTCCTCGCATTGCCAAAAGCAAAACAATGCAAAGTGGTTCCCCGAAAATTTATATCGACTATCAGAGTATACGTTTTGACGAGCCCCTTACCTCGCACAGAGTATTTTCACTGCATTGCCAAAAACATTGATTGATTAAAATTCAAAGTGCAAACCAGATAAGTAAAGATAATCGCACTTATCTACAGCTAGGTACTTCAAATGATTTGAAACTGCCTTTTAGAGACGCCTCCCTGTGACTATAAAAGTTATAAAATTTTCGGGAATCATCATCAGTTTCACTGGAACATATTTCAATAATCAACATGAAAGTATTCATCTGCTTAATCGTCGCACTGGCTTTGATCTCATCAGCTTTTGGTGTTGACTTGAGCCGTTGCTCTTTGGCTCGTGAGATGTCTCGCTTGGGTGTACCAAGGGATGAGTTGGCCCGTTGGACTTGCATTGCCCAACACGAGAGCTCCTACCGCACTGACGTCGTCGGCCCGACCAACTACAATGGCTCCAACGATTATGGTATCTTCCAGATCAACGACTATTGCTGGTGCCGACCTGCAAGCGGTCGCTTCTCCTACGATCAGTGCGACATCAGTTGCGATGGTTTGTTGACCAACGACATTGAACCTTCGGTGCGTTGTGCTCAAAAGATCTTGCGTATGCAAGGTTGGTCTGCCTGGTCTACCTGGCGCTACTGCGACGGCTCTTTACCAAGCATTGATGACTGCTTCTAAGATATTCGTTTTAAATGTAAATGTTGTTGTCTGAATAAAAATCATTTAATTGCTTAAAAAACTCTGGCTTTTACTCTATTTTTAATATAACTTTAAAATATTTGAATGGTGGTAGCAAGCGTTTTGCAAGGAGAAAATAGTGCCCGAGATGGCCAGCTCTGATCTACAACGAAGGATATGCAGTATAAAGAATGAGCATTCCCGAACTTGTTTCATTTAACCTTAATATACATCTCATTTCGGTAGTATTTTTTTTATATAAATTTTTCAAACGTTGTTCCTGGACGAATAACAAAGATGACAGAATTATAAATCCTGAATGCGGTTTTCTAACTTACAGCTCCTAAAAACAATGAAGAGTGCTTTTATGTGTACAAATACAAAGGTGTTAAGAGCCTCTTGAGAAACCAATTAGTAAGGTAAGGTAAGGTAAAGCACGCCCTCAAAATAAACGCCAATTATTTGAATTGCTTAGGTGTAGATTATTGCGATTATGTTTGCTTGCATTTTTGCACTTAGTATTGCAGCTTATCAAATATTGTTTTCTGATACGCCACTCTCGTGCGCATGCACCGATACTGATTATCTTATTTATTATTATAATTTTTTTTATTTTTTCATTATACAAGGTGGCGCAAAAGTAACCTTGCAATGTTTTTGGCTGTAATTTAAAAAAAAAAAGAGAAACTTTGATTTTTCTTGTGGATTATTTTTATTTGGTCTTTTAATTTTTTTTACATCAAGTCGAGAATATGACAGTTGATTGCCATTTGAGCCTTTTTTATGGCATTTTCCATCATTTTGGCCAAAACTTCCGGCGATAGGTGATCACATTCTTGACGGATATTGTCTTTAAGAGCTGCAAGAGTCTGAGGCTTGTTGACATAAACCCGCGACTTCAAAAAGCCCCACAAAAATAAGTCTGGAGCGGTCAAATCAGGCGATCTTGCTGGCCAGTGCAAATCGCCAAAACGGGAGATTGGGCGCCCGGGAAATGCATCCTTCAGCATATCGGTTGTGGCACGTGCAGTGTGCGCCGTTGCACCGTCCTGTTGGAACCACATGTTTTCCAATCCCAATTTGTCAATTTGCGGCAAAAAGAACTCGTTGATCATTGCTCTGTAGCGCACACCATTCACAGTAACCGTTTGGCCCGCGACGTCGTCGAAGAAAAAAAGTCCGATGACTCCTCCAGCGAAAACAGTACACCATACAGTGACTTTGAGCGGGTGTAATGGCTCTTCGTGGGTTACACGCGGATTTTCAGTGACCCAGAAGCGTAAATTTGACGAAATTCACGTTGTGCCAGAGTCACCGACCGATTATTGGTCAAATAAATAGTCAGCAATATTCCGCGTTATGGAGCAGTGTAGCGTAACATTGTTTATTAACGTGTATTTCGCATGTGTTTACTACACAAATGTCGAAACAGAACTGACATTAGGGGAAAATCGCAAAATTTATAGCATTTTCTGATAGGATTACTTTAGCGTCACCTGTTAGTAACTCCTACCCTCGTACCCTCGTTTAGCGCAACGAATTTAGTTTTAATTTTTCGCAAATGCCTTTCTAATATTTCGAGGCATTTCGCACATTCCATAATTTAAAACTGTTTGACGTACTGTTCAATGTTAATTAACATAAATTTGCGCCTTGAGCCGAATTCTCCTCCCCCTTCAGCGAGACTTCTTCCACTTCTGCAAGTGAGCACGCCAATGGCCACACTTTGATGTCTTCATTTCCCCGTTTAGCATTTGAAAATTTATGTATGCAAGTTCACTTCCTCACTTAATTAGCCATTTTTTTATGTATGTATGTGTGTATATGTAAAAATCATGACGGTAATAAACACACACATCCATGTAGTTGGTAGAGTAAGAAGCAGAACAACAACTCTGCCCACATGTGAGCTGTTAACTTCCTGAACCAACCGCTTCTACAGTGAGTTTGTGTGAATATCTGTAGTTCGATTTGAAGTGATACTCCAGATATTGTGTAAGACAGGTTAGTGGTTAGTGGTGGAAACTCTTACCACAACAGTAGCAGGTAGATAGTCAATTTCTTCCGCTTTGTTTGGTTACGTTGCTTTTGCTTCGTTGCTATTCTTTTGATTGCATATTAAACTTCTGTATATTTGTATGTATAAGTATTTACATTGACTGGTTCGAGTCATTGGCCTTCTTTCGTCATAGTAAATAAAGCTGGATACATATTTACCATATATGTATATATAATTTTGTTTTTACATTCACCATATTTTCTTTGTTAGAATGGTATAACACTTCACCATGTTGCCTGCTTAGAAGCACCTTCTCCACCGTTTTCCTAGCTTTGTTATGTTCCGTCTTCTATCTCTTCATATGTGTCTGTAGTAAGCCGAAGTTAGTGGCAAATGCTGCGGTGCTCTGCCTTCCAAGAAAAAAAAAAACCAAAAACAATTTTTCTTGCCCATGGTGAATGTTCTTTCATTTTCATTCCCACTGTTGGCTTCAATCTAAGTTCTTTTACAGTTTTTCTTTTTTCTTTTGCTTTAGCCCCATCGATTTATCATTGAATGTGCTTCGTCGCCTTTGCTTTTTATTTCAAATTATTTCCATCGATTCTTTGTTTGCATTTCATTCCATGTCAATTCAGCGTTAGAAAACAGTGATGTTTTCTTGATCTGGCGCTATGCGAATAACTGGAGTTTACTGTGTTGCTGCCACAAGATCAGCTGTGCTAATAATTTTTCTAGCATGCAAAGTCTACTCTGGTTAGAATTCTTTCAGCGCAGTATGAACGTCTAATATAGAGCGTTTACACTGTTTTTTTTTCATTATTATTATCAAAATAAATTATTTTACAGCTTCATTCTCGTTAACTATTAGGCACAGCTTGTATTTTGGCTGTATGCTTCTGATCGCTTACTGTTTTTCGGTTTCCTTCCATGATCTTAGTGCCTGTGTACATTGCTTTTGTTGCCAGTAACATTTATGCAGTTGGTTCTCTGCCCCTTATTAAGCTATCCCTCATTTCTCTCTCACTGCTTATATGGTCCCGCCGTTCTATTAACTGCCGATGAGGCGATGAGCGAATTTTGCAGAAAGTTACGTTAGTTACTTCTGTTAGTTTTAGCGCTCACTTTTCATGCTTCCAGCAACAATTTTTCTTTGAAAGGTGTAGTTTTTAACAGATGTGAAGGTAGTTTATTTATTTAGTGCCAAATTATTGGTGAGTGCAATGGAGTAACGCACGGTTTTTGCGGGTGATTTATGTGCCGTTGTACGTTGATGATGGTGAAGCAGCCTGAAAAATTCAGAGGCACCCGAAGATATGCGAATGCGGTCTTGGTAGGGGAAGAAAAGCTTATAGTGCACTGGAAAGATTTTTTGTGAAGAAAGTAGAGACTGTAAAATATTGTATAAAATAGCGAAAACTGTGCTCGGTCAACACCACAAGTGGATACCCCACTGATCAACTTGCTAATACCGCGACTTTCGGGATTGGTAATTTCTTGTCAATCATTTGAAATGGAGACAGAAAAATCACTTTTTGCAGGATAAAAGAAAAGTTGTCTAACTTTTGAGGGGTTTTTGTTTTCGTTTTTATTATTAAAAGCAATAGGTACATACATTGATTTTAGATATATTTTAACATACTTGACATACATATGTTCAAGGAGCGCTAGGAGGATCAAAATAAAGATTTCCATCACTCAAAATCATTTTTTTTATTTTACTATAAACGTTATTCAAAACAAATTTGGATGATTTATTTTGCGCCACCTTCTATTAAAGCTAAATCCTACAACTTTTCGCTTATTTCGCTTGAAGTTTGAGAGATTCAAAAATATGTGAACTTATTTCAACAATAATTTTCATTTTCATTACTTTGAAGTTTTTGAAGTGAAACTTCATAGGAGTCGATGGACGAGCGAGAATGGAGAGTAAAATTTCAAGGTCATGCAACGTTTTGGGCATTTGCGTTCCGCGCGAGAGAAAAAAGATGTAACGTAGAAGAAAAGGAGAGAGAGAGCTTTACCTTATATATATCTTAGATACACTTTAGGCTATTTTTCCTGAGTTTTTCCTTGTGTTAACTAATTTCTAGTGAGAAATAACACTTCCTACTTTTTGGCGCTTGTTTGTTGGTACAAACTTGTAGGAAATATATTTTTGGTGCCGACTGTTTGGAGCGGTTTTTAGTCCCAATGTTTTTGGCGTTTTTTTTGGTGCCGACTTTTGGCGCTTATTTCCGTTCCCTGGCTAGTGCTTGTGCGTAATATAAAGTGCTATCCATTCCGGCGTCGGATTTATTGGTATTGCCTTGCGGTAATTTGTGCCGTTTCTTGTGGTCCTGGAATCGCTGCGTTTAGGCGGGTGATAAATGCTCGGAGTAGTGCGCGTTGTTGCCCCGGTTTGTGTCCGGCGTTTACCTACACCGGTCGACTCTTCTCCGTTTTTTGTAAATTTTGTCTATTTCTATTATCTGCAAGTGTTGTGAGTTTATTTAGATATATATTCTTTCTCTCTCTCTCATTCTCACTCGGACCTCTCCCTCATTCTTTGTCTGCCTTGAAAGTTTCACTTCTGTTATGTGTACCACGCACTTTTTTTTTGCATCGACTTTTTTTCGACAATCGGCCCTTGAGTTACTTTGTCAAATATCTCCACGCTTAAGTATTATTAAATGCATATAAATTTAACTATTGTCTTTTTGTGCTACTACTGAATTTATTTTCACTGCAAATAAAAAAGTATTTTTTTTTACTACTATTTTTCTGATATTCATTATATGGTAGAAGAAATTCACAAACAATGTTGATGCAATATTTTTCGAGTTAACTTGTTGCAAAATGACGAATACCTAAATCCCGAGTCTAATATCGGGATCCCGAAAATGAGTAACGAAATCCCGAAAATCCCGAAGTCGAAAAAAATTGACACCCTACTCTTCATATAAAATAGAAAAATCCAAATCAAGTAAAGATACAAAAAGAATATAGCCATCGAAAGTAATGTCTGGATCAGAAGCCAAGTTGGGGCAAATCCTCAGCAAAGGCATTAAATACTTTTTCTGAAGAATAAGCGATTTTATATTTATTTATACAGATTTTTTTTTTGAGTTACTAGTAATTAACTCTATGCAGTTAATTTACCGTGTACCGTTTTTCTCTTATATCCAATATTTATTTTCATACAAGAAAAGCGAATCATTAACTTCATTAACTGCCGTCCATTAGCCATGCCAGTGCATTTTTCTGTATATGATAATTTTTCGTAACTTCAACCAACGCCAGCACCGATTATGACACCTTATTTGGCTGTTAATGTCCAATAATTTCGTGGCACAGTTTTACTGGTGAACACACAAAACGCCCTTCAAATCATTTACTTCATTACGAATCAGTCAGGCAACGAAGCAGAAAAATGCACTGTTGTCAAAATTATTATTATTTTTATTACTTTATTGTTTGTGCTCTCTGAATGGTGCAATTTCAAGCGACATGTGAATTATAAAAAATATTACAAAAATATTTAAATTACATTTTCCATGTAATGTGACGTGAAATCAGAGGTTAAGTTAATTACATTCATTTAGAAAGCGACGCTTTAAAGCTCATTTGCCCGATACGCCAAATTAGATCTGTAGCTAAACAAGCCAAGGGCAGCATTGCGATTTGCATACATTTTGATATGTTACATTTTTTGAACAAAGACCAAAATTTTCATTTATTCTTCTTAAACTTTTTTATTTAATTTTTTGTTTTTATATAATAATTAATTATAATTTTTTCTGTCAGTAAAACAGCAATTCGCATTGTTTCTCAAGCGAATAATTTATTATTTTTGGATACAAAAAGTTGCACTTATTTATTATTATTATATTTAAGTTTTATATTTGTTTATTTATTTATTTTTTTTTCAAGTTAATGCCATCTTTTTTCATTGGCTGGAAGGAAAAATCCTTATACTTTATTTTTATTTTTCGACGAACAGAAATCCGCAAGCATAGAGTTAATTCTCTTCTCAGTGACTGCGACTTTTTTCACTCAAACTTGACAGAAAATGATCTGGTCCAAAAAAATGGAACGCAGATGCATAATCTCGAACCCAGTGTTAACCTTACGTGTTTCTGCGTTTGTATACGAGTACTAGTCCTTAGTCACTCATCTAAAATCTCCCTTTAAACCTCCTACTTCTGCCAGAACAGTGTGCAGGCTCCCAGGTCATGTAGTTGTTGTGGCAGCTTCAACATTCCCCATTACATGTACGGGGAATGTTGCTGAAGTGTCAGTCATTGGCCGAATATAAATTCGGTTCGTTCGGGTAACCCAACTGTTGGTGCAACGGCTCTCAGGTAATCGCTAATACTGCTTACCCTACCCTAATCACAGGGTGCTAAAATACTCAGTTTTTAGGTGAAATACTAAAAAATGTCTGGCATGTTGTGAGAGTCTAGTTAAAGGAAGTGTCTCCTAAATACTCTCATTATAAAAAGAACTCCTAGTTCAAACCACCATCTTTAAAAGGAGTAACGCCGATGCCAAGAACTCCTAGTTCAAACCACCATTTTTAAACGGAGTAACGCCGATGCCATCAAAAGCAAGTCTATTGCAGCTATCTCGGATCGAATGCTTTCTGGCTACCCATCCTATGTGACCATCACTGCAATATATGCAATATTTGGGGTTTTGAATCTCAATGGATTTTGGCTTAGACAGATCTAGAGTAAGACAACGAATGAACTTAGCAAGACACAAAATTCAGCAATTTTGCTAATTAATGAGGCTCTAATCTCAATGCTTTTATAAGGCTCAACACCTCAGCAGACTTTTCTGTGTCGACGTTCATAGAAAACTCGAGGCGAGCTGTAATGCCATCCGGTCAAATATTAAAAAAAAAAATGAGGGACATCAGGTTTGAATACTACGAAGTTCTACAAAACTGCCCTAAAAATTTGTGATGGATAGACTACTTCGAGCACTGCCCTCGAGAACATCTTTTCCACATGAAAATTTAGATTTTTTTGATACTATAAAATGGAAAGACAACAGGCAACATAGGTACTTTCAAAAACTCGGAGGATTTGTAAATTTAAAGTGAATAGACTATTTAACGTCCAATTTCGCTTTAAGGATATCTTCTCCACGTGAATCCCTTTCAGGAATGAATGGAAAGAAAACTTGGGCTCGAAGACTTATACTGATGACACAGAACGAGACCAAAACTTTGTAAGTGGGACGCATTTGAAAGGTAGCTCTCATTAAACCTTAGTTTTCGATTAAAGGGCCCCTGTAGTGATTTGCTAAGTTCACGAAATTGAATGAAACGGTGGCCGAATGTCTTCCGCTGCCGGCATTAGAAACATAAAATTTAATTTTTTTTTACTTTTTAAATAAATAGTAATAGAAATGGAACAAATGGTGCTTTGGTTGAGTATTTTTACGACATATAAACTGCAAAGACTTGAATATTTACTCTGTTTGCTAGGATGTCTTAGAGTCATTGGATGGTTGCATAACCTCATCGAGCAAAGCGCTTGAATTTAGACAAGCTCCACGATCTCTTCTGAAGCCTTCATGCCATACGTAAACGGCTTTAGAGTATCATTATCGACAAATTATTACAAAATAATTAAGTAAATAGGAAAAACTTGCCAATACGAGGTGATTTTATAATAATTTCGGGGAGACACTAACTAAACAGACTATACTTTTCTCAGTCTACAATAGCCTTGAATTACCATTTCATTATCGAAGACTTTACATTTATTCCAATAAACCTTCATTAAACTGCTAATGAGAGTTAACCCTTGGCGCCATTTTCAACAATACTTTTTTTTCAGCATTAGTAAGAAAGTGCGGGCTAAATCCAGCAAAATCAGCAAGGCAGCCGCCAAGTACAGCAGGGTATGCTGCTGTGCTGTGAAGTTGCCGCTTTGTTGGAGAGCAACGGCTTTCACCGCGTGCATTTAGAATAACTACTCGTACGAATAATAAGCTTTCCAAGTGACTGCAGTTTTTTGTAGAGATTTTTTTTTTTATACAACTTATTGGAAAATTGCATTAGTTCTTTCCACCACCAGTTGCCGAGTTATTGAATAAATTATCTATGCGAATAATCAGTAGCTTTTGTAAACATTTGCTAAATGTTGGTACTTGAACAGAAACCACTGCCAAAAGCGAATAGCAATTTGGGCACTCAACCGCAACGGCGCAAATACAGCGCCTCTGGAGCCAACCAGTTAGGCAGTCAGTCAGTCAGTCAGCCAGTCAGCTAGTCAGCCAGCAAATTGCAAATTCAGCAATTTTTCTTCATCGTTGGCTGAGGAGGAAGCAACGACTCCAATATTTAGCAGCATTTAAAGTGTGGCATAAAATGGCACCCAATGCATGCAGTATTGCCGATCATTAGTGTGCAAATACTTAGTGCGCATGCGCGTGTTGGCGTTTAGACCACAGCAATTTTTCGCAAGTCTCTTTCTCGTTACTTCTTAGGCACTCTTTTGTATTTGCTAAGCTACTTTTGAATTTTTTTATGCTATTTATTTTCATTGAAGTTCCTGCTGTGCGCATGGTTTGACCTGGTGATGACTTGTTTGTCTTCCCATTTGATTGGTTGTCTATCTTCTAGGCAGCTAAGTAAAACTCCCACTACAGCACACATACCACTCGTGCAATGGCAGGGAAAAGCAATCGATCATGCACATGCATGTACAGCTGGGTTCAAAATAATAGGAGCGCGACGAATTACCAAGTTTTAACTTTGTTTTGGTATTTTTATTTTTTTTATTTTTTATTATACAAAAACCATATAACTCAAAACTCTAAACAGTAAAAAATATTCACAAAAAATTTAAAAAATTTCACAAAACAAAAAAAAAAAAATATCAGACTGCCCAAATTTTTATTCAAAATGTTTAGAAAAACTTTGATGATGCTTTTTTATAGCCCATTAAATTTTAATATAACAAAGTGCAAGTTTCAAGTGAATCAAAATTCTTGGTGATTTCTGATAGTTTTTTTATTCGCTGAGATGTTGTGCCTTTTTTGCCATCAAAAAGTCTTGTAAGCTTATGTTTTATGTTTTTTTTTTTTTTGTGAAAAATGAACGGGATTTCTGGTCGACATCAAACTTACCTCTTTTCCTAAAATTGAATGAGCTGTAAGACTACACAAATTGAAGTTAAAGATTTTGATTAAAAAGTTTCAGAAATTGATGATATCTCTTTTGTAATTTGTTAAATTTTTGTAAACTTTGATCAAAGTTAGGAGCTTTGTGTCATACAAGTATAAATGTTGTTGTAGAATGCACTATATTTTTATAAAAAAATTATCTCTAAAAAGACTTGCTAATTCATCACGCTTACATTATTTTGAACGCAGGTGTAAGTACTGCCTATGAAATACTTCCCAGCTGTGGCCAACCACACACCTGTTTGCACTTTGTTAATTTAGATTTGAGTAAGTGAAGTGCTTTTTTTTTTTCAAATATTTGACACCTTATGACTTTTGCGAATTTGCTACTCTCCCGTGGATGAGATAATTGAGTTGTAGTTCGAATTGTTGGAATGAGTAAATTTTAATTTCAGAGAGTTCAAAGGCTCTTGCGAAAAATTCCTTGGCATTGTAACGAAGTAAAGCTTTTGTATTAGCAGGGAAGTGTAAGCTGAAGTATTTTTAAATTTAGTATAAATATTTTATGGTAGTATCTCCATTGCACCACATTTGAAAGCTGATTTCCTTTAACTAAATATTTAGTAATGAGCGGTTTTACTTACACAGTTTCACAATTTTAAACTCGTAGCTCGCTTATTTCATCCAAATATGACATGGGTTCCTGGCCATTACGCTATGGAGGGGAAGTGTAGAGCCATTAAACTAGCAAGACTAAGCACCAAACTTTCTAATGAACGCATAGAAAATGATGTAGGCTTACTCTTACAAAAGCTACTTATTTTTAAGAAATTTCTTAAGAAAAGCGAACGAAAGATAGTAGAACGAATCGGCTTTCAGAACAAACAAGAAATTTTGGCCGTCTCTTATTAGTAAACGCACAGAAGCCCTACTGAGCCAAAATAAGTATAATCTTGACACTCTGGCTACTGCTATAATTATTTTCTGCCTTATTTCTAACTACGGTCAGACACGCCCAGAGGCTAAGCGCGCATATACATGGCTTCTGCGGACTTCAGATGATTTTTCTAGGTAGGCAGTTTTTCAATGAGTTGGAAGATCTCAGTGGTGTAAAAATCAGGTATTTCTAGAGCTTTTGACAGTATGAGAACGTTTTTCATGGCAAAAATGTATTTGAAGGTTTTTAATTGCCTGCCGGAAATCGGAGATTGTAGAATACAAGACTGTCACTCAGGTCTAGAAGGTGAATACACTACTCTCGACTACATCAGCAGCTGTTCCTCACTCTCTGGGCTGAGGTGTGGCCAAAATCAGAGCGTTAACCACCTCTCAACAATTTTGAAAAAATCAGCTGATTTGCTGACGTAATCGGGGATATGGCAGCGGTTTGTTTACGATCAAACTGAAATTGATATATACGAAAAAATCAACCCATGGCAACACTTCGTTGACGTCTGAACAATGACTGCTTGGACAAGTGTGTGAATTTGTGAAAAATGAGCGAGCGGAATTGTTCTACCGAATCCCCTACGTACACAGTAAAAAATGATGGTTTATATTTAATACCAGTTGCTATTGAATTTATACAATTTTGGAATTAAATTTGATTTTTAATTCTAAAAAGTTTTATTTTAAGACGATGAAATATTCTTGCAATTATTTTAAATCCAAAATGGGTTTAAAAAAAAACTTTAATTGGTGCTGAGCGTTGCGTTTTTGAAATTTAATACCTATTAGATTTAACGTGAGACCGAAAAAACATTAAAATGCTCTCTTTAATGTTTCAAGCTATTTTGGTTTCAGTTTAAGTTTCAATTATATTCAATTTAAAATTTATTGGTTTAAAAGTAAAACCAAAAAAGTATTAAAAAATTTTCTCACTCTCAATTAATTTTAATGTACTCTGAACTTTAGTATTATTTGCTTTAAAGTAAAACCAAGAAAGTATTAAAAAATTCTCTCACTCTCTGTCACTCACTCACTCTCAGTGTCATTTTTTCCACTATTCTAGAAGCATGTTTTTAAAAGTGAAATACCACGCGGAAGGAAAGCGATGATAGCGAGGTAATTTCTGAAGAAGATCTTCGTTTTTTTCAAAACTGCATAGTTAAAGACGAACTGAATCTGGTGCAGCAGAAATTGCGAGAAACGTTAAAATCGAGACAAAAATTTATCGCAACTGCGTGGAATGTTTTGGAAATATGAAAGCAGTGTGGAACAAATTTTTATTGCTGCGAGTGGCGGTTCTAATTTGGGAAACTGTACAGAATGGACGTCTGAAGTAATACCTTATTTGATTTTCTTAAAGTTGCTGCCATCCACTGCCAGTGGACGCGAACAAAAAAAAGCAAAATTCCAAAAATCTGTCAACAGTTTTATTTTTGAAAACGTAATTTACTATAAATTTTTTGTTCTTAATGGGCATAAATAAAAAAATTTGTTTTTACAGCTTAGAAGAATATAAAATAACGTCTGGTCAGCCCACAATCGTTGCAGTTGGAAAGGACAAAGGCACAATTTGCCAATATTTTATAACAATTGATGGTAAGAAGATAGCAGTTCCCGAGCATTATGAATTTATGCAAGTTTTTGACTTGTATTTTAAAGCATTTTACGTATTTAATATACAGTTTGATGTAACTTATATATATGTTGTCGATAACGAAATTTACATAAGTTTAGAAATCTTTGTCACTAAGGAATTTAATTCCAATTTTGCAGTGTTATGAAATTATTTCAACAGATCTTTCAGAACTAATTAAATTTAATAGCCTTAAAAGTGTAAAACCATTTGAAGTGTACTTTATAGATTCAAAAATGTTTTTATTAATTCCATGTGAAATTATAGAAAAAAATTTAAATATGTATTATTATTTCACTTATGTATATAAATTTATGTCATTTTAAATAAAACGTAAATTTTTATTTAAAAAATTTATTTTGTTTTTTTGTTTTGAGGATTCGTCAACAATGTACTAAATCTACTATTGTACAATTTTGGTTTGGATTCAATTCCTTTTTGGAATTAAAATATCATTCAAGGGTTTACTTTCAATTCCAAGAAAGTTCTACATTCAATTCAATTTTGGATTAACTTTAATTCTAATTATTATTAAATTTATTTCAATTCTCGTATAAAGTCAAAACCATTTTAGCTTAATTTTTAAACCCTTAAAAGTATATAATTTAGTCTCATTCTTGTTTTTTTAAAGAGAATATTTTAATTAACTTCTCTCTCTCTTTTCTGAAACCGGAATGGTTTTAATCTTATACTTTCTGGAATTGTTATATATAAACACCAAATTGGTATTAATATTAAACTAAAATTTTTACTGTGTAGCAAACGAAGTTATATCTATAAATAATAGGTCTATGAATAAGTTCGTGCGGTTTTTTTTCGAAATTTGAATTTCGGATCATTCCCATGGCTTTTAAACGTTTGGAAATGGTTGATTGATCAACTCCCAAAGTTTTTGCAACCTCTTCTTGCGTTTGAGCCGGATCTTGATCGAGCAATTCCTCCAATTCGGTATCCATGAACTTTGGCGGCGCGGCCAAAATCACCACTTTTAAAGCGTGCAAACCACTTCTGGCACGTTCGCTCAGCTAGAGCATGCTCACCATAAACTTCCACCAAGATACGATGACTTTCGGCTGCTTTTTTCTTCATATTAAAGAATTCCCCGCAAAAACACATTATTTGGCACGAAATTCGACATTTTCAAGTGTGGTAAAAATATTGTTGTTTACGCTTCAAATAAAAAACTTATACTGACGTTTGTGCCTTACGACAGTAGCTCTCCAATGAATGTTTGGAAATGTGGATCGATGGAATAATAATCAAGTTACGCCATCTGTTGTAAAACCGCACGAACTTATCCATAGATATCCATAATTGGCGCGTACATCCTTTTTGGGTGTTTGACCGAACTCCTCCTCCTATTTGTGGTGTGTGTCTTGATGTTGCTCCACAAATGGAGGAACCTATAGCCGACTCCGGACGGCACATATTTTTATGGCAGAAATAAACTCGAAGGTTTGCCATTGCCTGCCGAGGGGCGACCGCTTTAGAAAAATGTTTTTCTTAATTTTGGTGTTTCACCGAACCTACGTTCTCTCTGTGAGCAAATAAAGTTACTCTCACAATTTTGCCTCGGATGGGCAAATCTGATAATCTATCAGCATTATCCAACTGTACACTGATTTAGTGGAAACTTATACCGTTAGTTTTCGGGAATCCTTTATTTCGCCAAAAATTGTGTGCGATCTTTCATAATTTAATGAGAAAGTTTCTAACTACAATGGTCACCCTTATGTGTGAGTTTTTATTCTTGTCGTCTACCAAACGAAGAACCCAAACATACAGAAACAAAAAAGAGCCTCAGAGTAAATCAAGCGAAGTCCTATCAGCTTGGAAAGGAATAAAATGAGATTGTGGATGGCCGCACATTTTTTTCCAAGCTCTCAGTCAAGACGTCTTAGTCTTTGCTATAGTTCAATTTCTCTAGCCATCTACAGATAAGGCTGTATATTTGACTAAACTAGCTAAATTAAAACCAAATTTGAAACTAGTGGAAAAAGAGACGCAAAAAAGAAACTCTAAAAAAAAGTCAGTTAATAAAATGCGAAAATTGCGTTACTTTTATGTATTTTATATAATCACTTATCACATCAAATTAGCAGCAAAACATAAACTTCAACATATAAAATATATAACACTATGCATGCGTGCGTGTATGTATGTATGAATATATTTACTCTCAAAATCGAAACATGTACACGAACCATCAATGGCAGTGCCTGCTAAATTTAATAACTGCCCCTGCCTACACACACTGAGCCACAAGTCATGTAAACCTACATAGCTATGTTGAGAAGAGCTCATTAGCAGCTGCTTAATTGAAAAATGTAACAAAAATGTAATTATGAAGAAATCGTGTAAATACTTAACAGTGCAGTAGCAGGTTTACCGTGCTGTTGACTTTAGAGCTCTCATAACAAATTTTTAAGTATTTCTTCCCCCTCCCACAAACAGAAGCATGCAATATTACGTATGTATGTGTAATAATCTTTCGTCAGCCTTACATCTGCATTTAATTAGCAACGGACGCGCCGTTGCCGCAATTAAAGTTCAACTTTACTAAGTAAAATAAAATATTTTTTCGCTTTAACCGCATAATAATAATGAAAAAAGACAAAAACAAAAACAACATACAAGCGCATCTGCTGCAGTGCAGCGAAAAAGCAAAACAAAGCTAAATACAGTCATACCTCGCATATACATACATGCACACATAAGTAAGTGCCTTAATAATAAAATCAAAGTCAGCTCTAACAATAGCAGCAACAACAATAAAGCACAAACAACGTTTCGCAAAGCCCTGAGTGAATTACCTGTAATTGTGAATTTTTTTTTCTCATTTACTTTGATTTTATTTTTTGCGAGTATTTTGGCTGTATTCATATCTCATTTTACGAGTCTGTATGTTCGTCGTCGCAATCGTGTTGGTTCAAGTTGAAAATCTGTCAACTCACGCTTACATTATGCACATGCGCATGGTCGCAGTTTTGGTTGCCACATGCAAGCGAGTTGCCTGTGAGTCTCTTGAGCCAACAAAAATAACCAACTTAACAGCAGAGGTTAACACACACATCGCCAACAAATTGTGTTAGGAAAAAGTGTTCGTTGCACAGTGAGGCGATATTAGATAAATTGTAAAAAAAAAAAATATATCGGAAGTGATAAGAGTGAAAAGTGCGCTGGGTTTTAATTGTAAAAAATTCGGAAAATGTTTGGCATAAGAGAACCAAGTCCCGTATGGTATTGCAAATCTATTTTCAAGAACACTTCTGCAACTAATTAGTCGTCCAACATTTTTGATAAGTAAATAAGTTCAATATTCATGTTCTATGTATCACAAATCTAGTGATAGGCTTCCTGCTTAGGTTAGGTTATGTTGTTACCCGTGAGAGTGCCCACTTAGACGAGAAAGCAAATAGGTTTCCTGTGATACCTTTAAAATGAAAAACGTGATAAAGGCCAGGAAAAGGCCAGGTTATGGACCGCTTCATGCTACTGATGAATTTCAACTAGGTCAGTTATACAGCTGTCCACAAAAAAATAGGAGTGCCGATATGAAAAATATAAGTGAGTGCACAATTTTTTTTATCGCTAACGCAAGTGACGCCGATTCATAACGGTACACCTAACGGGTCACTAGTATTGAAATGTGAATCGAAATTTATTATTGCTTTCCCTATTTTAAAACTGTAATACATTTTGTTGTAGAAGATTGTTATTGCGCTACACAAAATAATAGGAGTGCGAACTTTGTTTCTTAAAATATCGATAAACTAGCAAACATATTTACAAAAATCGAAAAGTAAGAAGGTTACTAGTAATTTCGAAGAATTATTGTTAATATTTGGGTTGATTTATTTTGTCTTAGTGGATAGAGGAAAGCATTGTACGGAAGAGAAGCGAGCTTTAATCGAAAGTCTCAAGAACAGCGGAAAAACGTACAAGGAAATTCAAAATATACTTGGATGTTCTGCACAAATGATACCAAACGCCTTGTATTATAAAACAAAAGCTGAAATACGCGGGCGAAACCAAAAACTTTCCTCTAAGTACGATCGAAACATCATACGCACCTGGAAAGGTAACCCATTTGTTTCCGCAAGGCAAATACGCGACGATCTTAATTTACTAGTTAGTGCTGAAACTGTAGGCAGATATTTGGTTAATCATAATTTATACGCAAGAAGTCCCCGGAAAGTGCCCCTTCTAAAAAAGAAGCATGTGCAAGCCCGTATAGAGTTTACACAGGAGCATAAATCTTGGCCGGCTAGTAAATGGCGAAATATTTTGTGGTCAGATGAAAGCAAAATCGAGTTGTTTGGCAGTTTAGGCTCCAGGAAGTATGTTTGACGCCCACCCAATATGGAATATAATCCTCGATTCACAACAAAAAGAGTGAAGCATGGTGGCGCTAAGGTCATAGTATGGGGTAGCTTTTCGTATGGCGCCGTAGGTCCAATATATTTAATCGAAGGCATTATGGATCAAAAGGTTTATGTGAGGATATTAGAAGAAGTTATGCTACCATATGCCACATGGAATATGCCACTAAAACGAATATTTCAACAGGATAATGATCCTAAGCACACGAGTAAGTCAGCGAAAGAATGGTTCAGAGTCAATGGGATTGAGCTTATGCGCTGGCCTGCTCAGTCTCCCGACCTCAACCCAATAGAAAATCTATGGACCGATATTAACAAATGTGTTGATGAACAAAAACCCACCAATTCGAAAGATTTATGGAAGGTGGTAAAAGAGGCATGGGAAGGAATCCCAATTAAGTGTTGTCAGGATCTCATCGACTCAATGCCACGAAGGTGCGAAGCAGTGTTAAGAAATCGAGGATATACCACGAAGTATTAATGTCTTTAAATAGTTTCGAAGAGCTTGAAGACCATTTAGTGTTAAAAGTTTAGAGAAACTAAGTATTATACAAATCACTCCTATTTTTATCTGCAAACAATTTTTTATATATCTTTACCTGAATTAAATTTTAAGTTTATGTATACGTTTAATTGAAATGTTTTAACTACGAATAGATGTATATAGCTCATGTGATTAATGCCACGCTAAAAGTTTTGAAATAAAACCATTTTATTCTAAAAAAATGAACTTTGAAAATTTTTCATGTCGGCGCTCCTATTATTTTGTGGACAGCTGTATCTGCAGGCACAGCAAAAAGGCAAGATTAAATCTCAACTTCAAGAGAGCAGGACAGCTAAGGAGAAGATGCTGGCATGATTCATTTTTATATTTCAGTCAGCAGTCGCAAAAATACCTCGCAATAAGACTGAGTCCTACAATCTCAGTCAGGTAAGATGACTCCCCAAAATTCGGAAACTGAGGACTTGTTAAACTTTGAAGCTCAGGTACCCAAATGAGCATAATTTCACAAAAGGGAAGCCAGGCAGTCACCGACCATTTTTGAATACATCATACTCGAGCCCAGAGCTCAAATTGCCGCTAAGCTGTTCAAGTAGATGTTTACTTGCCCCCTTCTTAATCAGACTCAGTCTTAAACCAACCTTGTTTCCTAACGAATTTTATCAATTTCTTCACCTCATTGTTGGTCACTTGATTTGGGCTATCTAAAAAGTGTATCCGTAAGGTGTAATGCCTGGTTTAACATAGCTTGGCCGTCATCTAAACTATTTCCGAGAAGGCCTCCATACTCAAAATATTCCTAAAAATTCTCATTAAAAATCTTGATTTGATTTGTTTTTTTTACTCTGAACGCACTATGAAACTAAGATTTATATGGTTTTTGTTCGAGAATTAACTGTCATCATCATCATAGCATCACAGTTCGGGGTGCACCATTGCTGCCGTTAAAATTCGCCTCCACGTCATTGGGTTATTAGCTTTTCGATTGATATCTGATATGCCCCTAAGTCGCCAAAGTCGCCTTTAATGTCATCTCTCCATCGTTTTCTCGGCCGACTTCTTCTTTTGTTGCTGTTGTGGATTTGTTTCGAAGATCTTTTTTATAGCTCTGCCATTGCTCATTTGTAGAATTTCGTCATTGTACCGAATGCGGTAAGTACCATCTTCAAATAGTACTGGTCCACATATTTTTTAATAATTTTATAATCTTTCTTTCAAAACAATTCAACTGATCGGCTGGATTTCAGCACCCAAACATCGCACCCGTACGTGAGTGTAGTAACAGTTTTGTGTATTCGTAGTTTCTGGTTTCTAAAAAGTAATCTCGACTTCATCAGAATTAAATATATTCTTATAAAAAAATTATTAAAATGTATTACTACATAAAAGATACATAAATGCAAATCTCATTTAACAGAGCACAAGTTTCTACAAAGCAAGGCGAATCTATTAAAGATGGTATCAATAGGCCAGCAGATTTGCTTTGTTTTCTTTCGTCGTGTACATTTGAATGCCAGCATAAAATGAAATGACGAAAATCCGTTCCATTCGCACCATCGTTGTATGCTTCTAGCTGCTATTCGTTCTTCTCTTTTTCTTCTCTACTTTATTTTGATGATATTTCTGATGTACGTTGTTGTTGGTCTAGTGCCACCACCTTTAATAAATGAGCCTCGCTATACATTCTTTATAGGTCTATTAAAAAATTCCAGTCACTGAAATTCACATAAAAATTTAGGCCTCATATTTTTATAACGTTTTTGTTTTTCTGTTAGTCCTAAAAATTTTTGTTTAATATTTCATCAAATCAGACTCAGTCACTTCTATACATCCTCAGCCAGTTAAAAGTGCTGTACATTTTTTTTTTTGCACTTCTATTCAGTTTTGTCGCACGGTTTTTCGCTTCAAGCAGCAGCAACTTGTAAAATCAAAGGTCAAAATGCTCTGCTAAAGTTTTCTGATTTTTCACCGCATACTTGGGTTATTGCATTTTGTTTTCGCTCTTTGGAAGTTCACTTTATGATCAGCTCATTGCTTAAAGGTTTTGATTTTTATTTGCTTTCTTACATGAATGTCAGGCAGCCTGAAGTTTTCGCTTGCACGCTTTGTGCAAAAGCCGGGGGCTACGGTAGTCGACAATTTTTTTTTCTTTTTGTTTTTTGTACACTTTTCATTTGCCAGACAGGCCGTCATTGTCTTGCGTGTATTTTACAACTTGTTTTTATTAATTTTTGTTTTAATTTTTTTACTACTGCATTTTTTTCCATCTTTGTTCATTCGTTTCTTCACGCCAGTTACGAGTTTGAGATTTCATGAATGAAACCGAAATTGAATTAAAGAAATACTCGTATTTAAGTATGTACATAAATTGTAGCAACAACAAAAGTACATTTAAGTACCTGCCTTTGACTTTTGCGCTTGCTTAAGTCTCACTAACGTCAGCACCAGCTGATTGTGACTAACAGTACTCGTAGTAGCTGTCAGCAGCAGCTGTTCAAGTCATATTTAAGCTGACAATTTAGCGCGCTGCTTACGACTTAAGTTGGGCTTGTTGCTCATGTAATTTATGTTTTATGTTGTACATATTTGTTGCTGTATGCGCTTAAGCCACTTAAGCAAAACTAAGTGCATTAAATGTGGGGCCATTTATTTTGGAGCAATTTTTTCTTGACGTGCGACAAGCGTGGCAGTAGGAAAAGCAGAGACAGCTGAGGTGACCGAGTGATGTGTGGCTGGGTATGACATTTGCGTTATTTGATGAGATTAAGTGCGATTTGTAATGCTTACGGCAATAATTGACAGCAAGACACACCTCATGTGCGTACCTTTATTTGTATGTATATGCATGTGTGTGTGTGTGTAAGATTATTGGAGGCTGCGCGTGGTAATTGTAATACTTTAAAGTGATTAAAATGAAACTTGAGTTTCGCCTTGCATGGAAAGTGATGGTTTGAAAAATTTGAAATTAATTGGATGCCAAAATCCTTGGGTATTACTGTGCGCAGTTGATTCAAATTTGCTAGCGCTGCTGGTACTGGATTGACCAGCCAAAAGAATGAAAAAGTGAACAAATAAAAAATGTGTAAAAATACGCGGAAGCGAGTTTCCAATCAAATGAAGATTTTAATTAATAAAAAATCAAATTAAATTAAATCAAACTATTTTAAATTGACCTTTTTTATTGTATCATTGCTTCAACTTCCGAAGCTTGCGCATAAATTTTATTAAATCAATCTAAGTCACAAAGTGAAAGGCCGACTTCGTTTAGGCTGAGTTGTTGGCTTTGAATTGATTTGATTTGTGGTAAATTGAATTTTGATGGAAATTAAAACAGTTTCTAGCGCCTGCTCTTGGCGCAAAAATCTTTGTGAGAAAATTATTTTATTATTATTTAAGACGACACTTGAAGCGCTTGAAGTGACGAGCTACTTCCCTACTAGCAAATAAACAAAATATGCACGAAAGCGCAGTGTGCAACACAACAACAAATGAGCAGAAATAGAAATTAATGAGCATACATTTTTCTTATTCCCGCTCAGTGGAGTTTGGTACGCAGCTCATAGACACACAAATATCAATTTTTTGAAAATTATGTTTCTGGCGTTTTGAAAATTTTAAAAGTAATAAAAAGTAATTGATTAATTTGATTAATTTAGGTTGCTGGTGAGCATGTGAAAGTTTTATAGCAATAAATATCAACCCAATTGATTGAGCAATTTTGGTTTTGTGGCAGTTTGAAAATTGATTTTATGATTTTTGAAGTGAAACTTCTTAGGCGTCGATGGACGAGCGGGAATGGAGAGTAAAATTTCAAGGCCATGCAACGTTTTCGGCATTTTCGTTCCACGAGCGAGAAAAAAGATATAACGCAGAGGAAAAGGAGAGAGAGAGCTATACCTTATATATATCTTAGATACACTTTAGGCTATTTTTCCTGAGTTTTTCCTTGTGGTTGCTAATTTCTAGTGAAAAATAACTCTGCTACTTTTTGGCGCATGTTTGTTGGTGCAAACTTGCAGGAAATATATTTTTGGTGCCTATTATTCTTTAGTTTTAATACTCAGTTTGAATTAATATTTTCTTGGCTTCTTGAAATAAATAAGTGAGCCTCGTATTTGATAGATTGCCTTTTAATATTTAAATTTTATTGAGTTTTCTATATGCAATGAATTATTTAATCGAAGTAGCAGTTTGACTCCCACCGAATCTTCGTAATACGAAATGTTGTCTGAAATTGCTGAGAGTTCAAGATGGATCGAGAAAAAGTAAAGATAGGTTGAAGGATTCTTTATGGAACAGAACCAGGGTATAAGGCAGTAGATCTTACTTTTTCATAGCATTACATTAATTACGCAGGTCAACAAAATTTATGTGACTTTTGGAAGCATTAACCGGACACAATTTCATGAAATTTCTTGAATACGAATCTGACATCAAAATAGCCTCTGTATGAGGTATTACGACTTAAAAGAAGGGGAAGAAGAATATGATTTTTGGTTGCATTTTGAGGTTATGCAACATCATGGGATATCTTTTTTCTTAAAGGTGTCCAAAAGTGCAACTTTTTCCCTCATAAACCCGTTTTCATATGTTTATATATATATTTAATTGCCTCTGACGTAGAGTCCATTGAGATTAAAATAATAATTAAGATTCGAATTTAATTAGTCAAAAATCTAAAGAAAACTGGCTTGGTTCAAAATTTTGTTAGCCTCTGTATGATCGTTTTGACTCAAAAATTTCTTCTAGAAGTCAGTGTTACCAGATTTTTCTTTTCAAAAAATTTAAATTACTAAACCAACTTATATTTTCCACCAAAAAATTGTAAACTGTAAAACGCAGAAGTGTTTTAGAATATTAGTGTTTTTTAACTTTGTTAAAGGTAAAGAACGAAACGCTATTCATTTAAAATAAAATAATATAAAAAGTTTCAATTATACTGAAATAAACAAAAAAAGTCTTTTTAAGGCCGATAGCTCCAACTAATAGTTGCTATACTCCTGTAATGTAATTATTTATAACTACATTTTATATAATATAAATAAATAAATAAATTTAAATTTTTAAATTAAATCGCATTTTGTTTTAAGGGGGCCTGTATAATTAACCTCTAAAATTTCGAAAAAAAATTTTTTTATTCATAAAATGTTAGAATAATCCTTTAAGAATATGTCAAAAAATTTCTAGAACGTAAATGTAAGTATTTCTTATATTATAGATCGTCAACCTTGACGACTCTATTCTTTGCGTTCGAGCTCTGGGAGAGGTATAGTTACGTTGTATTCAAACTTTAGACGCGTTTTTCTCAAAACTACAATATATTTTTCGAATTGGCGTACACGATAACTCGAAAAGTTATTGACCGATCTCTCTGAAATTTTGCACACATATTTTTTATCATATTACTTTCTACTTACAAGTTTTCGAAAATTTTTCGAAGCAAAAATAGTAGGAGAATTCGCCCTAAAACTCATTTTTTTTATTTATCATTCTTTTTATCATGTATTTTTAATTCATATAGAAATGATGACATTAATAAAAAAAATTTATTGGTTTTTGTATTCAGGTCACTGACGCCGATGCTACAATGCCCTCCGATTGAGAAGCCCCGCTGCGACCTTCCTGAAAGAATTGAGTGTACATCCGCCATTTTAAACGATTAAAATTAAAAAAAAATTTATATTATTTTAAAGTATAAATAAACTGTATGCCAATTTAGAAAAAAATATATTGACTTCTGCATTTTAAATAGTTTTAATGAAAATCAGAGAAAAAATGGCCGTTTACAGGCATCTGCCCCCTTAATTCATTTTTATTATGTTTTGCAAGTTTTTCGGTTCCTCAAATTTAGTTAAATTTTTTTTTTATTAAAAAAAGCTTACTCACGAACAAAACAGGATGATTAATTTTGCGCCACCTTGTTAAGTAAGTACATTTTTCAGCTTGAGAAAACTTAAAAATAATCTGTTTGTGTAAGAGAGATAAAAACAAAAATCATCAATTCCTTCATTGATTCATTAAAAAAAAAGTATGGAAAATTTGTAATATTAAAATTAAAAAAAAAACATTGTATAAAATAAATTAAATATTTTTATTATAAAAAAAGTAAATTTTATATTTTTTATTATAAAAAAAAAATTTAATATTTTTTATTATAATAAATAAATTTAAAATTTTTTATTATAAAAAATAAATTTAATATTTTTTAATAAATAAAAAAATGTAATAACAAATAAATTTAATGTATTGTTTTTTTTTTAGTTTTAACAAATAATTGAAAATTGTTTTTGGTTTTCTTTTTTGCTTAAATTAAGGGTTACCCCGCCACAAAACTATTCAAGCAAAAACTCCAAAAACTGTAAACAAATATGAGCTTACCAACACTTATTTTGTAAAAACCACAAGCAGTAAAAAACTAGTTTGAAGTTAAAAGAATCCAATCAACCGTTTAGCAATAAATCGTCGCCACTACTTTTGTTCGCTATCAACACTCAGCACCTTCCCATTCATCTTTTTGTTTAAAGCGTCTTAAATTCTATCTGTTGTATATTTTTTCAGTGCATATTTAATATGCTTGGCCTACTTTTTTTCTTAGATTTTTGTTTCGTTTTTGTTTCTGATACTTTAGCAACATTTTTTTTTCTAGTTTCAAACACAGCCATAAAAATTTATAGAAAGCGACTAGTTAGTTAGGCAAGAAATAGAATCGTGAAATCTTTCTAGGCTAAAAGCCACAAAAACAACCAAATATCAATATAATTTAATATAATATTTCCATAAATTTGTTATTGCACACAAATTTTCTTTGCTTATCATTAAACGATGTGTTGCTTGACCTTATCGCCGTGGTAATTGAGTGCAAATTTTTGCGTAGTGCTCACCAGTCCTCGATAGTATAGTGGTCAGTATCCCCGCCTGTCACGCGGGAGACCGGGGTTCAATTCCCCGTCGGGGAGAACGATCGACGTAGTTTTTACTCAATTCCCATTTTTTTATTCTTTTTTAGTCGCGCACAAATTTTTTCTCCATTCACGAAGCAGGCTTTTCTATGGTAATGCTCATCAACTCTTTAGTGCTTTTTATTGCCTTTAAAATTCTTAATTCGTTATGCTAAAATGTTGAGCGGCCTGGTATCTGTTGCCGATGGAGGCTATGAACGAAATGTTGAGTTAAATGCATCTTTCAGCTAAATTTAGTTGAAATTTAGTATACATTTTTTTATTTTTTTTTATTTATTACCACTAATTGAAATATTTGGCGGCCTACGACTTCAGCCCATCTTTAATTGAGGTCAAAAAATCATGTAATCATCGATCGCAGCGATCGACAAAACCAACTGAAATGAAGGTGCTTAACTCCGTCTGGTCATTCAAGCTTTTTACCAAAAACAAACTTTTTATTTTGCCTTTGGAAGGAATCTTTTATTTGATTTAAAATTTAAGTTGAAGTAATAAAAATGTCTCTTAATCTAAGATGAGTAGGGCTTGGCCTTCTGCATGCGAGCCAAGATCCTTGTTTGCCGGTTTGCCTCTAGCTTGGTAAGGCGTAGGAGTTTACTCCTCGCCTATGAAAAGGTTATTCCGCCTTTACTCGGTTATCAGAGCCTCGTCCATTTTAAGCAGTAGGCACTACGTTAAGCTGAGGTTGACATTTGGGCAGGATAAGTTATGTATTTGCGTCACCAATCCCGTTTGAGGCGCTATGTTCCTCCTAGAAACTCCGAGAAAATATATATACAAACGTGAATAGGTATATATAAATTAATAAGTGCAGCAGACGATTTAAAACTATTACGCATATTTATGAAAAAAAACCAAAAAAACTTTAGTGCTATCAGCGGAAGTGGCATCAGTGAAGGTGTTTAGTAAGATTTGTAATGACGGAAGATCTAGATTTCGGCTGAATGGGGCACCATTGATTATTTTCTCTTTTCTTTTGTGTACAGACGAAACTCCATCGAAAAGTGTGTATCATTTAGCTGTAATGTATTATTGTGCCCCCTATCAACGATTTCAGGCTTCCACTTATTTTCCACAAGTTTAGCTGAGCAGCTTTTTGCCTTCCACAGTTGTGCGAATTTCTTTCAATTTGCTTTGATCGAGGGCTCTAAGCGCTATCACTTTTGATCTCAAATAGTTAATTTTTTATCTGCTGCTTATGATTTTGTTTTGTATTTATTGCATTGTATTTTGTGATCTGTTCTTCTATGCGTATAAATATTTTATTTTTTATTTAAAAAGATAAGCATTTTTGTTTACTTCTTTATTAATTACTTCTTCGCCGCATACATTTTTTTTCTCACTTCTCAGCAATACTGCTAAATGATTTTTAACAACTTTTACTATAATTGCATGCAAAAAGAAAGTTTAAAATTTGTAAAGAAATATTTACTTTTTACTTTAGATACACAAGCACGCCATACATCAATTTAGTGCGCATATTTTTGGTGGTGGAAATCGAATGGCAGTTGACGGAGTCGACGAGTATGCTTGTGCGGCTCTGTAATCGGTCCCTACTTTGAACATAAAATAGTAAAGTTACAAAATGAATTACTTTTCTTCGAAAAGGCGCTGATCTTAGGGCCATAATACTTAAGGGCCATCCACACCACAAATCGAAGGCAAAGCTTGATCTAGAAATGCTTAAGGGAGAACACCACTGTGATTTTTCAAAAAAATCGTTTTTTTTTCATTTTCTTAGAGTAGATATATTCAAAATAATTTTAACTTAAAATCTTGAAAATTGACGAAGGTATACACAAGACAATAAAGGCGCAACGGCCAATGAAAGCTTTAAACGCGTTTTTCTCAAAACGACTTTTCTGAACACGGTGGCCTCGACTTCTCGAAGACTTATGAACCAATTTTAATTTTTTTTTTAATTTTTGTACATGGAATGGCTACAGTCGTACATAGCCGTTCTTTTAAATTCCATTAATTAATATTTTTTCAAGCCTTCCGAAAACAAAAAAAGGGTAACAACACAAACTTATTTTTCAAACCTGCACCATTTTCTCAAAAAAATAAAAATAAAAAAAAGCCGCCACGTACGATGATAGCCATTGATGTATAGATTAAGAATTTTTTTGGTTCTTTTCTTTCAGATGATTTTTCACCGCTGCATCGTGGCCACCAGGGTGCATCAGTTTTTTATGACGTCATTGCATTAATATTAATATTATAACAAATGTAATTTTTAATATTTTTTAATAAAATTTGTGTCAGTATAGTTGAATATATGTTAAATAAATTATAATTTGTCCGATCTTCAAATAATCATCACTACTTATGAAAAAAAATTCACAGTGGTGTTCCCCCTTAAAGATCGCTATTTTAAATTTAAAAAGGCGAAATTTTCCTTACATATTTTTAAAATATTTTTTGTTTTGCAATATTTAGTTTCCAATTATTGCTGAACTTTTTTTTTCCTTTCCGTTCTTTTGGTTTTTGCTTTTCGTTCTGCTGGCTGTTTTCGTATTTTTTATGTGTGTGTGATTCTTGTTTTTGTTTTTTTTTTTGCAATGCGTTTTTCTACGTACGAGTATCAGCGCCGGCAGAATGCTTTTCTCTGTCTGCAAATATTATTAATTGCACTATGACGTGCAGGCAGTCCAAAAAATCACTTTCAGCGGATGAGTTTGTCGCTTGAAGCATTTTTCAGTTAACACATTTTTATGGCTTTCCTTCTTTTTTTCTTTTTTTTTCTTTAATGAATTATTTGTATAGCTTCTGCGAAATTTTTGGTGACTCGCCAAGTTACGCCCGCAGCTAAAGCAAATTATGTTTGAGGGAATGAGGTAAAAAGGCTACCAGAGCAGCCCAAATATGCTCTTGAGCTCCAAAAATTTTTAATGAAATCCTTATAAGCCTTATTTTATGCTTTGGAATTTCATGTCGTGCTGGAGCTTATTGACTACTTTTGCCATTTATGGATTTTTTATTTAATTTTAATAATTTGTATATAAATATGTAATTAATTTATGTTTGGAAATTAAAGAAAAAAAAAATTGAACAAATTTTCAATAAAATTTCTCACTTTTTATTCAGAAATTTTCAATAAAATCCCTAATTTTTATTCAAAAATTTTAGAAAAATTTCGATTATGTAGTTTTATAGTCCACTGAATTCTGGCTAATAAAGTGGAAGTTTCGCGTTGACTTCTGACAATGTTTTTTGCTGTGTTATCGTCTATATAAAAACAATGTCGAGCGTTCGTTATATGAAGAAAATAACAACCTTGACAGCAATAAAAATTGTCAAAATGGCAAATGCCTCGATATTTTGACCAGTCTTCACTACTTTCACTCTATCTTAATTATCATTTTCTATAAAAATCAACATATGCACTATAAATCAAAATCTGAATTGTACAAAGTTTGCGAAAATTCGATACATTTTTATTTATTTTTCAAACTTTTTAATGTGTAAGAAAAAACAATTGGGGTTAAAAAACTATTTGGATACGCAGTTTAATGGCCCATTAAATTTTGGTACAATAAAGAACAAGTTTGAAGTTGCTCAAAATTTTCGTTGATTTTTCATGATTTTTTTTCCTGATGGTGTTGCGCATTAGAAAACGGAAAAGGCGCGGAATAAGATATATCTAGTGATTAATCACAAGTTTTGTTTCCACTTCTTCTCCTTCTTAGCATCGCAGTCCTTGGTGAAACATTGTTTCATTCACAACCTTGCCCCATCTGTTTCTATCTAAGCCTATCTCCTTCCACCGCCGCACGTTTAGCTTTTCAAGCTCAACTTCCACGTCTTCGAGACATCTCTTTCTGGGACGTCCTCTTTTTCGGCCTCCAACAGGGCGTAATTCAACTGCCTTTTGAGTTGTTCTGTCCTTGGGCATTCTAAACACGTGTCCGAGCCATCTTATCCTCTCAGATTTTAAAAACTTAGCCCAGTTTCGTTTTTGCTAATAGTTCCTGCTCATGATTATATCTAATTCGATAGGTACCGTCTTGCAGTCTTGCAGGTTCATATATTTTTCGCAATATAATCCTTTAAAGATTAACTAATTAATGCCAGTAGTTTTTAGCGCCCATAGTTGCTCCGTGACCGGAACGACCCGGATTTATATCCGGCCAAGAACTGTCACTGCAGCAGCATTCGCCGTGGATGTATGGGTAATGTTTATGCAGCTACAACAACAACAACGGGGCGTATCAAGGTTTTGTATATCCTTAACTTTTGGTGCCGAGATAAAAATTTCGACTTAAGCAGCTTCAAATTATAAAACTAAGACTTATTTGCTGCTTAGCTTTAAGCATTATTTTAGGGTTAAAAAATTAAAAAAAATTATAAAAATGGTTAAATGATTCAAAGATATTTCGTTTTAAAATACGCCGAACCCAAATATTTAACACTAAATAAATCTCAGAATTATTGAATTTTTTCAAAATTTTTTGAATTTACTTCTTTAGCCTACAAATAAATTGATTTGCAAAAACCTTGACGACAATGTCCAAAATACTTGGATCACTTGACATGGACTCGCTCCTATGTAAAGTAGAAGATGAAAAGTCGAAATGTTGAAAATCATCTTCCAATAGCGATCGGCCTGGCGACTGCAATAGCAAATTTCCACTGATAGCAAACTATGAAATGTAAAATGTACCATTCATAGGCGTCATAAAATGGTAAAACTTTCCATTTGCATGAAAAAAGCAAGAATCGCGTCTCTAATTGCACCTACAAATACAAAACATATTTAACCTTTGCTACTTCTGTTAATTCGCCAATATCATCGCCGGCCGTCGGATTAGAATGTCTTTCTGTAGCTGCCGCATTTGATTATCTGCGTTTATTGGATGCCATCTCCATCATAAATTTGTACATAACTAACCCATTGTTTATGCCCCATTCAGGTCAATCGATTTGCCTATCGCATCCAAAGAGTTCTGGCAAACAATACGCTGAGTTGTTGATATCCGTAAAATTAGAGCACTTTGAAAATGCGCCACGAATATTTCAACAATGTTTTCACTTTTTAATGTCACCAGCGCAGCATGGCTGATGCCACAATTAGTCACATGTGACGATGGTCAAATGGCGTGAAGAGTAACTGACCTAAAGAAAACACATGAAATGCGCACTGCAAGCGTGCAAACAAGAAAATTAATGAAAAATGTTGACACACATCGACATGCGCATACAAAAACGAAACTAAACATACATGCATACATACATATGTAAGTACTTTAAGACTTGAAAATTTTCCTGAAACTCTGCAGCGGAAGCCACCCAACCGCTATTGACATTTGACAGCTGCCTTTTGGGCGCCCCGGTGAGCGGGTTCAGAGTTGGACAGAAATGAGCAAAGAGTTCAACACGATGTGTGATAACCCTTATGGTCAAAGTGTGGTTGTGTGCATGTCTTGACTAAGTACTCGTATTTTCACTTTTCAGTTACACTAACTTATTACTTTTTTGTTTTTTATTTTTTCTTACTTTCCGCTTTCTGCATTATTCGCTTCACGGAGATTTTGTTGTGTGTAATTAAAAGTATCACTAAAGCCAAGTGTAGTCACATTGAAATTGTCAGAAAAAAAAAAAACAAACCGATTAAAAAAAAGTTGTTTCCACTGAAGTTAATGCTAGCAAAGAAATGGAAAATTGTCAACACTTTTCAGTAGTAATTTCTCTTCGTCTTATTTATGATCATTTGACGTTTGCTGTGTGACATTGAAATTTGAGTTTCTTCAATTTAATTAAAGTGGTGAATTAGAGATCAACGATTTTTAAGAAATGCTTGTTTCTCTATTAAGTTCCGATAATTTTCCTTAAAAAGTAATCTGTTAGTTGTAAGTTGTTAAAAGTTTATTTGTTCACTTTTTAAGCTTGAAATTGGGATCAGCTCGCAGTTCTTTAATTGTGTTTTTGCATTTTGGAGTGCTTTTTAGTTATTTGGTGTTATTTATTATGAACTCTTAAAACAAAGCGAAACCATCTTTGGGGATCGGTATCGACTTCAATTGATGCGATTCAGCCGAGCACTGCGCGCGAAGCGGACGCAATACGCGGAGAGGCATGAAAAAGTGATTCTTCTATTGTCAAACCCGTTAAAACCTATCTAGAAACACTGAAATGGGAAATCCTACCCCACCCGCCATATTCTTTAGATATTGCGGAGTGCGATTATCACCTGTTCCGATCGATGGCACGTGGTCTAGCTGACCAGCAGTTCCATTCATATGAAGACATCCAAAATAGGCTTGATCCGTGAATAGCCCCAAAAGATGTACAGTTTTACTGCGACAGTATACGAGATCTACCAGAAAGATGGGAAAAAGTAGTAGCCAGCGATGGACAATACTTTCAATGATTCACTTGTAGCCATTTTTTCAGAATAACTTTGTATTTTCATCAAAAAAACAGCGAGAACTTAGTTGCGCACCTAATACAATTTTTTTATTGTTTAAAATTGTTTTTTCTTTTTTTATTATGACACGCTGCTTTTACCGCTTACAAAGTTTGAGGCTTTCTTTAATTCCCGCTCTTTGAAAGCATTGCAGTTGTAGTTGAACAAATTGTAAGCTTTTTTCCAGTTTCATTTTCGGAAAGAATACATTTGTTGATTAAAATTTGGAGCTTTCATATATATTTTTTTATTTAATTAATAGTTTAAAAAGCTTGAGGCTTTCACTGGTTTTTTTCCTCGCATTTCACTGTATTTGCTGTTTTGTGGTTGTGAAAATTAGTTTGTAGACCACGAACAGATTTGGTAGTAATTTGCAGTCATTTGGGCTTTCACATTCGAAAGCTTTTTATTGACTGTTTAAGAGTACAAAAGAAATTTTTGGGGAGAGAAAATTTTAAAAATAATATAAAAAAACGTTCCCTATCATAACTGTTGCTTCAGCAGCATTGAGCTAGGGTGGGTTTCATGGCTTTGAGAGCTTAGTAGCTTTAGTTTCAAAAAAATTTAGCTTTCACTGATTTTCTGTACTGGAAAGCCTAATATGCCGTTGTAGTTCAAGGCTTTTGAACTTTCATTAAAATTATTTTAAAGCTTACAGTATAAAAAGCTTTAAGCTTTCACGGATTTTCAGTTTGGAATTAGAAAAGTCAGATCTATTTTGATTTCTTTCAAAGGGTGATGTGCGCTCTAAGTAAATTTTCCGATTAATTTATGTAATAAAGTTTTTAGAAGTATTCAAAGTGTTAAAGCTTGGGTTTCAAGCTTTTACGAATTTATTACTTTTCCTATTAAGTTTTATTATCCAGTCTACTATTGGAAAATTTATAATTTTTGCAACACTTGTGAACAAGGCAGCTGCAGTATACAAACTTACAAGAAATTGATCGCTTACAGATCACAGAAATAAAGAATTTCATAACTCAAAATCATTGTTTTTTTTATTTATTAAAAAAGTTATTCCCAAAAAATAAAATAAAAAAATAGGATGATTAATTTTGCGCCACTTTGTAAGAAGAATTATTTACATGTGGCATTGGTAATTCATAAATTCAAAAATATTTTGTATAATATTTTTTCGTTTTCCATTTTAAATAAAAGAAAATTGCAAAAGCCCTCCCCTTTTTTCATGAGATCTTAAAAGACTTCTGATAAAAGGAATTTTGATCAACTTTTTTTTCTCACCCCACCTTAAGGCATAGGTAAAGCGCCCACATATTTATTGAGCAGTTTTGTTGTATTCTTTAAATTTCCGCATTTATTCTATAATTTTTTTATTTTTTGCAGTGATTTTTTATCTCAATCCAATTGGCAATTATCTTTTTACAATTTTCAAATATAATTTTTTTGTTTCGGCTGAAATTAATTTAACTCATAAATCATGCTTAAAAATGTTCAACCCTGAAGCGAATATAAAAACAAATTACCGTAAAAAATCAATTGAAATTGCCTTAGACTTGCCAAGGTGTGGGTGCCAATTTGAGTAGTTCTTTTTATGCTTGTTTTTGACATCCAACAGGCGTGACTCATTGGCGTGGCTTAAATAAATTATAAAGCAATAACAGAGAATAGAAAACGTAACGTATTAATAAAAGTAGAAAAAATAGCAGAAAAGAATTAACAAAAATTTTAGTTTATGTAGTGAAAACTTCACTTTTACGCCCTCACTTTTTATCCTCTGTGGTGCGGATTAGTCAAAATAAAGCCTGACAAATTGTGCAAGTTGGTAAATGCAAATATTAGGTACTCTTTTTGCTTTACACTTCTGAGCAAAATTTGCGACCGTTTGGGATTTCAGGAAATGCTGACTTTTCAGTGATTGAGGTTTGTAGTAATCGAAAATGAATTTCTCAGTAATGAAAGCAAGTTTTCTGTGTCTAAAATTTCTTAAATATGCAGGCTAAAATATTTTAAGTATCAAATTTAGCAGATTTCGTGATAGGTCAATATTTCACCTAAATGTGTGTACTCGTGTCGGTGGTACAATTATGCCTTGCAGTTCCTATTTTTCAGTTGTAACCCAGAAAAGTTTGCAGTTATTTTTCATTCGCCGCTCCACGACCTTTTCTTTCGCTGCTAATTTATTTAGCCACTCATTAATTGCTGATTCTGCGGACCTTGTAAACTTCTATTATCTTAGTTTTTTTCTTTTCAGCCACAAGCTCGCTGTATGAAGAGGATACACAGCCATTAATTACCGCACCTCAAGATCCACACGTCGCTCTGCACACATGCATACATACATTTTTTTTTGACCAATATATTCAGATTTTTAAATTGCTCGCTTGCACTCATACCTACAATTTTATACTCCACGCATTGTCTCATTTCACAGCTCATTTATTTCGCAGTTTCGCAGGTCAGTTGCCATCAGCAATGCCAACAGGCAAGACATTTCTATGTTGTGTAGGAAAGTGAAATATGGGTCACTGCATGATTAATTTCTGCAAACACTGTGAGTGGCCATTCAGAGGCGCGTTAAAATCACACTTTGCCATGGTTTTGTTTTCGTTGGCCAACAGCGTTGTTAAATGACCCATAACTACTGTGAAATGAATACACAAGACACCTTTCGAAAACAACAAACAAAACTTAAATACATAAATACATCCACAAGCGAAGCACAAATTAAAAAAAAAAAACCGAAAGTTATATGCGTATAATAAAGATATACAAAGCGTGCTAACCCACATCTGTCACTAATTCTACAAACATTTATTAGGACAAAGCTGCTTAGCTTTTATGACATTTAAGTGGAAGTGCCTGACAAATTATTCTTGCGCTGCTTAAGCACTAATTTTTGTTCAGATTTTTTACTGCTGAAATGTTATCTTTCGTTTTTAATTTACTATTTAATGATATATTCACTCGCGCTTTCAATTTTTGATTTTTATTAATTTTTTTATTTGATTGAAGTTATTACCTCTCAAATCAATTCATATTATCAAATAATTATTGCTGCTATTTTAAAAGGCTTGAGAACATGCGAAAGCATTGATAAAAAAAGTATACATAGCATACATATACATTTATATATTTAATTAACGCAATCCATAAACAAAATTGCAGGTTTATAAGTACGGGTGAACCAACTTACTGGCCTACGGATGTTAAAAAAATTCCAGATTTAATCGACTTCTGTATAACAAAAAATATTAACCATAATCAACTGAAGCTTAAACCAAGTTATGAACTATCTTCTGACCACTCGCCGATTATACTTAACTATACATCAAAAATTAACCCTATAGAGATAACACCCCAAATATTTACAAAGAGGACTGACTGGGATGAGTATCGAAAACACATCTCCCAACAACTCATTCTAAATACACCTTTGAAAACACAACTTGACATTGAGCGTAGCATCATACATTTTAATGACATAGTTATTGACGCAGGATTCAGATTCACACCGCAGCAAAAATATAGCGCACAAAGCACTTCAAATGACATTTCTATTAAGAAGCAAATCAAAGAAAAAAGAAAATTGAGAAAAATATGGCAAACAACCAGATCTCCTGCAGACAAACAGAGGTTGAACTTAGCTACAAAAAATTTGAAGGCATGTTTATGTGACATAAAAAATAAGGAAATTGAAAAATATCTAAAAAATTTAACTCCTACACATGACACAAATTATTCCTTGTGGAAATGTACAAAAAAACTTAAAAACCAGATAAAGCATCAACCCCCACTAAGAAAAGATGACAACACATGGGCTTTTACAAATGATGAAAAAGCAGCGACATTGGGAAATTATTTTGAAAATGTCCTATCGAACGATGAACATAAACAAATTGACACGATTAGCAATGTTAATACTGATACCATCACAAAAATAAGAAAAACAAGCACACAAGAAGTGATATTATGCATAAAAACTCGAATTAAACATAAAAAAGCACCCGGATATGATATGCTGACAGGCAAAGCACTTACGGAGCTACCAATTGAGGCTTACCTATTTCTTAGAAACGTATTTAATGCAATGTTTCGCTTACAATACTTCCCAAAAGTATGGAAAGTCGCAGAAATCATTGCGCTACCAAAACCGGGTAAAAACCCAACAGCTTTAACTTCATATCGACCTATAAGCCTACTTCCGACTATATCTAAAATTGCAGAAAAACTTTTACATGACAGAATTACCCCAATACTTGACACGAAAAACATCATTCCAAATCATCAATTCGGCTTTCGAAAAAAACACTCAACTATCCAACAAATACATCGAGTTACACAAAAAATAATTTCAGACATGGAAAATAAACGATACTGCGTTGCTGTATTTTTGGACGTCGCAAAAGCTTTTGACAAAGTTTGGCACAAAGGCCTCTTGCATAAAATTAGGACAATATTACCACTCGACTATTATTTAATTATCAAGAGCTACCTTACTGACCGATGCTTCTACATTAAATACAATGACAAATACTCACATATACATCCAATAACAGCAGGAGTTCCTCAATGCAGCGTTCTAGGGCCACTGCTATATGTCTTATTTACCTCTGACATACCACTCCCAGACGAAACTAATTCTACTATAGCAACATTCGCAGACGACACAATTTTATTGTCATCTGACAAAAACCTCTCCACCGCAACAACAAAATTACAGATGTACACCAACAATGTAAAGAAGTGGTTTGACAAATGGAGTTTAAAAATAAACGAGGACAAATCTGTACAAGTAATATTTACGACAAGAACAGAGATTGCTGCTATGCCGATTAAGCTCAACAATAAAAATATACAAATTGAAAAATCTGCAAAATATCTTGGAATCCATCTGGATTCAAAACTGACTTGGAAAGATCATATCAAAAAGAAAATAAAACAAATAAAGGAAAAATTTCGACAATTGCATTGGCTAATAGGCAGAAATTCTAAGCTCCATATTTCCAACAAACTTTTAATATACAAGGCGGTCATTAAACCAATCTGGACCTACGGACTTCAAGTGTGGGGAACTGCAAAAAGAACTCACATAAACAAAGTACAGCGACAACAATCAAAAATCTTACGTATAATAACAATGTCCGACAGGTACACAAAAAATGATGACATCCATACTACGTTCAATATACCATTAATCGACGAAGAAATAAAAGCGATATCAACAAGGTATTTTAACGAAATAAACCAGCACAAAAATAGAGAAGTCAATACACTCTCACAACTTGAAAGAAGAACTTTACGACGTCTGAAGAGAAACCGACCAATTGACCTATTAAATTAAATATTAATTCTCGTATGCTAAAATAACTGTTCTATAATATATGTATAAAATGTAATTCTTTTCCTATCGCTGTATTCGTCTTGGCACTGGCCATGATGAAATATATTTAATAATTTTCCTAACTAATTGTTAAAAAATGTACTAGATGTCAGTATGACAGATGTATGATTAATGTAGGAATAATAAAAAAAAAAAAAAAAAAAAAAAATAGCATACATGGTCGAGGGAAAAGCCTACCCTTCCTATGAAAAAATTTGAGCATCTACTTTGTATGGAAGAAAAGGCGTGAGATGTCAGCGAAAAAAAATTGTCAAAAATCAACGATATTTTGTAGCCACTTGAAACTTGCACTTTGTTATACCAAAATTCAATGGACTATAAAATTGCATACCCAGATTTTTTTTAAATTCAGGTTAAGAAATTGAAAGTTGTGAGGAAATTTGGAAAAATTTTGGTAAATTCTAAATAATTGTTGATCATGTTAACACCTTGCGAGTAATCGCGGAGCAGTCAGTAGAGTGGCAGACGCCTCATTATTTATGCTTCATCGACTTCAAGAAAGCTTTCGATACTCTTAAGCACGAAGCTATCTGGAAAGCGCTCGCCTGCAAGGGAGTGTCTGAAAAAATTATCAATATCATCAAAGAGCTGTACGCGGGCGCTTGCTGTCGCGTCAAACACGAAAACGTTCTAAGTAACGGGGTCGAGGTGCAAACCGGTGTGAGGCGTACTATCTCCGCTGCTTTTCAATTTAGTTCTGGATTTAGTAACGCGGCAAGCCCGTGCGACTAACAGAGGCATATCCTGGGGTATGTGTGGCCACCTGGAGGATTTAGACTATGCTGACGACATATGACTGCTGTCGCATAAATTTTCGCACATATCAGCAAAACTTCATGCGGTGAGCGCAGCACAAACTGGACTAAAAATCAATATCGCGAGGACTAAAGTTATGCGCATCAACACCAGCGAATCGCAAGCTCTTCAGATTGCCGGCACACCGCTGGAAGAAGTAGATGAATTCTGCTACCTGGGGAGCATTATCTTCAAAACCGGCGGGTCAGCAGCTGACACACGTAACCGTATATCCAAGGGATGCGCTGCATTTGGCATGCTGGATAAGGTGTGGAGAGCGTCTCACATCTCCAGGCATACCAAACTCAAGATTTTCAATGCCAACGTGAAATCCGTAGTGTTGTATGGGTGTGAAACTTGGAACATATCGGCATGTGTACTACAGTCGCTGCAAGCCTTTCTTAATCGTTGCCTACGCAAGATTATGCGCATATATTGGCCCCAGGTTATTAGTAACGCTGACCTCTGGATCGTGACCAAGCAAACACCAGTCCACATAGAAATTCAACGTCGTAAGTGGAAATGGATCAAGAATAGCACTGGATTGGAACCCCCAAGGCAGCCGCAGACGTGGGAGACCAGCCAATACGTGGAGGCGTCAGGTCACCGCAGAAGCAAGAAAAGCAGGCCGTTCGTGGAACGAAATTAAATGTTTAGCCTTAGATAAAATTAATTATAATTTGTTTATTGAGGCCCTATGCTCCATCTAGGAGCCTCGGGAAAATATATATGTATATATATATAAATAATTGTGGAAAAGTTTGTAACTGTGCGTTATATGGTTTTCGTTGTAGTATGAAATTTGTTGGACGAAAATTCAATGGGTTATAAAACTGCATATCCAGAAAAACGTCTCAAATTCTGGCTGAAAAATTGAAAGTTGTGAGTGAATTTTTAAACCTTTCGAAAAATTTTGAAAGTTGTTTAAAGATTTTGAAACAAGTTTGTTACTTTGCGTTATATGATTTTTGTTGTAGTACGAACTAGCTGTCGACTTATAATGAAACAAGATAAATCGACTTAGAACTTTCTACCGTTTAAACACGCAATTTATTGGTTTTCTTGCAATATTTATTCTGATATGTAACTGTAATTTAGTTATCCAACTGATAAA
The DNA here is from genome assembly GCF_027943255.1 of Anastrepha obliqua. NCBI lineage: Eukaryota > Metazoa > Arthropoda > Insecta > Diptera > Tephritidae > Anastrepha > Anastrepha obliqua. Next base: position 116,033,822 of record NC_072895.1, read on the forward strand.
AAATGTAATCAAATATCAAAAATTCCCAACCAGCACTAAAATTTTTTAACTTAAAGCAAAAACTCTGGGCACTCATATAAGTTATTTTGTCAAAAATTCCATTATTAGAGGCGCAAAATTAATTACCCAACCGGAAGATTTAAAATTTTTGCAAATCGCGTCTTACGACAGTTATATTTGACGTTGGTGAACTAAAGGGTTATTCAATAGGTGCGCTTCAACTTTTTTCCGATAGGGAGGGCGAACGACGCAATATTTTTTATTTTTCGCTTGTCATTTGTAAACGTCATTAGCATACATTTCATCATGGAACGCTACACACTTGAGCAACGATTGCAAATCGTGCAAATTTTTTATGAAAATAATCGTTCTGTTGCTGCTACTTTAAGAGCATTACGGCCATTTTACGGTCCATTTAACAAGCCGTCCCGTTTTGGGGTTATGTGAAGTCATTGGTCTACAGTAACAAGCCGGCGACGATTTGTGAGCTCAGAGCCAATATTGAACGCGAAATTGCTGGAATTTCGACCGATTTATGCAAAAGAGTGGTCGAAAATTGGGTTCAACGATTGGACTTCGTAAAACGTGCACGCGGTGGTCATGCAAAAGAAATCGAATTTCATACTTAAATGTATATGTTCAAACTCGATAATAAAAAAAATTAGTTAAAAAAGTCAAACCGTTTGTGTTTTATTCAAAAAAGTTCAAAAGTTGAAGCACTCTTACTGAAAACCCCGAAACAGACAAGCTATAGAGCGCGTAAAGCTCAAAATAAAGATTTCCATCAATTAAAATTTTTTTGTATCTAGTAAAAAAAATATTCAAAAACAAAATTGCATATATCGCCTTTTTTATTGATACTGGAACCACTTTTCACCAAACTAAATAATAACTCATAGGCTCAGCATAGATTTGCTGAATGCTTTCTCTTACAATATACAATTTTTCCATCTCATGGGTTGAAAATGCCATCAGGGGTGTGCACATTTGAAATAACTTTCTGAAAAAAATTGTATGCTTTCTCAAAAATCTCGAAAATAACTAAGCCTTTCAAAGCTTTTGCGTTTTAATGTGCTTGTTTGTGGGATTTTCGATGAATTTTCGTTTTAAAAATATGGGTATGAACCTATTTTTGTGAAACCGATGAGGCTCAGAATTGGTCGCGAAAAAGTTGTTGCCAATTTCTGTCGATACCGAATCGAACCCGAACTAAACATTTTCAAGGGCCAAACTAATAAACAAGCAACGATTTTTTAAAAACCCGGTATTTTTATTAGTAAAAACGTAAATTTCGGCGTTTTTTTGGCCGAGCTGAAGTTCGGCAGTTTTCTTCCAGTAGCCAGTACCACTTTTTTCTTGATTGTTATTTTTTATTTTTATTTTATTTATTTTTTTTTAATTTGATGCTACTTAGAGAGTACTGAACAAATTAAATTTTTCGCAATATTATAAAAAAATTAGCTTCTTGAGCTCTTACTGGCATTTCATATTTTGAGCGTTCATATACTTTTGTTTAAGAAATTTCTCTGCAATATATGAAAAGAATCATTTCTAGAAAACCTCTGGGAAAAAGTTTTATAACTTTTGTAGTTATCCATTTTATACTTTTTTGCCTTTAACGACAATAGTTAATGCTTCTAAATCTATGGTGCAGCCTTCGCCCTTAGATAAAAAGATATTGATTATACCAATTAAAAATCAAAATGTAACAGCAAACATCATTTTTGCAGCATTTGTGGCTCCTTGCAAGTCTTAGCTGGTAAACTCCCATTTTGTGCCATTGCACATATTCCTACTTCGAATCAGACACAGCGCTGAACGCAATTATCATCGGCAGAAGCGATCCGGCTCATAATTCATTATTTTAGCTGTCTCTATCCTCGCCACCCAAATTCAACCACTCTTCAAAACTACCGATTTGCTGCTCGTAGAGCGATTCCCTATTTAGTGAACCAAGTATTTTAGATATTGTTGTAAATTTTTCGAGAAATTATAATAGGACTATGTTTAAGTTCGTGCGGTTTTTTTTCGAAATTTGAAACTTTATTGACGTAAAATGGTTACAAATTTAATATTCAAAGTATTGTCCATCGCTTACTACTACTTTTTCCCAGCTTTCTGGCAATTCACGGATTCCCTTTGTGAAAAATTCGGTCGGTTTTGCCGCAATCCACGAATCGATCCATTTTTTGACTTCATCGTAATTACGGAAGTGCTGGTCAGCCAGGCCATGTTGCATCGATCGGAAGAGATAGTAATCGGATGGCGCAAGGTCTGGACTATACGGCGGGTGGGGTAGGACATCCCATTTGAGCGTTTCTAAGTATGTTTTGACCACTTGTGCAACATGTGGCCGAGCATTGTCATGTTGCAAAATAACTTTGTCGTGTCTATCGGCGTATTGCGGCCGTTTTTCTCGCAGTGCTCGGCTCAAACGCATCAATTGTCGTCGGTAGACATCCCCCGTAATCGTTTCATTCGGTTTCAGTAGCTCATAATACACAACACCCAGCTGGTCCCACCAGATACACAGCATAACCTTCAGGCCATGAATATTCTGCGCCGACGTCGATGTTGAAGCATGTCCAGGGTATCCATACGTTGCCCGACGTTTTGGATTGTTGTAATGGACCCACTTTTCATCGCCAGTCACAATTCGATGCAAAAAACCGTTGAAGCCGTTGAAGCAGTTGTTCGCATGCCAAAAAACGGCGTTCAACGTCTCTTGGCTTCAATTCATACGGCACCCAATGGCTTACCTTTCGGATCATTCCCATGGCTTTTAAACGTTTGGAAATGGTTGATTGATCAACTCCCAAAGTTTTTGCAACCTCTTCTTGCGTTTGAGCCGGATCTTGATCGAGCAATTCCTCCAATTCGGTATCCATGAACTTTGGCGGCGCACCCTCGCGTTCTTCGTCTTCCAAGCCAAAATCACCACTTTTACATGTGGCCGAGCATTGTCATGTTGCAAAATAACTTTGTCGTGTCTATCGGCGTATTGCGGCCGTTTTTCTCGCAGTGCTCGGCTCAAACGCATCAATTGTCGTCGGTAGACATCCCCCGTAATCGTTTCATTCGGTTTCAGTAGCTCATAATACACAACACCCAGCTGGTCCCACCAGATACACAGCATAACCTTCAGGCCATGAATATTCTGCGCCGACGTCGATGTTGAAGCATGTCCAGGGTATCCATACGTTGCCCGACGTTTTGGATTGTTGTAATGGACCCACTTTTCATCGCCAGTCACAATTCGATGCAAAAAACCGTTGAAGCCGTTGAAGCAGTTGTTCGCATGCCAAAAAACGGCGTTCAACGTCTCTTGGCTTCAATTCATACGGCACCCAATGGCTTACCTTTCGGATCATTCCCATGGCTTTTAAACGTTTGGAAATGGTTGATTGATCAACTCCCAAAGTTTTTGCAACCTCTTCTTGCGTTTGAGCCGGATCTTGATCGAGCAATTCCTCCAATTCGGTATCCATGAACTTTGGCGGCGCACCCTCGCGTTCTTCGTCTTCCAAGCCAAAATCACCACTTTTAAAGCGTGCAAACCACTTCTGGCACGTTCGCTCAGCTAGAGCATGCTCACCATAAACTTCCACCAAGATACGATGACTTTCGGCTGCTTTTTTCTTCATATTAAAATAATGAAGAAGAATTCCCCGCAAAAACACATTATTTGGCACGAAATTCGACATTTTCAAGTGTGGTAAAAATATTGTTGTTTACGCTTCAAATAAAAAACTTATACTGACGTTTGTGCCTTACGACAGTAGCTCTCCAATGAATGTTTGGAAATGTGGATCGATGGAATAATAATCAAGTTACGCCATCTGTTGTAAAACCGCACGAACTTAAACATAGTCCTATTATATTGAGTATGTACTTATATATTTATTAACAGGTGAAAATATTTAAAAAAAATTTATAATTTTGACATTTTTTAATGCTAAAAATTTTGATACATGGTTTTAAAAGTGAAATATCTATAAAATTTGCATAACTTTTTTTGATGGGACAAAATATTTCTTAGAAAAATTTGTATTGGAAATTTTTTTTTTTCAACGGACAAATATTATATAAATATATTTTTTTTTGTTCAAACTTTTTGGAAAACAAATTTTTTCCCCCCAAATTTGATAAAGACTCCCCCACTCAGTTTGTTTTCTTATTTTTTGCATTAAAAACTGAGACTATGCTCTGTAATCCCTGAAAGTTTCATAGAGGGAGGCCTATACTTTTTCGCGTTATATTCAAGTACGTACAGCGAGGCAATGCAAAATTTCGTGTATCTGCTTCTTATGTACCCGTATGTAGCGACGCTTCGATTGATTTGCAAAATGGACGTAGGCTAGCCGTTAGCTAGAGCAGTGTGAATGCATAGCCAGTACAAAACAAAAAAAAATATGTTCCCCTTGCATGGATAACTTCCCCTTTGTATTGCTCTGTGGTGATTTTGTTTACTTCTTCGGGAGGTTAATCGTGGCACGAAACACAAAATCTCCAAAGTTGATTATTTTTCCTGATTGGCTTATATCTCAACCATTAATTCACCAATTGATGTGCATGCTAGTTTATTTAGAGTTGATTCGAGAGCTTAGCAATGCATATAAAAAAAAAAAACATAACTCTCCTACGCTCTCAACCCCTCCATTTAGCAAACTTCTTAATCTTTCTTCGTACACAATGTTATGTAAATACGGAAAATGTGCTACAGACGAACTAGAAACGCAGTTTTATTTTAGCGATTTCACATAACTACAACCAAAAAAAAAGTTAAGTATCGAAACACGCGCATGTAAAAAAGTGGGGCGACAAAAACTAAATTTCTTTAGTGTCGGAGTTAATATGAGCAAATATGTATGCCTGCCGCTATATTACAGTAATAATCATACTCATTTTTAACTTCATCACTTTTTAGCAACTTCATATAATTGAAGTTATTTAGTTAATTCTTTTTCGTAATACTGCGTTGTCAATGGCACCTCGCCCAAATAGGTTTATCGCTGCTAAGCGTCTCTTAAGCTGGACTTAGCCAAATAAGTACACTTGCAGCACCAAAAAATGAATAAAAGTAGTAATAAAATAAAAATTAATTACAAGTTGAGAACGTGACTGAACTAACAGTCAGCCACAAAAACAAAAATCACTCTGTTATTACACAACTAACAAAATGTCCAATTAGAAGTGCAGAAAAAACTTACGTACCAAAATAAATTAGGTACATGAGCGGCAAAAAAAGAAACAAAATCATTAATTAACACCTTTTTGAAACACCCAAACAAAAACAATCAGATACTCATACATACACACACACACAGTGGTAAGTATCTTTGCAGTACCAAACAAAGCATTCATTGTGTTGGAATATTTGTGTAAGCGTTGCCAACCTTGGCGTTTGAAGTGGTTTCACAGACGTTTTCACTTCAAGCCACGGGTAGTCGTTTTTTAATTAAGAAGTGCTATGAAACATTTTCTTTCATTTAAATTTAGAAACAAATAGTTGGGTAAAAAACCGCAACATCAAAATATTTTTTTTATAGTAAATGAAAGAAAATTGCAAATTTGTTGAAAACGGGAATGTGTGATGGCAAAAAAAGTCAAAGTACAATTTTAAAGAATATATTGTGCAAACATTTTTGTGGTTTTAACATAAGAATATGTGCGCGTGTATTTGAAGGTCCATAAAGAACACATTTCAAATTTTACGCTTGCGCAAAATGCGAGAAACGAAAAAACTTTGAACAAAGCTTTGCGTAAAACCATAGAAACCCACAAGCGTTTGTTCAATTACATTCACAAGAGATTCATATAAGATTTGCAAAATCATACGAACCCTGCAGGAAATCCTGAGATGCAGATGAATGAATTTATTCTAAAAGGTATTTTACACTACTTGCAGAGATGTGAGATGAAAAAAATAAACAAACAAAAATTTTTTTGATCAACTTAATCGAAATAGAAAAGGAATAAAAAATGGTTGATGTGAGAAAAACTGAATATTGGGTTGATTGATATTGAAATATTACAGACAGTTGCGGAAAAATTCACCTAAAAGTAAATCGACCCTCTTAAACAAATACCGAAACAGTTGTAAGCAATTCACCTCGAAACAAACAAGAGATATGGAGATGCGTAAAAATAATCGATAAACATATCGATGAAGAAAAAATTATCGAAAATAAAAATAACGATAATTTTATCGGTTTAAAAAGAAATGCGAAAAAAGAAAAAAATTAATTGTATTGTATAAAAAATTAAAACATATTCAAATTGAAAAAATAATCGTTGCGGAAATTAAAAAGATCGCTGAACATTTCGCCTTAAAGTAAATCGATCTTCTTAAATAAATAACGAAAAAATTGTAATCAAATCAATTCGGACCAACTAAGAGAGAGATGCGCAAATATTGTCGAAAAACATATCGACAAAGAAAAAATTATAGTATAAAAATAACGATAAATTTTTTCGATTAAAAAAATAAAAATAAAATTAATTATACAATATATAAAATTATATGAAAAATTCAGATTATACAAATTCAAAAAATTATCGATATAGAAATATCACCCAAAAATATATCGAATTTTTTATAAAACATAAGAGCTGAGAGACCAAAAATATAAAGTGAACGCTTTTTTTAACAAGTCAAATCAATACGAAAAAAAGTCGAAGAAACATAACTCATTTATTATATTTACTCATATTGAAGCAACAAAGTTCGATATGGAAAAAATTGGGTTAAAAAAAATATAGCGAAATTCTTGTAAAAAAATGGGTTCAGAACGAAATATGAGAGAAAAATGCGCGAAAATTGTCTAGACATTTTTCAGGTTTTCAAAAAGGTAATAACAAAATTATTGTAAGCAAATCGAATCAAAACGAAATATGAAAGAAAATCATTGAAAAACATAATGCATTATGATTTGTAACCAAACCCAAAAAAAAAAAATCGTTTTGGAGAAAATCGTCGAAAAATAAATCGATTTCATGAGTTCGACTAAATATGTATCGCATTTTAAATAAAGAAATATCTGGTAAAATTGTGTTATTGTTTTATGAAAAATAATGACTCAACCCTTAAAAACAAAACAAAAAAAAGAAGGAAAAAACACGACTCAGCCCTTAGTAATTGAGTTAAGGTGTCGATTAGTGAGATGTGAAATTTAAAAAAATCGCTTTTTGATGGCTGCAACAGAAATCGGAAAAGCGGTTGCAAAAAAATCATCTAAAATGTAATCGACTTCATAATTTCGATTAAATTTTTATGATATTTAAATAAAAAAAATTAAAAAAAAATGGAAAATGGAAAAATGCAAAAATAATCATCGAAAACATCGACTTCATAATTTCGATTATGTTTTTACAATATTTACATAATTAATTTTAAACTACTAGAGGCAAAAATTATCATCGAAAAATAAATCGATTTCATCAATTCTATTAAAATTGTATGCTAGTTTACATAAAAAAATATTGACCCTATTTGAAACATTGTTTTAAACGGAGTTCAAGTGAGGTTTAGTTCCATGCCAGATTTGAAATAAAAAAAATCAGTTTATTGTTGCATGCAAACCGTAATTAGAAAAATGCTTGTAGAAAAAGTTGCCTACAAATTAATCGATTTCACAAGTGCGATTAAATTTTATCGTTTATTCATCAGTTTCATTCAAATTTGAATAGAAGATAAATTCAAAATCAGTAAAAAATAAAACCAAAATCACTTAAGAGCCATTCGATTTCCTACCTGACATATGTTTGTACAAATTCATTGACACATACACAAATACGTACATAAATACACTCGTGCATATGCAAACAATTGCCGCTGACCAAATAAAAACCCATTTAAGATGAATCATTGTGATTGCTGCCAATCATAACCACATCAATGGACTCTTGAAGCACAATTCGAATTTGAACAATAACAAATAATTGTAATAACAATAAGAATAACAAAAATTACAACAACAGTAACGATAACTACAGATATGCATGCAATTAACAGAATATGACTTTTGCTTGTTTGGCTGATAGAGATCCATATCATAGAATATTCTAAAGTGGATGTGTGAGAATTGCAAAAAAGTGGTCGGAGCAATTAAAGCTAAATATTTACATGTCATTGATATTCCTCTCTCTTGGTAACTATACGAAAAACAATTCAATATTTTTTTTATTCAAACAACAGCAACATTTATTTTAAACAATTATCTTAGAAACAGTTATCAATGCTTGGCGGGAGTGTGGACTGTAAAATGTCATCTAGTAACGTGGCATGGCTGACTGTGTCGAAAGCCTTTTATAGGTCCAACGCTACTAGGACAGTCCTCTGACATCATCATCCCCGTCTTTGTATATAGGACAGGAGCTTAGACGATGTCAATAACTGATGAGAGAGCACTGGCAGCATTCGAGAGAAAAATTCTCAGAAAAATCTTTAATCCTCTTCACGTAGGTGAGAATAGGTAACATATGCAATGGAATTGTGAGATGTATGAGTTATACCGAGATGTGGAATGTGGATGTCCGAAATGTGAAGCGTATTAAAATACAGCAGCTGCGCTGGCTTGGCCATGTCTTGAGGATGTACGAAAGTGCTACGACACGGCAGTCCTTCGAGAGGTAACCTACTGGGGGACGACGAGAAAGAGGAAGACCTAATCTACATTGGGGAGATCAAGTGAGGGCATAATCTCGCAGCACTCGGTGTCTATGAACTGGCGCCAGGAAGTCGCGAACCGAGCAAGATGGCGCAATATTTTAGACTCGACATACGGTTGTAGTCCATCTAAGGGTATAAGTAAGTACAGTAGAGCGCCGATTATCCGAAACAATTGGTGCATAGGGTGTTCGGATAATCGATTTTTCGGATAAACGAACATTTGCGAAATTCCAGTTCTTTGTTGAGGGTAGGGTAATAAAACACGTCATTGGATTAGGAATACATATTATGTATGTAATGCTTTTTAATGATACACTAGCGTACAGTACATATTATGAATATACACATACACATTAAAGTAGGGATTGCACATACGGTACATAAATACATACATATGTCTCAACATTTTTTAGTCAAGTGACTTAGATGTGATAATACATAGTACAAAACTAATCTAAAAAAAAGTCGAACATATTTGTTTGCTTAAGTTTTGAGACTCGATTTTTTGCCGCCAAATCTCTTGGGCGTTTTACAGACAGCAACTGCACAGAATCGCATTCGTCTTGGTGTTCCAACCATTTAATAGCAGTCTCAAAGCATTTAAAGGCTTCCTCATGGGACGGACATTTTTCAGCTGAGACGATGTCATCACTAATTTCGTCTTCATCGTCGTCATCTTCAGGAACTTGAACCTGTGCTATTATATCGTCGTCTGTCAACAATTCGTCGCCAGGATCATCCTCGTCAAATTCTAGCCATTCATGCACGTTTCCTTGGTCACATTATTCAAATCAACCATTTCTGAAACAAAGTTTTCATTTGTTGGTTTTTCAGATGTAAGGCTAGCTTCGGATTCAACTGCTGGACAAAGCTTATTCCAGGATTTCTTTAGAGTAGTCGCTTTGACATTAGCCCACGCTTCTGCTGCCATGTAAACCGCATCCTTCAAGTTAATACCTTTGTAGATTTCAAGAATTGTTTTATCTTCCTCTTGGCCGATTAGGACACTACGAAGCAAGGCTTTTCTGTAATAACGTTTGAAGGCCCCTGGTCCGTAGGTTGAAGGACTGAGGTAACATTGGGTGGCAAGAAAATCACCTTAAAATTTCCATCTTCTCTCTCAAGTGAAAGGTTTGAGGGATGATTTGGAGCATTATCAATCACTTATAAAACATTTCCTCTCTCCAGTTTCTATCTGATGTTTTTTAACCTCTGGAATGAATACAGCGTCATATTACTCGATAAATACTTGAGTGGTTTTTATAAATAAGCGGCAGTTTTTTATTCTTTTGAAGCATCTTGGATTCTTAGATTTTCCTATGATCAGCAAAGGTAGTCTATGTGTGCCCGTATTGTTTCCACATACCATGGCTGTTATGCGGGATTTGCTTGCTTTGAATCCAGGCGCTGTCATTTCTTTTTTAGAGACAAGGGATTTGGTCGGCATTCTCTTCCAGTATAACCCAGTTTCGTCTGCTTTGTAGACGTTATTGTCCTTATAACAATGCTTTACAAGCAAACTCTTAAAACTTTCTTTGAACTTTTCAGCAGCTTCAATGTCAGCTGACAGCTTTTCCCCTTGAATATCTAGCTCTCAAATTCCGTGTCTAGACTTGAATCTTTTGAGCCCACCAGTAGATGCTTTAAAATCATTGTCACCCCCAAGCTTTCTGTTCATTTCCAATGCCTTTTCGCAAATTAAAGGACCATTTATTGGTTGACCTTGAGCACGTATCTGCATGAACCATGAGTAAATTGCAGAGTCTAGGTTTTGATTTTCTGCCATTTTCATTGTTTTTCTATGCAAGCTTCCATCTTCACTGTCCAGCACGCAAGCAAACTTTGTGATAGATTCACTTTTTTTTTTAATGTCAGTTATCGTTGAATTCCTAACACCAAACTCTTGAGCTAAACTTGATCCTCTTGCACCTTTTTTTAATCGTTCCAAAATTTTAAGTTTGTCAGAGAGACTAAGGCCAACTCGTTTACGTTTCAGCATTGCTAGGAGTCACACAGCACAAAAAAAAACAGCACGGACCGTTAAAACAACACTGAAGTCAGACTCGGAAAATACAAAAATCATGATGTTCCCTTGCGTCGCTCTCTGAGTCATTTCTATTAAACGTTTCTATTTCATTTGTACATACTTTTTTTTATTCTTTATATCCGAAAAAGGCGGCATGTTTCCTTTCGGTTAACCGACGTTTCGGATGACCGGCTTTCGGATAATCGATGCTCTGCTGTATTTCACGCCAAATTTTTTTACCAACGATTTGCCAAACTTTTTAAACCATTTCAATCTTCGGAGTTCTCGGAATAGATTCCAACCAAATAATCACTCTTGTACCGAAAATTAGTCTGCGATATCTATCAAGTCGAAATTGTACATTAGCACATATGTATGTATGTATGCATGTATGTATGTATGTATATATGCATGTATGTATGTATGTGTGTATGTAAGTATGTATGTATGTATGTTGTCCACGTTTTCTAGGCCGACTTCGGTGCAAACGCAGCTCAGTACTTATGTTGCCTGAGAACTTATAAGTAACAAAGTGCGCACATACACAAGTCACGCGAGTTAACGAAATGGCATAACCATAACTGACTTTTCCTAAAAATGAAATTACACCAATAGTTGCGTTAGATGAACTGCAGCACCAGCAGCACCAAAGACTTCCCTGTAACTTAAGCCATTTAAGACAAGTCAATACGCCGGTGCGGCCAATGATTGCGTTGATTACAATACAAATGCGAGTAGTTTGTTTTTGTTGCTGTAAGCCATATTCGGTAGTCGTACGCTCCATGTAGCGGACTGTTCAGAACAAGAGCAGCAGTGGGCAAACGGACCAACAAATACACATCCATACATACGCTTAAGCGCATAAGTGAGCGCTACTAGGTGAGGCTACAAACTGCATACATACAGATACACGTACATATATGATAAATTGCCTTAAGAACTACATCTATAAGCACACTTATGTGCGAGTATTTTTTTTTTTTCAATATAGGATTGTCTGTATGTGTGTGTGCACTTAAGTATTTTGCGTGCGTGCCGCGTCTAACCGCAAAAGGCATGCGAACTTAAATTTACCACTGAGCGCAAAAAATCGCTTGAAGTAGTGGCTGGCAGTGGCCTTTTGTGGACCGCCAACAAGCTGGTTTAATATTTATCATTTTTTTCTAGGTGTGCATGTGTTTCTGTCTACTTTTTTTTAATTTGCTATTATACTTTTTTTTTTTTTGTAATACTGTGTCAATCCAAATAACAACGGCACTCATGTTATGCGTCGCCTTAAGTCTGATAAATTTGTTGGACCCACCAACGGTGTGACATGGCGCACAGTGGTAAGACTTCACGTAATTTTTTCGTGAAAAATAGAAGAAGTGCTGCTAGGCTAATAAAATTGTGTATGCTTGTTTAGTTTAAGGTAATCGAGAAATATACAAAAAATGGTTGAAATCGGTAACCCCCAAGGGGTTTCTGTGGTGGAGTTTTATTAAAAATTTCTAAAAACATATTTTAATTTTAGCATAAAAAAGAAGGTATCTTAATACAGCTCGGTATATAAATTTGTTTTTTTGTGGTTTTTTCATGAAAGCGGGCATAATAATCAAATTATTAAATAAACTAAAAGAAATGCTGCGCTAGCAACGGAAGCTTATAAAGGGTGATCAGTTTGGAACTCCGTTATCCAATAGGGGTTGTTTGACAGATCAAGCGTGACTACTGTAATACTAAACTAATATACATTTTTTTAGTATTCATTGACATTTCATCATAGAAAAATTTACACCTCAACAACATTTACAAATCGTACAATGGATTATGAAAATCGACGGTCTGTGAAAAGTGTTCGTCGCGCGCTCAGGCCAACTTCAGTCAACCCTTCAGCGATGAGCCCCTTTTTATCTTAATGACTACGTGAAGTAAGCAAAATTGCTGTATTTGACTTGAAGAGCAACCCGAAGCCATTCAAGAACACCCATTATATCCATTGAAAACAACCGTTTGGGGTGGCCTATGGGCTGGAGGATTCATCGGCACATATTTTTTCAAAGGCGAGGTTGGTGCCAATGTAATAGTGAATGGCGAACGGTATCACGAAATGTAAAACGACTTTTTGATATCGAAAATTAAAGCTCGTGATCTCTACAACATTTAGTTCCAAAAGGACGGTACTCCTTGGCATACAGCCCGTGAAGCAATGGATATACAGCGGGACCTATAGTTTCAAGTCGACTCCGAATGACAGATATTTTTAAGGAGCTTGAATGCCTGGTTAAAAATTGTAGATCTGATTGAGTCTCTCTAAGTACTTCCTTTGTTCCTACAGGGTGACCGGGAAAGTCGTTCTAGATATTTAAATATATTTTATCCAGATAATTTCTAATTAATTCAGTTATATAATATGATGTCCATTCCAAGGGAAGATATAATCTTTGTTGATAAAAATTGCGAATTTTATTTAGTCAAACCGCATCTCTTTAAAGCCGCATCATTAGATTTTCAAATTCATCGTTTGAAAATTTGATTTTTTTGCCATCAAAACACCACTGTGTGGCGTGTAGGTTACTTAGTTGATTGGTTGGTTGGTTAGTGGTGGCTGTAGAATGCCTCGAGGGCATTCACTTGATTGGCGATACAGTGCGCTCGATGTGACGCATGCGCCGTCGCACATTATTAATTTGCGGCATTGTGTCAACTCACATTTACTGCGGCGCTTAGTTCAAAGGCACACAACTAGGAAGTGTAAGAGTTCTAAGGTACATGCCATAAGTACTTGTACAGTATTGGCCAAAATTTAATCATGACCTTAGCACCTAAAGCACTTCTAAAAATTCTGTTGAAAATGTTTACTATGCTACTGATATTCCAAAACAGTTCACTGCTTTCGAAGGATGCCAGTTTTCTGGCTCGATGCTTTAAGAAATTTGCTTAGGCGAGAATAATAGCATTCATACACAGTCGAGTCAAAGTAGATTAAGAGAACGGGTAAGGTACATAAATATGATACTTCTATATGCGTCTAGCAGCAAATTTTGCACAATCGCTCAGCGCGCTTCAGACTCAAGTATTGCAACCTCGACCAGTGCCAGCAAATATCGCTTTTATAGTCATATTTTCAGATCACCAAGCTATCAAGGACTTTTTAGGGCTAACTCCATTGGGAATTTTACTCCAAGCTTCTGGGAAAGATCAGGTGGAAAAGGACTTAACTTCGCTTGGGGTGCACAACTGGCGCCTTTTAAGCGGTAATGGCGCCAATCAAGAAAAAGAAAATTGCTTTAAAACGATTGTAGGAATTCAAAAAAAATAGTGAATCGATAAGCAATGAATATTATTTGGGCGGTATGCGATGCTTGGGTGTACATAATTTGTGCTCCGACAATCAGCTGTAGCACAAGGCTATTATTTTGAACGAATTTTTGCTCAAAAACAAATGTCATCGAACTATCATCGTATAAACCTTATATGGATCCTACTTACATTTTTCTATTCCAAAAACTCAAATTATCAGTCGGAAGTATTTGTATTCAGCCGACAGAGGGCATAAAAGAGAGTTTTGGAGGAACAACTGAAGTCAATTCCAGAAGATTGAGAATTAATTATGCATTAGCATAATTGTTTCATTTCGGAAAGGACCTGTTTTGAAGACGTTATAATAAATTTGAAAAAATAATAAATTTTTTTTTTAATTTCATATCATTATTTTCATAAAAAATTAAATGAAAAAAAAAAGACTTCCTAAGAGTTGCTTAAATTTTAGCCACTACTGTATGAACTATAGTAGCATACGGCACACTAGAATGCCAGTCACTATTGTTGCTGTATGACAAAGTCGATATTTTTCACATAATTGACTCACAATTAGTTCAGATTAAACTCCAATCACTTGAATTGTGAAATTAATTTCACTTTTTTCGTATTTTAGTGTGGAAAAATTAAAGAATGCCATAAACAAAATTTTTATTTGAAGCAAAAAAAAAAAATAACAAAAACAACCAAAACTGCTATTTAACGAATAAAAACAATGGGAATATATGAAATTTGCATATCATCGTAAAAATATCTGTGCCATAGAAATTCTGCTTAGTTGAATTTCTCATTACATTGCAAGCTTTGTTTCATTAGCACTTTCACACCTTTTTATATAAAATGAGACCCAATTTTTTCCATTGATAAAATTTTTCATAGTAAAAGTGCCAACATTTGCAGTCCATCAGTCTGTAGCACAACATAAACAGAAAGAAACAATTGTTCAAATAAAAATAAAATAGCGAAAGTGTTAAATTGATTTAAGAAAAAAAAAAAAATGCATGCAAAACTATAGTGAATATCGTTTTGCACCTTAAAAGGTCAGGTCTTACTTGTGTCTGAAATATCAAATAGATAAATTTGCATTTTAAATAATTTGCTCAAGCTTTGTGCCATGCATGAAATTCGAAGCGTGTAATTTATTTGAGTCATTATTAATTTATTATAATGCAGCTTAGATTACTAAAAATGTTATAACAGTCTGATATTTCATTTTCTACACAGCCTCAAATACCATTATATATGTATGTGTGTTTGCTTCAACTTTCCGCTTTGCTTGCCTTTTAGAATTTAGAAAGCGATAATGATACGCTTTGTTTCGGCTCAAAACTTGTTTGCATTAATTGTTTGTAATTTGCATTTTATTCTATGGAATAACTGACTGCATACTAGAGAAAGTGACTATTTTGCTAGTTTGTAGTTAAAAATTCATTATTTACAATAGCAACCAAAGAAATGCTGCTTCGAGGGGAATTTAATTTCCAATTCATAAATTTATTGGCACATAAATCAGAATAGATAAAACTGAAAATTCATAACACGCGTGCTGTTAATCAGCCATAAGATATTTCAGCAGTTGTTGTTTTAACAGTAGTAGAAGCCCCGTCAGTGTAGGGTATATCACCGGGCGTCTTCGTCTCGCTCACCTAAAGGTAGGCCCAGGAAACATGCTGTTTCGACGGGTTGGGTCCAGAGGGAGAGGGGTGTTAGATGAGTAGGTTTAAGGGGGCATGTGAAGAGGTGGTTAGTGTCGTGCGGAGTATCTTCACATGCCGGACATATGTTTGGTATGCCGGGGTCAATTCTGAATAAGTAGGAGTTTAACCTGCTACAATATCCCTAACGTAGTTGTGGCAGTGTTACGCGTGTCTCACGGGGAAGCTGGAGCTCTTCATCTGCAATAGGTGGTGGTTGGTCTCCGATTACGGCATTCACAGGGCGGGAGCTTAAGAAGGTGGTGACGGTCTCCCGGTGAATGTCGTTTATTGACTATCTAAATACTGTCTGGTCGAGAAGATTTCTATCAGTTTTGTTCTGGATCTCGTCGGTATAGTTTAAAAGGTGTCTCCTGATGCGCCTAGGAGGCAGCTCTGGCGCAAGCAGGTGAAACCTGCGGTAGCACCCTAGCGGGAACTGCTTGCTGAGCAGTTTATTGTGCTCCATTACAGGGAGCATTTGTGCCTCGTTGTGAAGGTGCCGATAGCAAGAGTTCTTTGTCTTTGCTCCAAGTGCTGCCGGCAAGCGCCTTGAGGACCTTTTTGCGATTTTGGACCTTAGTGGCAATTGCGGTTGTATGCGCTGAGAAGGAGAGCAAACTGTCAAAGGTCACACCCAAAATTTTGGGATTGTTTACTGTCAGAATTGGTGTCTCATCTACTTTCACCTTAAGTTGCAGCTTGACCTCCTTTGTCCAGGTGGTGAAGAGGGTCGCCGTGGGCGGAAAGTTGGGGATTCCTCGTAGTGAAAAAGCGAGAAAGGTCGGTGAGGTAGCTGTTCACTTTGGAGCACACACCATCCATGTCATTGCCCGACGCCATTATCGTACAGTTGTCAGCGTATGAGAGAAGGGGGACTCCCTCTGGTGGTTGGGGGAGCTTCGAGATATAGAAGTTGTACAGCAAGGGTGAAAGGACACTTTGCTTAATCTTCCTTTCAGCAGTCAAAAATGCTGGCTTACATAGTTTATTCAGCGAGGAGACATGGAGATATCAACCACCAAAAGGTTCACAAATGCATTTGTGGCATCCAACAATATAAAGAAAACCGAAAACATACCGCCAGTAAAAGAGAAGCTCGTTCTAAACCTATTAAGAATATCAAATGAAGTGTACTTATAAAAGGTGGCGCAAAATTGATCACCCCATCAGAAAACTTATAATTTTCGAAACTCACGTCGTACGTCAATCATAATTGACGCACGCGTGTGGCATTGGAAAGCTGCAGTTTTATAAACAGGCAAGCAACGAAGTGCATAAAGGTCAAAATAAAAATTTCCAATACTCAAAATTATTGTTTTTGTTTAATAAAAAAGTTATTCAAAAACGAAAGTGAATGATTAATTCTTCGCCTCCTTGTTCGTTATTCTCATAAAACATGTAACCTCTCGCTAAACTCCACCTAAACCTTCCAGATGGCTCTAGCCGCTTATGGCATCATTTGTCTGGTGTGTATATAATTTTTAAACGCTTTACGAAACATTCGCTTTATAGGACCTCTGTCCTAAGACAAGAACTCACAACAAATCTCAGTTGCTTAAAGGGAAAGCAACTTTGAGACTCGCAAGTAGTACCTCAAAGCGGAAAACAGAAGTCCACAAGTTTAAATTCTGCTTCTAAATAACCCAAGCTCTAGACTTTCAGTAAGAAGACTTTCAGAAAGAAATAGAAAATGAAAGCTTTTAAATAGTATCCAAAACACATTCGTAGAGCTCAACACATAAATCTGGCGTGGACGAAAAAACAATGACCGGTAGGAGAATTCGCAAGCAATGAACTCTTTTATTTATGAAAGTCATGAAATGAATATGAAGGCACTTTGAGCCATCATCTCAAATAGACGCTTTTGATAAGCAATCACTACACTTTTAGAGAGGTGACAAGACGATAGCTTGTAAATTTAACACTAACGCAAAATTTCCGATGTGCCATTTACGCTAATAACACTGAGGAAGAAGTGGATATTATGGAAGGCGCAGAGTCTCCATACGCTCACAGGAGCGGAACCTGGACCAAGGTACCTGTTGTGTCACCAGACATAAACGTGAATCCACTCTGATGAAATATATTTAGGAACCGGACTAATGTTTAGCCGAGGTGGAGGATTGTTATAGTATTAGTGGGAGCATACCCCGCATAACACTGCTGCGACGGCGCCTATGATGATGTGTCTGACATTTTGATTTAAACTTCCTACCCAACAAAATTTTCTATGTTAAATACATAAATTTGCGAGTTTAAATTTTCCAACTAAATTTTACACTTTCCAGATTTTCACAGAAGAGATCTTATGTTAGTTTCATCGAAACATTTCAACAGGGACTCAGAGATGTTCTCAGAGCTCAATAGTCGTATACAAATTTACGAGTTAAAATTTTCCTATTAAATGTTCCACCTTACCTCCCAGACTTTCAGTCAAAATGAGGAAAAGATAACTTTCAGCAGTAGAATTTTGAAAAGATGAGAGATATAACGAGCTCATAAAAAGCATACTAGTGTGTGTTTTTGTTTTTGTGATGTGAGATTGGTCTACGATGTACCTTAATGGATTAACCCCATTTTAGTCAAATTTTTTTATTCTTTTTGGAATTGCATATATAGATATTATAGACTAAGATTCAAGCTTTGATTTTTAATTTGTGTTAAAGTCTCTAGCAAGTTGAGAAAAAGAAGGGTAAAAACACTAAAAATCTCGTTTTTATGGGGTTTGCTTCCTATTTTTTTCAAACCCATGACGTGGTAGAGTCATAAGGACACCAGAAGTGTGTTCAGCGCACAAAAATACATCCGAAATCAGTCTCACACGAGTATACAAACAATGTAAGTTTTTTAAGCTTGTGCACTGAGACTGTGGAGGTGGGGCATTGACACAATACTCACTTGCCAGAATAAATGCATGAGAGGTAGTAGGGTATGGCCAAAGTCATTTTCTTGATGCAGCTGATTATACAGAAATTAATAATTAACTGAATATTTTGTAGTATTTCCACAAACAAATTTACACCTTTGATCAAAGTGCGAATAACTCTATTATTTCTAGCGCTTATTTTTAGTAGAATATCAATTTTATGATCCTGCGTACATTTCCATGCATTAATAAAAATTTTCTCTCAGAACTTTTCCCAGCTACAAATTTTACTTCTAATTTAATACCGATTTATGCAAAATTTATCTTCATAATTGTGGTTATTACAAAGTAAAATCAAAACCAAAGAACTGGACGAATAAATTACTTGCTTCCGCTCACTCTACCGTGAAGATTGGAAGATTGTAGCCAACCAACGGCCAAACACCCCCGAAAGGCAGGGCGTTAGAAGCGCAATTCCGAAAGTCAAAAACTACGTCAAGCTGAACGCGCATTCACCTAATATGCAAAGCAAGACAGACAGCAAAGCAATGAGTGGGTAGAAAAATAAGAAGAAGAGAAAAAAAGAGCCATTTAAAATGCAGACACTCAGGCTGAGGTGTAATTTTAATAAACTGACCGACCACATTTGCAGAGTAGCCTACAGAGTTAAAATCAGAAAAGAAATTTAAAGCAGTAAAGCAAATAAGGCAAAGAAATGGTAGCTAAAATGTACGCTTATAAGAAATCAAGTGAGTGTGTGTGGTCGAAAAGCTAGCAACAATAACAAATCGTGAAATCGTGAAAATGCGGCAAAAAAACATCACCTGCTCAATGGTAGACGCATTTGCACCGGCTGACTTAATGCAAGTGCTGGTGGTTTGCTGATCGACTGACTGCACATGCGCAGCGGCAAGTGGCCAGCGGCTAGTCATATTAAGATACCATTTATTAGTTGTAATAAAAAGCAGAAATAGAATTGAGAAAATTGGTAGGCAAGAAAATCTCGAAGAAGAAAGCACGCAGTACACGTTACGGTCTAATTTTAAAATTGTTAATAAATATACTCGGGCAAGTTGCTGAAATGAGGTGAGTTTGAGGTGAGACGTGCCTCAAGCGGCGACGTACTGAATTAGCTGCTCTAATGATAGTGCACTGGTAGTGCCTGCGGGTCATCTGCGCTCGGTGATCGACTTGAAGTGGCTGGCATGCTGTCACACTGCGCGTTGCCGTGTGTCAACAGGTCGAATGCGCATCCAAATGCGACTGGACGAAAGAAAAAAATAAAGAAAAAATAATAATTTAAGAAAAATTGGGTGAGTGAAAAAAATAGTGAGTGGCGAAAAATAAATATATTTCTTAAAAAGAAAGTGACAAAATATTGAGTCTTTTTGGTTTAAATTTCCCACAAAATCATTGAAAAATGGCTTGAAAGCTCTGAAAATGCTCTAAATCGAACTTCTTTGGACACATTTTTAGTAAAACTTAAAGGCAGATAGTAATTTGATTTAATTGATTTTAATCAAAATTATACAGCTTCTGTAGATTTCTTTGCATTCACTTTCTTGATAGCTTTTATGTGCCAAAAAATGTGCGTGTAGCGTAGTACACATAACAGAAGCGGAAATTTCAAGGCAGACAAAGAAAGAGGGAGAGACCCGAGAGAGAATGAGAGAGAGAGAGAGAGAGAGAGAGAAGGAATGTATATCTAAATAAATTCACAATATTTGCAGAGAGTACAAATAGACAAAATTTACAAAAAACGGAGAAGGGTCGACCGGTGTAGGTAAACACCGGACACAAACCGTGGCAACAACGCGCACTACTCCGAGCGTTTATCACCCGCACAAACGCAGCGATTTCAGGACCGCAGCAACGGCGCAAATTACCGCAAGACAATACCAATAAATACGACTCCGGAATGGATAGCACTTTATAAGTGCCAAAAAAAAACGCCAAAAAAATTGGGACCAAAAATCGCCCCAAACAGAAGTTACCAAGGGAATATCACGCCAAAAAGTAGGCATCAAAAATATATTTCCCTTAAGTTTGCACCAACAAACAAGCGCCAAAAAGTAGGCAGTGTTATTTCTTACTAGAAATTAGCAACCACAAGGAAAAACTCAGGAAAAATAGCCTAAAGTGTATCTCAGATATATATAAGGTATGGCTCTCTCCTTTTCCTCTCCGTTATATCTCTTTTCCCTCTCGCGGAACGAAATTGCCAAAAACGTTGCATGGTCTTGAAATTTTACTCTCCATTCTCGCTCGTCCATCGACGTCTGAGCAGTTTCACTTCAAAAGCCAAAAAGCTGAAGTAACGAAATAATTTAAAAGTTCTTCATCCTCTTCTGCGTTTTGCAAAATAATAAAATTTTAAGTTAGTTGAGGGTAAGGTGCAAGGTAGTATAGTGAAGCGCACTTAAATCATATAGCCCATTGTGGATGTGCCAATTTTACTTCCTCATGTGATGGCCGTGTCTATTGGTCATCTTTTTCTCTGCATTTAGTAAATTTAGTACCTTCAGTTTTTGCGAAAAATGTTCAAATTTCACTTCTTACGCGTTCAAAATCCGAAGATTTAAGATGTGATGTGCTGTGACTTTTCATAAAATCGAAGATGTCACTTTAAGAAATGACAAAGGTCTTTCACACACAATCAGAGTTTTCATTTTATAGCGAGATGTAATACAAATTTTAAAATGAAGAAAATATTGTGGGTGGCAACAATGTTTAAGGAATTACATACATATGTCCAGAATTTTTAGAAAATCAATTTTTTTACAGATTATTATTCTTTATAGTTTTAGGCGTATTTCTGCGGAAGTCGATAGTAAAAATTCCCCATAGATACAAAGTTGTGGTAGAAAATGTAACTGCCCGATGAGACTTTGATGCGCACTGGTAGCTTTCTTTTGTTTGAGACCGCTGACCGTTACTACTCGTTTTTCTCGAAACTGCTTTTTCCGGCACGGTCTGCATGATAACTCATACAGTTTTTAATATTTTTTGATGGGACTTTTTTTAATATTTGCTCTATAGTTTGTGGAGCCGGCTTTTTGATATTTTTATTAAAAATTCTATACACATATCTAAAAGGTGACATTTATGACGTAAAACGCATTTTTTTTAAATGCCATAAATTCCAAAATTTTTCGAAATTCAAAGACTATAACTACAACTTTATTTTACAAGATTTTTTTTTACTTTTTACAGATCTATCAATATTTCAAGGAGAAATGATGCAGACCGTGGAGCCACTTTTTTCACTGTACTTTGGGTCATGTGATTTTTTATGTACTAATTTTTGTAAACAAAAATTAAAATAAATTTTTTTTTATAAAGTTTAAGTACTAATACACAATGTATAAAATTTTTTTATATTTATATCTATTGTTATCCCTTCTAGAAACAATTTTTTTTTTAGCGCATTTTTGGCGCTGCTGAACGTAACCCCTTAAATATTTAAATAATTCCATTCGGAAATCGATTTTTGACTCCTTTCATCAGAAAAAGAAATTCGATGTGATTGAAGCGCTTTCTGAAAAAAATTACTCTTTCAATGCTATTCATTTGATTAATCTCGTCATCTCTATTTGCGGCTTTGTTCCCGGGCACATATGAGGGCCATCGAACCTTCATGACGCACTTCGCAGCCAACACCTTTAAGGATTTCCTAGATCTAAAAACTATCTGAAAAGAGATTATATTGCGCTGCAAAGATTTTACTACAGTTTTTTGTAGTTGGTACATAAAACCTCTGCCAATGAGAATTTTCAAGCAAAATAATTGTGAAAAAATGCAAAGCAAAAGCTAAAAAAATGTGTTCATAACAGATTGCACGAGCAAAAGGCTAACCCAAAAATCGGCGTCTGCAAGTCTACTCTTACAGCCAATAAGAAAAAAAAACACATTAAATAGAGCCAAGTGCAACGAATTTATGCTTCATCGTTTTCAGTTCACTTCTTTTTGGAGTAATTTTGTTTTGGTTTTTGACAATAACACTGAAAACAAAACCGAGAATTCAGACAAACTGCCGTGCATACTCACACATTAAATGCTTCAATTAGCTGCGAACGTGTCACACACACACTGTGGTTGCTGGTACCCCGAGCAATTGGCTTGCAATGGTTGTTGCAACAAATTAGTGCAACCACAATTGAATTCGAAAGCAGTCAGGCGCAACAAAGTGTCTAAATTAACCATTAACAAACTCCATTTGTTTTCTGTTTCTTTTTCTTGTTCTTTTGGTTGATTTTGTGATTGAACGGAAAAGTAACGTGAAAAAGTGGATTAGAAACGGCTAATAAAATGCAAAGCAAATAGAAAATGTACAATTTGAAAGATTTTCAATTTTTGTGGAAAAAAAATTTCTTAAGTGAAAAATATCTACAGTGAAAGCTGGACGTTGAAGGCCCTTGCAGGAAAACCATCACCCCTTTTTATGTGTCTCAAAGCAATTGTTGGGAAAATATGGGATCAGAAGGCACTCATACAGCTCACGATAAACGAAAGCACATCAACATTTTGCACAGCTCTGACTATTTGTCTTAATATTTTGAATGCTCACTATTTTTGTATAAAAATATAGCTTAATGTGTAATAAAAATCAAATAAATCAAATACAAAGAGAAAATGCGTAACACCGAACTTTATTGGGCTAAAATTTAATAGGCTATAAAACTGCATACCCAAAATTTTTCTAAAAATTCTGATTAAAAAGTATGAAAATTTGTTGAATTTTTTTTAATACACACAAAGTTTGAAAGTTGGATTTATTTTTGTTCTAACAGAATGGATTATATTCTCATATATATCATATTCTTATTATATCATATTAAAACAAAAAATTATTAAAATAAAAAAAAAAAATAAAATAAAAAAATTATTAAAAAGAAAATAAAAAATTGTTAAAAAAAGAAAAAAAAATTTAAAAACTTGTAATATAACGTGTCATCCTCATTCTCATTTCCTTGCAGCATAGGGTCTCAAAACGTGTAAATGTGAAAAGTTATTGGCATTTTAATATAAGAGAAAATTTGGAATGTTTACCCCTTATTTTATTTTATTCATTAATTAACAACTTTCTAAAAAGAAAACAAGCCTCTTTAAGAACTTAGACGCCTGCGAATGGCAGGAGGTTTGATGCAAATATTTTACTCGGCATAAATCATTCCAGAAATCATTACATGGCAGAAGTCAAAGGTTGGCCGTGGCCTCTCGCCATTAGATAAAAAAAACCTTTTCCGAATATTCCATATTTCATGTCCCTAAAGAGCTTTCACCGAATGCTACTCACACACCAATTAGAGCATCGGCAGATGTAGAATTAAGAGCTGTCAGCTAAAAAATAAATTAAACTTGGAATCAACATAAATTTCTAGAATTCCAAGTTCGAACATAGGACCACTTGGAGTGGTCCTCTAGAATTTTTAAAACACTATAATTCCCAAAATGTTTATTGGTCTGATAGCTTAAGCACTTTCAGTGATCTTATTTTTTTAGCGTTCAACGAAAGAGATCTGTTTGGGAGGCTGTAGGCTTATTGCCTCCCTAAAATCCATCGAATTTGTCTGAAAGAAAAAAAATTGTGCCATAAGTTTTTAACAAATTTTAAAACTCTTCTTTGCTCTCTTCACCATGTCTCGCTTTTCACCTCCTCGACAGCAGCCACAGTTTCATATGCCCATTTTCTCTTACCAGATTTGTGCCACAAATTTAATTGAGTACAACAAAATTTTAATTGATGTTAATAACGCTCTAGAAAAGCATGTCACCAACTGCGCAATTAAATAAGGCACACAACACCAAAAAAAAAGCGATGGGAGATACTTACTGATGTGCGACAGACAACAACAAAATAACGAAAACCATTGGAAATGATTCTTAAAACCTTCAAGCAGCTGTTTGGCTGCACTGTAGAAAGTTGGATTTGGAAGCAGGTTGTGTATAGTTTAGTGCGACTAGTTTAGTATGACTACGTAGCGGTGTCAACTAATAGCCCAACAACAATAGCAATAACAACAACCAAAAGCAGTGATATTTAACCACCAGCTGCGTCATTAAGTCACCCAAGCAGTTGAATAACAACAAAAGGAAAGAAGATAGATGACTGAAACAGTTGCCAATCCGTCACAGCTGTTGACTGCAGTGGCTGATTTGATGGGATAACCTGACGAATGTTGAGTGGGATGATTGGACGGCTGATGGCTTGAAGGCTTTAATGCCACGATTTCTCAGTTGACACTGGCAATTTGCAATTAGCTTAAATATTTCATACGAATTGCACTTAAATATTTCACGCGAATTCCCCAAAAAATTCACAAAAAGCAAAAATGTACCAAAAAATAAATAAATTCGGGAAATGTTTTGTTAAAAGTTAGCGAAGAAAGTGGTGGGGGAACTCAAATGGAAAAGTTTAATTTGGAAAAGAAAAGTCAAATCCCGTGATTGCGTCGAAGGCAAAGACTATAAAAATGTTGTGAAATTATAAGTGTGAAAGTAAAGAAAATTTATAAATAAAAAAATTATAAAAATTGTGTTAGATCACTTATGGTAAGACCGAGGAAGCAGCCCAGCTGCGGACTACTCAAACCGATATGGAGCTATATCTCCAAGGGATATCCGGTCAACGAATAATCCTCCTGCCTTACCAGCAGCCAGTATGATACATCGGATTTGGAGATGCTAAATTCAAATCAAAACATTCCGTCGATGAACGGAATTAAGGCAATAATTTAAAATCAAAGCCGTAATCTCCACTGGGATAAGAGGATAGCAAGTTATGATCAGAATAATAGATACACAATATTTTGACCAGTTTTGACTGCTTTCCATTTGTTTATCTCATTTTCACTAAATTTTAATAAAAATACTAAATTAAACAAAAATTTCAGCCGAAGGCCTTTGTTGCTAAGCAGCTAACAGCTGCTAACAGCTAAGCAGTTATTGGTTAAATAATTTATACAAATGTTTAAAAAATACAATAAAAACAAAAATTTCAAACTTTGTACAAAATTTAGAAAAATTCGAGAAATGTTGAACAAAATTTAAAATTATTTAATCAGTATTAAAAAAAATGGGTACGCAGTCTTATATATATATATATATATATATATATTATATATATAATTGGCGCGTACACCCTTTTTGGGTATTTGGCCGAGCTCCTCCTCTTATTTGTGATGCGCGTCTTGATGCTGTTCCACAAATGGAGGGACCTACAGTTTCAAACCGACTCCGAACGGCAGATATTTTTGTGAGGAGCTTTTTCAGGGCAGAAATACACTCGGCGGTTTGCCATTGCCTGCTGAGGGGCGACCGCTATTAGAAAAATGTTTTTCTTAATTTTGGTGCTTCACCGAGATTCGAACCAACGCTCTCTCTGTGAATTCCGAATGGTAATCACACACCAACCCATTCAGCTACGGCGGCCGCCGAGTAGTCTTCTAGCTCATTAAATTTTAGAATAGCAAAGTGCAAGTTGAAAATGGCTCAAATACGAGGGTCGTTTGAAAAGTCCGTACAAAGTCAGAGAGATGGCATTACAGGGTCCGGCACTTGAAGTCTAACCAATTAAAAAGGCCTTAAATTTAGTTTGGAATACTCTTTTTATTCAGTTCAAAGTAAAAAATTTGTGAAAATAATACAAAATTAACAATAAATTTACTTTTTCTCACCTTTTGCCTTGTCTATGGCCTTGAGACGGTACAGAAACGAATCACAATCTGCCCGAATGTGACTTGCAGGTATTTTGGCCTACTCGCGGATAATAACTTTTTTAGCGCCTCGAGACTGCTGAATCTTTTAGTTCGGACCTTGCTCTCCAAAACGAGCCAAAGACAATAATCCATCGGATTCGCGTCTGGTGAATTTGAAAGCCATTGTGTGGATGTTATGAAGTTCGGAATGCTGTTTTTGAGCCATTCTCGGTGCCGAGTCTTGTTGAAACGTCCATGGTCTGCCATCTAAATGTTTGTCTATGGCTTCAGAGCAACCCCCAGAATACTTTCCCGATAATATTTCGCATTTACCTTAACGATTGGAGAGCGGTTATAGCGTATGAACGGTCGGTCAAATAAGCCCTATCGTTGTTGGGAGTTTACGAACTGACCAATTTGAACAACTTTGTCGTCAGAAAACACAATGTTCGGAAATTGACCGCTTTCAGCCCACCGAAACAACTCATTCGCTTTCTCAAGCCTGACTTGTTGATCATGCGTCTTTTGGGTATTGTAAGGTTTGACTTTGAGATCATTTTTCAGTAAGCTGTGATGATATGGTCAGATATTTTCAGTTCTTTTGCCATTTGATTAGCACTTCGCCGAGAATTTCACTCAAATCGCTTCTTCACCTTTTGAACCATTTCACGTGACGTTGCAGTCCTTTGATGACCACCGTAGAAACGAATGGCTGTTTTTCTGAATTGGACAAATCCTATTATTTGAAAGGAATCAACAAACTATGTCGAAAAATAAAAAAAATTAAAATGCCCTAAGAAAATTAATTAATTTTTATTTTTGCAAGGAGTTTTCAAACGACCCTCGTATAGCATATTCAGTAGTGGTCGTGTGTTAAAAATCGTTTACAAATCTTCTAATGTTAGTAATACGATTAGCCGTAATTTTTTTTTTTTATTTTTTTTTTAATTAGCAGCTTCCAGCTTTGATAGCGTAACAAATTTATTTTTCTATTCACATTTGCTGCCGAATAAAATAATATCATAAATTATCAGCTCAACCTCAATGTGTATGTAATACCCGTACAAAAGAACAACAACTATAAAAAGTCACAGGTTGAAAAATTACCATATTTAATACCTTTCAACGCAAAGAAAGCACGCCGAAGACTGGCGGACAGTAAGTAACTGCGCCACAGAGATCTAAGGCGTTTACAGCACCACCCAAATTATATATTTTATGCACCGTAAAAGTCATTGCCAAGGTACTCAGATACGAAATACTCCAGGTAAAGCCATAAATTTAAGTGAATAATTACCGGCACATTTACCGGTGCAACGGCACGAGTGCAATCATATACCAATCCATACATACATACATACATATATGTATATCTTATGGATATGTATATTTAATGGATATGTAAATCGATGCATGTCGATGCGTTGATGCAGCAGCACTTAAATACCAGTTAAGTTAAAAAATTGAATAGGTGGGCTAGAGAATGGGCTGTTAGAGTTAAATTGTTTCAAAATGTGTTGAAAGGAAGATGAAATGGGAGTTGTCACTAAATGGAACTTGATTTTTGGTGAACGTTTACAAATTTCTAAGGAGGAAAAACGGCAAAAAAATGTATTAATTTATGTTAAGAAACCAATGTAAGAAATGTAAGATATCAAATAATCGGGCAGGTTCTATAATTCACTACCGAATGAATTTATATGAAATTTTCTGGCAACTGCAGTGAAATTCATGCGGAGATGAATTAGAGAAGCTGCCCGAATGCGTCACGGAAACGATATTTCACGACCAATTTATGCACCCAGTGAGGCTATTAAATAACGAGACTGACTTTGAAGGAAGTACGCTTGCGCCAAACGCCTGCGGCCACCAGCTGGTTAGTATGAAGTCTTCTCATTCGAGCCACTCGTTTCTTTAACCTCTTCAGGGACATCGGCTCATATGTGTACGTTTAGGTTTTTTGAAATTTTTCCATTCATAGATGATCTCTACGCTAAATGGCCACATATGTGGACATTTTTTGTTTTTGTAAAAATTACTATTTTCTATTTTTTTCTTATCTTACTGAATTGTTATAAATGTAAGCTGAAAAACTCGTAATAAATTGAAAAATAAAATTAACGTTTTTCACTTTAAAAAATTCGTCCCTGAAGAGGTTAAACAAATCAGCACAGCCGAAGCCTTCTTTCCCATTCTTCTTCTTTAGTTTTCATTCCATATTCGAATTTAAGCGATTTAGCAATTTAAATTGTATTATTAATTTCTAATTCGCGATTTCTAGCTGCTTCCAAGAGGTGGCACGTACGCTCGATACCTCTTCTTCCTTTCTTGCGTATTAGAGCTGTTTTCTTTTTGAGTGTTTTTTTGTTTCTCCAAAAGGTGTTATATGAACTGATGCAGCAACGAATTGTAATAAAATTTCACATGAAATTTGGAAAAATTCATAGCGCGGTGCACCTTCACTGAACTTCCTGAAGATCAGACTATTAGCCAACAGTACCACCAACTCACATAACATGGCATAGGGGCTTATGGAGGGCCGTAAAACTCTTTTGAACCCATTGGGGAACTAATAACTAAATCACTTTGTGGTGGGTTTTGTAGTCTGCTGCTTTTGAAAGATGCGGAAAGGCTGATGGTCTCACAAAACGTGAGGGCCAATGGCGCCTGGGCAGAAGGCTGTACTATACATATATACATATATGTACATACTGTCAGCGTGAAAAGAAAGTGCAACCCACACATTGACAAGTTTTGAATATTAATTAATTTATTTTTTTTTTTTTGAATTTAAATTATTTTTCAAAAAAAAAAAACTATAGTTTATACTATAACAAAAATCAAATAACGCAAGATTTCAAACTTTGTACAAAATTTATAAAAATTCGGCGAATTTTCATAAAAATGTCGAACTTTTTAGGCAGAATTTTTGGAAAAATTTCGGGTATGCAGTTTTTTAGTGCATTGAATTTTGTTAGAACTTCGAAGTGCAAGTTTCAAATGGTTCAAATATTACCTTGATTTTTGAAAAATTTTCCTGCTGACGCTGGTAGGTGTTTTGCTTCATATAAAAAAAATAGAGCATTCGTTATATGAAAGAAAATACGCCAACACCGTCAGCAGGAAAAATTGTAAAAACTCAACATAATTTTTGAGACACTTGAAACTTGCTTTTTGAATAATAAAATTCGTGGGACTAGCAAATTACATACTCGAAATTTCTCCGGAAAATCTTATTAAAAATTTTGAAATTTTAATGGAAATTCGCCGAATTTTTATAAATTGTGTACAAAGTTTGAAACTTTGCGTTATAGCAGTTTTATTGTAGTATAAATTCTAATTGTGTTATTAGTGAATGCTCAAAACTTTTTTATATAGAGGAAAACACACAACACCGTCAGCAAAAAAATTGCCAAAGTAAAAAATTTTCAATTTTTGACCAGTCTTGACTACTCTTATTTATTTTTTTAATTCTACTTAATTTTCTATAAAAACATAGTTCTTTCGACTACAAACGCACTATAAATCAAAGCCTGAAACATTGTATAAAATTAAAAAAAAAATTCTAAAAGTTTTCATTAAAGTTTCAATCTTTTCAAACAGAATTTTAATAAAAGTATGTGGAGGAAACACCCAACACCGTCAGCAAAAAAAAAAAAATCAAAATACAAATACAAATACCTGATATTTGGCTTGTCTTCACCACTTTCCATTTATTTTTTTTTTTTCTAATATATATAAATCTGGGGCATTCCTCAACAAATGCACTATAAATTAAAGCCTTGTACAAATTAAATTAAAGTATTGTACAAAATTTACAAATAACAAAAACCATAGAATTCAAAGTTTCAGAAAATTGGACAAATTTTCATTTAAATTTCAAACCTTTTAAAGAGAATTTTAAAAAAATATTTGGGTACGCAGTTTCATAGCACAAAAAATTTTAGTAGAAAAAAGTGCAGGTTTTAAGTGACTCAAAATTCTCGTTGACTTTTGATCATTTTTTCTCTGACAGTTTTGCGCATATTTTCCATATTAATGCAAGATATTTTTAAGATGGAATTTGCCGAGCAAAAAGACTAAAATTTTTGTGGCTTGGTGAAACACCAGCACATATTTTACGTGATTTCCTTCGTATATTAACCCACAGCCTCTTATGTCTTGGAGAACGACTATCGTCAGCAATGAAAATATGGAGCACGTGGCACATTTTATATTATTTATTTTATATACTAAATAGACTTAGGCTGTGAGCCTCAATAATTTTTTTAGCACGGCTGTTTCTAAAGTGTTATCGGATAGTCTAAGACTTCGAAATATCTTATTTTAGGGTAATTTTAAGATCTCAAGCTCTTAAAAAAGCACCCTATATATAATAAAAATAATAGTACTCGTACCTTCACACTCTTACTTAACTCTGTGAAAGCATATCAGATATCATGTCAGATACGCACTTCGATCCGCAGATCTAATCCGACCTCAGTTCCACCCTGTGATAAATTTATACGAGTATCATCCACTTCGTTGCAAGTACTACAGCTCATGATTTGGTGAACGGTTATGGCTTCCAAAGCTATTTCGGGCATAAAACATCTAAAAAGCAGAAATCATGTCACACATTTCAATTTCCTGCCATTCGACCTGCCATTGGCGCTATGAAAACAATAAGACGCACCCCAACATAGTTTAAGTGCGCCACATTCAGAATTAAAATAAAAATTGTCGTAAAAATTTTCCAAGAAAACACTCGTGCAACTGAAACGTACCGTCAATTTTTGCGAAAATCACGCAACCATTCAACCAGTTGATCTTCCGCTGACCGAAATGCAGGGCGCCTGCATGCAAATGTCCACAATGGACAGAAGAACAAGTGAACCAAAGAAATGGAGCAGTAAGGAATGAGTGCAAAGCAATCGACTGGCGTGCAAGATTGCTAGTTAAATAAGTAGCTGGACAGCGCATCTACGAATAGTTCAAGCGGCGCGCAAGCAACAAAGTGCAAACTGTTCTAGTTCCAGCGGCAGCTGACAGGTAAATCACCATGCAAGCCGCACTCTATTTGGAACACTGCTGGATTTGTAAGCTGATGCTGATTGCTAGCTTGGACTTGCTTTAAATCGTTTTTTAGGTTCTTGTTGTTGTTGCTATTATTTTTTTGTTCTTCTTGCTTGCCTTTCACGCTTCTCCCCAATTGCGTTTGAGAGAAAATTTTTGGCTGACAGGAATATTCAGGACACCACATCAGTGCGCGAAAAAACAAAAAAAAAGCACTTATAAGCCAGAGCGTAAAAGCAAAGTTTTTTTAGGATTAGTGTTTTTTTACGATTTTTTCTGCTAGTCAAGCCCAAGTGCACCAAATGCTTGCCCGAAAAACTTGACTTGGCATAGTTTGTGCAAAAATGGGGCAAACACTCGTTTACGTTGGAGTTTCTTGTTGTTCCTGTCAATGTCATTTGTTGCTGATGTTTTTGCTTTTGCTTCGCTGTTGTTGGCTGCTGTTGGAGGATAGAGCATACTGGCAGCGTTATCATCTAGCCGAGGCTTTGAACACTTCGACTGCGACTTCAATCGCTGCAGTTGTTGTTGTGGCCGTTGGCTTTCAGAATTTATTGTTGCTATTAATGATGATAGTAAGCCTTTCCTCAGTTTTCTTCAGTTTCTCTATTAATTTTTATTCTTATTCTAATGTTAACTCTCTACGCTTATGTGTGTCTGTGTGTATGTATGTATTAATGTATTTATGTATGTATGTGTATGAATTTATGTACGCGGTAAGTGGAAATAAATTGCTTTACTCGATAGTTACTTTCAGAATTTTTGCTTCTTCTTTCTTATGCTGCGTCATTGCAATCTTGCAGGCGATCTGTTGTTTCTTCAGCTTTTTTGTTATTGTTGTAAACGAAACTAATGCAATGCACTACCGCGTAGTTAGATACTCTGCAACTACGTATGTAGCTACTTTTTTTGTTTTTGTAAAAAAAGTTGCACTCGTTTTACCGTTAGAATGCAGTGAATGCAACGCAGAGGCCGGTTCCAAGCCAATCTACAGCCAAGTCAAACAAGTAGCGAGCAGCTCTTCGGCTTCTTCCTTCACTTCTGGATATTGCCGTAATCACACACACACGTGCATATGTATGTACATGTAGAATGGTTTGGCTTGCGGTGAATGTTTAGCTGCTGACTGATTTTTATATTTTAACCGATAAATATGCTTACATACATACATACATACATATATGCGGATATGTAACCAAATGCTTGAATGTGTTTGTGTGTGTGTCAGCTCAGTAACAAAAGCATCAATGCATCGCGTAATCGATGACGAGATTTTTGTTTGCTGTTCTTTTTTTATGGGATTTTACTATCTTATGCTACCAAGCACTTCTAATAGTTTGCTTGAGCAACAACAACAACTGCTTAAACGAGTACATGTGTGAGTTTCATTCTCGAAATACACGTTTCACAATTCGCAATGCTCTGGTTAGGTAATTTCCGCAGGCTACGCAACAGCCATTCACTAATATATTCACCAATCGGTGTTTGTTGTTGTTGTTGTTGCTGTCACTCACATTTAATTGGTGAAAATGTACTTTTGGCAAAAAATTGGGTTTGGGGCGATGCGCAAAACACTAATCCTAATAAAAAAATTCATCTACAAACGTATTTTGTGATGGCAGAGGTCTTCGCTAGCTAAAGAACTTTCCCAAAATACTTCGAGTGTATCTAAGCGCGTGGCTGTGTGCAAGCTTTAACCGTAATAAGTGGGAACAAATTTAATCAATGAAATGTTTACCTATTTGTGAAATACAGATGCTATTTTATCTTATAGATACAATTCGTATCTTGCAGATACTTTTTCCCATACTTATTTTGGGTTTAATTTACGCAATTTTTGCCTATTTGGGAAATGAATATTTTATTTATATTCTATTTTATCTTATAGATACAAGTAGTATCTTGCAGATACTTTTTTCCAAACTAATTTATTTTTATACTTAAAAGCATCATAGCCATGTCTTTAAGCAATTTCTGCTCTTTTGGCACTATAAAAACTTGTTGTATCTCATAGATACTTTTATACCATGCTGATATTTAACTTTAGAGCTTCACTTGTACCTTGTAAGCACTAAAAATGCTTATTGAGTGGTTTGTCATTACATTAACATTTTTCAAAAAACTTTATTAATTTTAAAAATCGCAATTTTATTTGGCTCAGGGATACTTTATTTCCCAAGGGTATTTATTAAAAAACTAGAAAAATCCAATATGATACAGATTTTGAAGCAGAGCTTCTTAATTTTTAATTTTTTACCTGACAGATACTTTTTAAGAAGTTTTTTAAAACTTTAAATTTAGAACTGCCATTCGTATTGATAATTTAGCGAGTTTTTAGTATGCAAATACATACATACTTTTTTGTATCTTACAGATACGTTTTTAGAAAACTACCACTGAGGATAAAACGATGCGATATAATAATTTTTGATTGATCTCCTAGAATGTTTGCGTTTTTATAGACACAATTCGGCTGCTCAAGATGCTCTTTAAAAATTATAAAAAAGTTCTAATGAGAGAGCATGAGAAGCGCTACATTTGTGTGATATTTTTATCACCTTTTTATATTGAAAATATTTGTTTGTTCTTATAGAAAATTTTTTTTTTGTCTTTTAGATTTTTTTATATCTTACAGATACTTTTGATGACTTTTGATAACTTTCAGATACTTTTTACACTTAACAGATATTGTTTAAATCTGGCAGTTACTTTTTATATCTTACAGATACTTTTGGTATCACAGATCCTTTTTATATCTTACAGATGCTTTTGGTAAATTTCAGATACTTTGTGTATCTTTCAGATAATTTTTATATCTGACAGATACTTTTTCTATCTACCATACACTTTTGATATCTTACAGTTACATTTGATATCTTACAGATACTTTGATATCTTATAGATACTTCTTATATCTGACAAATACTCTCACAGATACTTTTTATATCTCAAAGACACTTTCCATATCTTTTTATATCTGACAGATACTTTTGGTAACTTTCAGATACTTTTGATAACTTTTCGAAACTTTTGGTATTTGTATTTCAGATACATTTAGTACCTTACAGAATTCATAGACTAGACTATACAAATACATAGCGTATGCAGATGTGTATACATATATTCAGACCAATTCATCCTTTTATTATAAGTTTTTAGTTACTGTGAAGTAATAATAAAAAATGTGTTGTAAACAGCAAACGCCAAAGAAAGAAGAAAAAATTTAGTTACGACTTTCATATAATGAAATAATTCTATCCCTAAATTCGACACTCCAAAGCAAATGTCTCCTGATTTCTATATATAAAATCGTGCATTTCAAGCAAAAATCCGTATATTTTTCAATTGGCTATTGAAGCCCGCAAATTTAGTGATCAACGTTTGTTAACCACAGTGCTAGAAATTTTATAGACATATACAACAGCTTCCATAACAATTTTTTTGTTTTTCATTTTCTATTCGAACTTTCGTACCTTTACCATTGGAGTATCCGAATATTTGCATACTTCGCAGATTTTCTACTTCACTGTAAGGTAATTGCCATAACACGGTCACCGTTATTCTTCACAAACAAAATTTTCCAGATTTTCCGTATAACTGTAAATCCTTCACTTTATGTACTTTTATCACACGATTTGCATTTATTATCTTTATTGGTCACTGCACCATTAAGACACAATACTACTACGTACGAGTATGTTTGTAGCCGGTGTTCTCAGCTTTGCTTATTCCGTAGAATTTTCCCCTTTAGGAAATTTAAGAATTTTCCCACTAAACACTATTCCACACATACACGCACAATTAAATAAAAATACTATACGAGGCTTAAGCGAAAAACACGTACAACTCGGAACGCCGCTAAAACGCAACTGAACATCGCTTAACACCAGTAGAGTAAACATGGCTTAGATCGGCAACGATTAAAATGCAGTTAACAAGAATTCCAAAGAAGCTAGCGTCAAAATGTATACACTGGCGATTGGTGCTCAATTGTCGTTTGTTTATGTTTGGTGCTCGTATTGGCCTTCGAGTCGCACATTTCCGTACCAAAGCACGAGCTGTCTTTCTCGCTTTCTCGCTCTTTTTCTCGGTCACCTGTGTTCTGGCTCTCTCTTAACGCTCTGTTTTCTGCACTGCACTTGAATTTGGCTTGATCACTCTGGCTTGATCAACAGCTGGCTTTCGTAAGTAAAGCTGTGCGAGCGCAGCAGCTAAACATTGGCTTGATACTACAGTTAGCTGTGGCATTAAATTCAAGCCGGGTTAGTTGTAAAAAGTAAACCTCTCTCTCTGGCGCTCAGCTGCACTCTCACGTACTCCCGCAAGCTTTACCCACTGCTAGTTGTCAGTTTAGTTAATTTAATATAATCTTTTTTTTTTGTGATTGAGCACAAGCTCGGATTAAGGCAACTCAACTAACGATTGGTTAAAGCTATTTGAAACTTCTGAGCGAGAGTGTATATAATTTTCGGATGCATAAGCCAATGCTGACTTATGTGATTAAGTCAAGGTGACTGCGCGGCAAAACAAAATATATCACATGACATGCGCGTGATGTGCGGTTGATGTGCTTAAATGTTGAGTGTCAGACATGAGGAAGAGTAGGTTGCTGTTTATTGAGGTTGGTCAGGGTTTAAGTGAAGGTGAAAATTTGTGTGTAGAATGACAGACGAAAAGAAATACGAGTGATAAACTTTTCATGAGAATAATCACAATGTAAATAATTGGTATTATTAAGTTCACGAGAGATTTTAGAAAGTTTTTTTATTGATTATTATCTCGTTTCGCATAATTTGGTGGCAGGTTAGAAACAAAAGCTGCTTAAAATTATATTTTTTTACACACTTAGTTGCAAGTAGAGTAGGTTTTCTTTTTCAAAAACCCTCAACTACCTGTTTTGCGATTACAAAGTGGTGGGTTTAAACGAGTGATGGCCACTGTGGGCGTAAAATATTAAATGATAGCAAAAGTTTTAACTAATAGTAGTTGCCCCTCGATAGTTTATAGTATCCAGTCAAATCCCGGTTCTACTACGTTACCGCCCGTTATATACCCGGTCAATTCAGCATTATAATGTAGAAATGTGCGAAATTTTTTTTTTTTTGCTGTTACAACCATCAGAAGTTCTTAAAGGAAAAGAAAATTTGGGTTCTGCTGCGGCCTGAATTAGTTGAACAGACTTAAGTTACTCATTTCCTCTAGGCGAATATGAGTCAATATAAGTCAAGCTATGGTATAAGAAAATAGTCCTGTCCATAGCCCATTAAGAAAGTGTGCCAGACGCGCATGAACACCGTATTTGGTACTGGGAAAAGAGAAAAAAGTAACCTACTCAAGAAATTCAATGAGATTGTTGAAGAAAAAGCTGAAGCTAAAAGTTATAGCTAAAGTTGAAAGTTTATCGCGCGCTTCTTCCACTCATTTTTGGATCAATGGGTACGTAAATAAGCAGAATTGTCGATTTTGGAGTGAAGATCAGTCAGAAGAATTGCAAGAGCTACCAATGTATCCAGAAAAGGTCACAGTTTGGTGCGGTTTATGCGCTGGAGGTATTATTGAACCGTACTTCTTCAAAGATGCTGCGAATCGGAACGTAACTGTGAATGGTGAGCGCTACCGTGAAATGATATCCAGCTTTTTTTTTGCCCAAAATGCAAGAGCTTGACTTGCATGACTTGTGGTTTCAGCAAGACGGTGCCACATGCCACAGAGCACGCGTAACAATGGACTTTTTGAGAGGCGAGTTCGGTGAACATTTTATTTCACGTTCGGGACCTGGCAATCTGTCAATTGGCCACCCAGATCGTGCGATATAACGCCTTTAGATTATTTTTTGTGTGGCTTTGTTAAAGCTCATGTCTACAGGTATTCAGACAAGCCTGCTTCAAATAACGCATTGGAAGACAACATTAAAGCATTTATATGTGAGATACCGGCCGAATATGCCAAAATTGGACTAAGCGGAT
The DNA here is from genome assembly GCF_027943255.1 of Anastrepha obliqua. Taxonomy (NCBI): domain Eukaryota; kingdom Metazoa; phylum Arthropoda; class Insecta; order Diptera; family Tephritidae; genus Anastrepha; species Anastrepha obliqua. The sequence continues at coordinate 116,071,100 of NC_072895.1, forward strand.
GGACCATTTGAAGCGCAGTCGCGGTCATCATTTGCATGAAATAATCTTCAAACATTAAATTATATGGACTGTACTATCGATTTAAATAAAAATTTCATTTTGAATTTTGCGGGTGTTTTTTTTAACTTTCCTATAGCTCTTAAAAAATCCCCCTTTAGTTTACACACAGAGTGTATTACTCTGAAAGAATCTCTGTTTTACATTTCCGCGAATGTATTAAAAAAAAGTTTATTATTGACATTTAGTTGTTTAGCGAAAAATCTGTAGAAGGTGAACGAATGAATGTTTGGAGTAAAATATATATTTTAAATTCTAGCTATGGTGACATGAGTGAAAGTGAATGAGCAGCGTAATAAAAATCCGGTATCCCGGTAAATTTTTGTTTTTTTTATTTATAGAAAATAACTATATTACCGCACTAATTGTAACTTATTTTCTGCAACAAATGTTAAGCGTTAGAGACAAAAATTTATTTGCAAAGGAGTTGACATTAAACAAATTACGAAACTTTCTTCTTTTTCATATATTTCTGAACCTAAACTTAAATTAGATTAGCTCAATATTTTTAAATTTTTCTCTGCAACATTTAGTTCCAAAACTTTTCTATATAATCGGGATCCCGGTTTTTCTGTTTTTTATTTTTTTATTTTGTAATTTTAAAAATTTATTTGCAAAAGAGTTGACATTAAACAAATTACGAAATTTTCTTCTATTTCATATATTTCTGAACCTAAACTTTAATTAGATTAGCTCACTATTTTTAATTTTTTTTCGGAAACATTTTATTCCAAACCTTTTCAATATAATCGGGATCCCGGTTTATCTGCGTTTTTTTTTTTAATTTAAAAAATTTGCTTGCAAAAGAGTTGGCATCAATACAAATTATGATTTTTTTTTCTATTTCATATGTTTCTGCACTAAACAAGTACAAAATTCAAGTACTAAATATGATTTCTAAAATCTACTGCATAAAAATATGAGCTGATTACGGCTTTAAAATTAGTTATCTAAGTTTTTTCAAACTAAATTAAGAATATTTGAAACCTTATTGTATGAAATTTTCAGTTCAATTTCAGTTCTCTCTAAGTTTTCAGCTTGGTAAAATGCTTCTTGTTTTAAAAAAACTTTCATTGAGTTTTTATTGAATTTAAGTTAGTTCGGAACTCGTCCCGATATTTTGATAAAAATATCTCGCAATCCCGGAATCGCAAATTACTACGAATTGGAATTGCTTTTATTCACTAATGTAAGCTGAATCGAAGATCGACTGTAGGCTCAGCCCCAAAATCCAACACTGAATTTTTACAACTTGTAGCGTAAAATAAAACCCATGCACCTTTTTATGAACTCCCTGAATACGAAGTTGAGATAAATGTACCAGAAACAACTTTAGCTAATGACGGGGGTGGCACAAAAAAGTAAGTGCGGTAAACAGCACTACGCATATAAATACATATAAGACATAACAGACGCGTGTAATAGTAGTCACACCTGTCTTAACAGTAGCAGAAGTGAAGTGGTTGCAGGTTGTGAAACTTCACAGCTGTAGGGGTAGCTTCCTCATTTCTATAAACTTAGCGTTATTGCAATTAATTGTACATTTCGCTGTAGAGGTCAGCGCAAACTCTGAAAATATGTGGACTAGATCAACCGTACTTTAAAGGAGCAAAAGAATAGGTGGAAAGTTCGTCTAGTGATTATTAGATTTGAAAAGTATCAAAGACTTGTAATCCACTCGTACAACGAAAAGTTCACCAAAGTAGTTGAGAGTAGATGGATGAGGCACCAATAGTTAGAAAAAACGAGATTATCATAAGATCCATTCACCATTTGGAGGTGGCTTTCTATCTACTTGGTTGTCATACATTTTCAAGAGATTTAGAGCGTTCACCGCCACAGACTCCGTGCAGCACACTTGTGAAGTTGGCGAAAATCTCTTAGAACTAGAGAGAAGTGCTTTTTAAGAAGAAGAATATTGATTTCGATTTAAAACGCGCTAGATCAGACCGACTTGCCGTTCACCTATTTGCATTTAAACTGATTAAAAAAGAAGAATAAACAAAAAGACGATAGTAAATCATGAGTTGCATGAGAGCAGACACAAAATCATAAAATTTTAAAAAGTGAAAGTGGGTGTAATTACGCAAATATTCTGCCTCCGACAGTTTTTACAAATCGGTCTGATTCACATTTTTGCAAGCCAGATAGTAAATAATCAATTGTTGATATACGAATATTCGCACTTTTCATAGCAGCACAGCAAGCGGTGTCACACATCACAACGTCGCGAATTATCGACAATTCAAGAAGCACGTAAAGACAGCTGAAGATCAGCGCTGTGCTGGAAGCTCTCACGATGAATGCCAAGTTTCTGGCAAATGGCATGAATATTTCGGCAGATTGTTTAATGTCAACAGAGGCACATAAAGTGATAATAGAGAGAATTGCAAGAATTCAAATGATTGGCTCATATTTCATTTGGTTATGAGTATATAAGAAATGCAACCTTCATTTAAGTAACAAAACATTTCAATCTGCATACTAGTCACTTCGCAGTTGTTGTTAGAAATGTGGCAAATATTTTTATTTGCGCTCCTAATAGTCACCGCTGACTGCGCCCTCGATAGGCCACTATGTCCTGACGGTGGTGAACCGGTGTGCGGCAGTGATGGTTATGAATATATTTATTTCGATAACGAATGCAAGCTGAACGTCTATAGTTATAAGCAACTTTTTGCTGGGAAACCAAGTAAGTATTGCTTTTGCACTTTGGAACTTTTGCATTTTGTATAATAACTCATTTCGAAAATCTGTATTTCTCGCAGAACTCACAAAAGTACCGCTCGAAAATTGTTTTTCTAATTGCGAGGGCATCATTTGTCCAGCCATTTATCAGCCCGTGTGTGCATTGCAAATGCCTGCAGGTCCGACAAAAACGGTACCCAACATCTGTCTGGTGAATCAACTGATTTGTGAAACGAAACAACGTAAGCTGCATAAATTTCTCATATTTCTGAATTGTTATTTTTAAACACATATTTTGTTATCGTTTCTACTTCTAGAATGGATAATCGTAAATTATGGTCCTTGCGCAAAACCAGACCAAATAACTTACGGCGCCAGTCTAGCCGCTTACTCGCCATACGCGTCTGACTCTTTAGCTCCTCCCAGCTACCAACCTGCTCCTGCCCCAGCGCCTTATACCCAACCTGATCTCGCCTACCAACCTTCTACGAGTTACTCAACACCAGAAACTTATGTTGATCCTACTCCCGCGTCTGACTATTTACCTGCTCCCAGCTACCAATCTTCTCCTTCTGATTATGGCTCTGCGCCTTCTCCTGCGCCAGCACCAGCACCGGCACCAGTTCCAGCAGCTTATGCCAGTCCTGCTCCCGCGAACCAACCTTCTACTGGTTTTTCAATACCAGTAACTTATGTTGCACCCACTCCTGTGTCCGACTATTTACCTGCTCCTAGCTACCAATCTTCTCCTTCTGATTATGGATCTGCGCCTTCTCCTGCGCCAGCACCAGCACCTGCACCAGTTCCAGCATCTTATGCCAGTCCTGCTCCCGCGAACCACCCTTCTACTGGTTTTTCAATACCAGTAACTTATGTTGCACCCACTCCTGCGTCCGACTATTTACCTGTTCCCAGCTACCAATCTTCTCCTTCTGATTATGGCTCTGCGCCTCCTCCTGCGCCAGCACCAGCTTCTTATACCGACAACGCTCCCGCACGCAATTATGTACCTGCTGTCAACTACCAACCATCTTCTGGTTATGGACCTGCCCCTGCACCTACACCTGAACCAGCCCCAGCACCTTATGCGGATCCTTCTAACAACCACCAACCTTCTATTGGTTATTCCGCGCCAGTAATTTATATTGCTCCTATTCCCAGCTACCAACCTGCTCCTGGTTATGAACCTACGACAGCACCTGCACCAATTCCTACACCTTCATCTGGTTATTCAGGACCAATAACTTATGTTAATCCTGTTCCCGCGCCTGCACCTGAACCTACTCCAGCTCCAGCTCCAGCGCCAACACCAGCACCTGCACCAGCACCAGCACCAGTACCTGCATCGTATGCAGATCTTGCTCCCTCCTCTGGGTCTTTATCTGCTTCTAACCATCAACCTGCTTGTGGTTATGAACCAGCCCCTGCACCTGCACCTGCACCAACCCCTGCACCTAACAATCAACCATCTATTGGTTATGAACCAGCACCAGCACCGGCACCTTCTGCTGATCCTGCTCCTACCTCTAAGTATCAAACTTCTTCTGACTATGCGCCTGCGCCTGCACCTGCCCCAGCATCGTATGTTGAGCCTGCTCCTGCTCCAGCTCCAGCTCCTCACACTTCCTCATCTACCGGGCAAGCTTCTGCTTCTGCTTCTGCTTCTGAATTTTACTCAGCTTTAGATGAAGCACCAGCTGCATCTTACGACTCATATGAGGATCCCAACTCGTACGCTTATCCAGCACCTGCACCAGCTCCTAGTCCCTCTCCTTACCCCGTGCCGTATGTAACACCAGATCGAATCATGGTCTCGCATTACTCTACTGGCCAAATTGCATCTCCTTTTGGCTTCGAAGCTCCTGCTGCAGCTCCAACACCTGCATTATATTCTTACTCAACGCCAGCTTCCTACAGACCTAAAAATATATACGCAGCACGGGTCCCAAATACTTACTCAGCCCTTAATGAAATGCCCTCATCAGAACCATACCAATATCCATTAACGACTGTCATACCCTCGGCGCCTCAAATCAAAGACTTACTCAATTATCTATTTAAATCGCCACCGTCCGAAGAGAATGTGCCACACCTAGCCGCTTTAATTGCGAAGTGGATGGAATACAGTCCGCAGCAGCCACAGTTACCAGCATGGCCCACTGAAATGTCTGAATCGCAATCCATACCTTTTTACTATCAGCCGACTTATACTTTTATCGAGTACCACGGCTCGAAAAAGCCACGCGCATACACGTACAAATAATTTCTAAAAATTTCACTGAAATTTTAATTTAATTAAGTATGTGAATGTTGTGTGTGATTGTGTACCTGTAACTTTTAAGAATCCCCGACCCATTGAAATTGTATATTAGTATGTAATTATATAAATAAATTAAAAGTAAATATGAATAAATTTTGCATCGAAAACGAATTTTTGTATCGTAAATCGCATTGACAATCCTTCAATCTATAATTAGATGAAAAGTGTTTAAGCCAAGTTTCCTCCCTCTTACCGCAATGAATTTTTGTTGGCGACTGCGCTGAGGGTACAGAAAGGCCAAAAAATATGCAGTCATAGTCCTCTCATGTACTTCAGTGATGCAAGGGAAAATTGGGGCAACTTCTGCAATCTTTGCCAGAATGCGCGTTTACCTCCTGGTAGAGAAAAAGTTTGAGAGGTTTCGTGCTTTTCGTGCTTATCCGTCAGTGCTATGTACAGTCCACTCAATTTTCTCTCAAAGTAACTTAGCTTACGTGACTAAGCTAAAGTGACTGAGTAAGAAACTGGGATAGTACTCGTATAGGATAAACAGCTGCCCAAGCAAAGGTTTTATTTGGACAAAGTCTGTCTACTGTGATGCCATACAGAGGACAAAACAAGGATCAATGCTCCATAGAAAAATAAAAGGACCAAATATATATGTATAAGGATACGGCTGCTCTTATGAGTCAAATGACCAGTTAGGGACACAATACTGCCGGACATACACTCCTTAGATTGGTGAGCTACTTGATGCTAACATTGGACGATCTTAGAGTGACGTGCGTTGATTATAAAGTGTCTTTAAAATATTTTTCTGTGACAGAAATACACTGGGAAGCGGTTTAATAACTGTCAAGAGCTATGGCTTTTAGAAAAACTTTTTTCTACAATATAAATTTTGTAGATTCAAGTCCACTTTATATTGGAAAATGCAGACCTTAAAAGTGTGATTCTTTAGGCCTCCTTTAATAAAAAGCCGATTACCTAGCTTTTTTTCTATGGTATAAAATAACAGGAGAATAAATATTTTTGGCTTCTACTCGTGGAATGCTACAAGTCGATCTGATACCATGTTTCAAATCAGCCTTTTAGTGAAGTTTTGTCTTTGCAGTGCTAATTACTTGAAACCGAAGGCGAGTTTATGGGTTGTTTCTATTTAATAAAGGATATTGAAAGATGAGTTAGAGCGGACTTTTCCATTACTAAAACAACTTTGTGTGAATGACCCCGTCGCGGGCAGCCCAATGGCATGAGAATACTGGGTTTAATCAATGCTAATATGAATACTATGCTGAAATAAGATAACAGTAAACGTAAAAGAAGGCTGCATATCTTCTCAACAGCTACGCAGCTTTCCAAGTTATGGTAGATTAAATTGAAATGGCGTCGAATAATTTAACATCCAATCGGCATTTATGCGATTTTTATGAATTATAGTCCTAGATGACTATGCTAGAATCGACCGACGCTGTTGATTTAATTGAATGTCGTCATTGCCGAAAGTTATTCTCGCATGCTCCTAGAATGGTGCTTGACTGCCTCTTTCCCATTTTAATCCCTACAGCTTCTGCGGTAGAAATCAATGTAGGGATTCCGCAATCTGATGCTATCTTTGACCCGACTGCTGAAAGAGGCGGAGTTAAATGTATATCAAAACTATTGATGTTGGGATGTATTCCCCATTTGAGGTTATTGAGGAACGCATTGCCTACCTCATTAGCCGCCTCATTTCTGGAAATTGTTGCACATGGCCAGCCACCCAAATTAAGGATTGAAATTAAAAATTGCGAAACCTAAGTTTTTATTTGTGAACTCAGCTGCAGCCCTCCCAGTTTTTTTAATATAAATAAGATGAGTGTTAGGCTTAAGGAAGATACTGGTTCTAATAAGTGAGGGAAAGGCATACTTAAAGCATTATTCTATATGTAAGCTAAGAAGACCGCGAACGGTTTGCACGATATCTTGAAGAATTGTTGTAAGGTCTGTAGTTATCTCCTAGAGTTTGCCGTATGATAAATTGTTAAGAAATACGATCAGACTGAAACAATGGTGTCTCCGTTTTAGCATTCCAAACAATTAACGTAGGCCAATCAGATTTCCATGCCTGGCTTCAAGAAAAATTACACAGCTCAATTCACACTCAATGGTGTTTTCGAGTACTATCTAGGTGTTAATGATATCTGAGAATAAAAAGTATGTGACTCATCACTTAATAATTGGTTTCGATTTTTAAAATTTATACATTCGATTGCAAATTAATATTTATGCAAACCATATAAACTACACACACAAAACTATTTAGCTCTCGAGGCATTCTTTAGTCTTTTGATTCATAAATTTTATACTACCAATGAATAGTTGACGATTTTCCAACATTGCATAAGCGTCGAAGAATGCATGAGCAGCTGATACAAGGCCAATTAATAACAATAACGCCTCGAAGCACGTACGTGCAGCTGAAGACCACACGCGACATAGCGCGTGTTGCCGAAATTAACGCTCAATCTAAGTCGCTGGCAAATGCGCTTGGCCAACTTCGAGCGGACGAAAAAATAGTAGGCAGATGGCTTCCATGCTGCAGAGGCACATAACGTGATAAGCACAACTCCTATCGCTTCTCTTTCAATATATATAATAACTAGACATTTTAATTACTAGACTCTATAATTACATATAAAAAGGCCTCGTTCACTGACACTTTAGTACAACCAAGCTGCCATTCTGCAAATCAACTCATTCGGTTTAGTAATATAGTAACTAACTTATTTCAAGGCATGTTAGTTATAGTTTTAGTTGGAGTCTTAATTGCATCTGCCAACTCGGCTTCGTACAAAACGCCGGCTGCACAGTATGCAAACGCAAAAGCTGCAGGTCCTGTTTTTTGGCCTCGCTACTTGAATCCAGAAACAGGTCGAGATCCATGGATATTACGATCTCGTTACTTAGCAGCTGCAACTCCATACGCTGCACCAGCACCTTATCCCACACCCCTTGCAGGTCCAAGTCTAGCATCTTACGGAGCCCCAGTATCTCCTCCATCACTTTATACATCACCTGCTCCTACACCTGCTCCCGCGCCCTATGGCAGCTCTGGTGCAGCATCTTACGGAGTTGCAGGACCAGCCCCAGCACCTTACGCTGACCCAAATGTGGCACCTAGCTCACCACTCTATGCAGCACCAGTACCTGCTCCATCGTCCTACGGCAGCCCTAGTCCAGCAACTTCTGGATCCTCAGCACCCTGCGATGTCCCTAGTACAACATCTTACGGAGACTCAACATCTGCCTCAGCACCTAGTCCAGCTACCGCCCTTACTCTCTTAGTAGTACCGGCACCTGACCCAGCACCCTATGGAGGACCAAATCCATCACCTGCCCCTTCACCCTACGCAGTACCGGCACCAGCTCCATCAGCATATACCGGCCCTAGTCCAGGTCCTTATGGAGGCCCAGCACCTGGCCCATCACTCTACGCAGCACCGGTACCAGCTCCATCAGCTTATGACGGCCCTAGTCCAGGTCCTTATGGTGACCCAGCACCTGGCCCATCACCCTACGCAGCACCGGCACCTGCTCCATCAGCTTATGGCGGTCCTAACCCAAGTCCTTATGGAGACCCAGCACCGGCACCTTCTCCATCAGCTTATGGCGGCCCTAGTCCAGGTCCTTATAGAGGCCCAGCACCTGATCCATCACCCTACGCAGCACCGGTACCAGCTCCATCAGCTTATGACGGCCCTAGTCCAGGTCCTTATGGTGACCCAGCACCTGGTCCATCACCCTACGCAGCACCGGCATCTGCTCCATCAGCCTATGGCAGTCCTAGTCCAGCTCCATACGGAGCCCCAGCACCCTGTGGCGGCCCTAGTGCAACATCTTACGGAGAGCCAACGTCTGTCTCAGCACTTAACGCCGGGCCTAGTCCAACTACTGCCCTTACTCTCTTAATAGCAAAGGCACCTGACACAGCACCATACGATGGACCAAGTCCATCACCTTCCCCATCACCATACGCAGCACCGGCACCTGCTCCATCAGCTTATGGTGACCCTAGTCCAGGTCCTTATGGAGGCCCAAAACCTGGTCCATCACCCTACGCAGGACCGGCACCTGCTCCATCAGCTTATGCCGATTCTAGTCCAGGTCCTTATGACGGCCCAGGACCTGATCCATCACCCTACGCAGCACCGGCATCTGCTCCATCAGCCTATGACAGCCCTAGTCCGACTCCATACGGAGCCCCAGCACCCTGCGGCGGCCCTAGTGCAACATCTTACGGAGAGCCAACGTCTGTCTCAGCACTTAACGCCGGGCCTAGTCCAACTACTGCCCTTACTCTCTTAATAGCAAAGGCACCTGACACAGCACCATACGATGGACCAAGTCCATCACCTTCCCCATCACCATACGCAGCACCGGCACCTGCTCCATCAGCTTATGGTGACCCTAGTCCAGGTCCTTATGGAGGCCCAAAACCTGGTCCATCACCCTACGCAGGACCGGCACCTGCTCCATCAGCTTATGCCGATTCTAGTCCAGGTCCTTATGACGGCCCAGGACCTGATCCATCACCCTACGCAGCACCGGCATCTGCTCCATCAGCCTATGACAGCCCTAGTCCGACTCCATACGGAGCCCCAGCACCCTGCGGCGGCCCTAGTGCAACATCTTACGGAGAGCCAACGTCTGTCTCAGCACTTAACGCCGGGCCTAGTCCATCTACTGCCCTTACTCTCTTAATAGCACAGGCACCTGACACAGCACCATATGATGGACCAAGTCCATCACCTGCCCCATCAGCCTACGCAGCACCGGCCCCTGCTCCATCAGCTTATGGTGGCCCTAGTCCAGGTCCTTATGGAGGCGCAAAACCTGGTCCATCACCCTACGCAGCACCGGCAACAACTCCATCAGCTCATGGCGGCCCAGTACCTGGTCCATCACCCTGCGCAGGACCGGCACCTGCTCCATCAGCTTATACCGTTCCTAGTCCAGGTCCTTATGACAGCCCAGCACCTGCTCCTTCACCCTACGCAGCACCGGCACCTGCTCCATCAGCTTATGGCGGCCCTAATCCAAGTCCGTATGGAGGTCCAGCACCGGAACCTTCTCCATCACCTTATGCTGGTCCTAGTCCAGTTCCTTATGACGGCCCAGCACCTGATCCATCACCCTACGAGGTACCGGCACCTGTTCCATCCGCTTATGGCGGCCCTAATCCAGGTCCTTATGGAGGTCCAGGACCGGCACCAGCTCCATCAGCTTATGGTAGCCCTAGTCCAGGTCCGTACGGAGCCCCAGCACCTGGCCCACCAGACTACGCAGCTCCGGCGCCAGCTCAATCAGCTTATGGCGGCCCTAATCCAGGTCCTTATGGAGGCCCATCACCGGCACCAGCTCCATCAGCTTATGGTGGCCCTAGTCCAGGTGCGTACGGAGCCCCAGCACCTGGCCCACCAGACTACGCAGCTCCGGCGTCTGCACAATCAGCTTATGGCGGCCATAGTCCAGGTCCTTATGGAGGCACAGCACCAGGTCTATCACCCTACGCAGCACCGGGACCAGCTCCATCAGCTTATGGTGGCCCTAATCCAGGCCCTTATGGAGCCCCAGCACCGGCTCCACCTCCATCAGCTTATGGCGGCCCTAGTCCAGGTACTTACGGAGCCCCAGCACCTGGTCCACCAGACTACGCAGCACCGGCACCTGCTCCATCAGCTTATGGCGGCGCTAGTCCAGGTACTTACGGAGCCCCGGCACCTGCTCCATCAGCTTATGCCGGCGCTAATCCTGGTCCTTATGGAGGCCCAGCACCTGGTCCAGGATTTTGTCCAGCAGCAGCATCAGCGCCAGGCCCCTATGTAAGTCCAACTCCACCACCATATGCTGCACCGGCACCGGCACCTTTACCTATTCCTTCAAACGATGTCATCTCTTATCTAAAATAAAAATGAAATTGTAAATCCTCAATATGTTGTTTTTCTTAATTTTCCCTTAATGTCTCCGTACAAAACCGATTCATGTACACCCAATGGCCCCAAACTTCACGGCTTGCCTATCAAAAGTTATTTTATAAGAATTTTTTGTATTTATTTAATTTTCTTTTTTCTTATTTTACAACTTTTTGCCATATGCAACGAATTTACTCAAAAACACAAGTAAACTAAAAATGGTTTCCACTCAGTGTGGCTTGGGGATTGGAGGGTTAAGTGAATGGAACAACGTGATTGATGTTGTTGTTTTTGTTGTAGTTGTCCATAATAAAGGATTGCTGCTGAAGTGACATTCTTTGGCGGCATATAAATCCGGGTCCTTCCACTAGCGTCGAGGCGAGTGACGTGGGAACGCACGAAAAATTTGAAATGCATCGCAAATTCGCGCAAAGCTCGGCCACACACCCAATAAAGGGCGTAAGCGCCAATTATAAATAAAAAATGAGTTGGTTTTGCTAGTAACAAATCACTTAGGGGAGTAAATTCGAATTATAAAACAATTTATTAATAACTTAAGCCTTTTACTGCTTATGCCGAGTGTACTCGTCAAAGCGAAACGAAAATTGTTCGCTTAATGTCGAATATAATCGTAGTGAAGATAAAACATCGCATTCGTATAGTTATTCAACGAAACAACTTTATTTTTTCCCAGAATAAGAGCAAATAAAGATATACTAAAAAATGTTCATTTTTGAATATTCGTTGGTCTGGCAACCTTATTTATTTTAATGCACAATAGCTTAAATTAAGCTGAAATAGCGCATTATGAGGAAATGCCGTAACAAACCGATTTTTTCAAATAAAAAAACATTTCGTATGTCCGATAAATAAAAATATATATTTTCTAAAAAACCAACATTTGATTTTTAGACATAATTGCCTATTTTTACAAGCAGAAACATTTTACGCCATTTACTCGTCTTCGTTTGAAAATAACTAAGCAGGTAGAAAAGTTTTTCGAAACAAAATTAAACAGTTAAAGTGTTAAAAAATCATGTAGATTTTCGAACTGAGCGGCCGAGTTTAGTAACTTCAGGTATGAGAACAACTTAGTAAATTAGTGGCTGATAAAGCCATTATTTTCAGATAAAATACATTTTATTTCTCGAGCAAAGCTCTTTTTCATTTTATTTCATTTAGTAAGTCTATGGTTACAAAACTTAACATACTAGAGGCAGAAAGTGAGCTAAAGATAAGACTTGAATGTAAAAAGATAAAAAAAAGAGATCAAGGAAGGGAAAAATTAAGATCAATTAACCCTTAAATGCATTGCGTTGCCGTTTGGCAACATAGCATTAAAAGTTCTATAATTTCGCATATACTACAGATAACGGTTTAATTCGTGATGTAGACTTTTGGCTACATACTGTTCAAACGAAATCGTAAGTTGACTCGTGTGTTTTCATTGATCGTGCTTTTTTGGCGCAATTTTTTGACATGAGTATACACATTGTCCACAAGTAGTGAAGTATGAGCTTTGAAAAGCGTTGTAAAATAATAAATAAAGCATCAATTGTTATTTAAAATTATTGTTTATACATAAAAAGGTATGTATTTGCATTTGCAGCAGTTGTATATGTAAAAATAATTTTGATTGTTATCAAATTACCATTTGGCTACATTGTGCATATAATCATAGTTTGTTCAACTTGTGTGACCACTATTAATTCTCTTGTTCAGTTGTTTCCAAAATGAATAAACCATTCAAATCAGTGGAGGAACTTACGAAATATTTGCTGGAATATAATAGCGACGAAAATGAAGATGAGAATGGATTTGACGACGATATAGAGGACTTTGATCCGACTGATCTGGCACATTCTGATGAGGATACAGAAATAGATGCAATCACGCAGCCTCCTTTAGCTCCGAGTCCGTCATTGGAATGTAATTCTGCAGCCCCTTCAACCGAAGATTTTGGACAACGCACCAAAAAAACATCATTTGGAAAAAAAAATCTACAATTAAATTAAGATCAACTCCAATTTCATGGCAACGATGAAATAGACGGTGAATTATTAAGTTTAGAGACTCCATTCCAGTTTTTTTGTTACTTTTTACTGATATTATGAACATTGTTAAGCAGACAAATTTGTACAGTGTACAAAAGAATCCAGAAAAAGTACATTACCATTGTAGTGTACATGTCTATTGTACATGCGCCGAGTATTAGATCTTATTGGAGTGATAAACTGGGCATTTCTTTTGTAAAAGACATAATGCCAGTCAACGCCTTTGAAAAATTGCGGCAGAATATACACTTCAATGATAATTCTTCTTTTTTACCACGTGGTCAAGAAGGGCATGATCGGTTATACAAAATAAGGCCCCTAATCAATCATCTTCTTTCCAAATTTAGAAGCATACCATTGGAAAAACAACTGGCCATCGACGAACAAATGTGCTCAACAAAAGTGAAACACTTCATGAAGCAATATATGCCAATGAAACCCCATAAACGGGGTTTCAAATAGTTTGTTTTGGCAGGAATTTCTGGATTTGCCTACAATTTTGAAATATACACTGGTGCTGAAAACAATATGCCAAGACCGCATGACGAACCAGATCTTGGGGCAACATCAAACATTGGTTTGCGCGTATATCATTATAATATTTATACAGCCATTCCACTGATGGTGTATTTAGCCAAAAAAGGTATTTTCTCGTTTGGAACTGTTCGTAGAAACAAAATTCCAAATTGTAAATTACCAACTGAAGCCGCAATGAAAAAAGAAGAACGCGGAAAAAGCAATGAATATATGACGACTATAGGACGACTATGGAGTCGATATAACTTCAGTTGTTTGGAAGGATAATAAATATGTTAACCTAATATCTTCTTTTGCAGGAACATCTCCTGAAAGATTAGTAAAACGATTTGATCGGAAAGCTGGCAAAGTAGTTGATGTAAAATGCCCCAATATTTTTCAGGAATATAATCGCAATATGGGAGGCGTGGACCTCTTAGATAGTTTAATGGGTAGGTATTGCAATTAAAAGTAGAAAGTGGTACTTGCGAATATATTATCACTTGATTGACATGACAATGGTCAATGCGTGCTTGACCTACAAATGCGTACTGAAGCAGAAGAACAAAACGGAATCTGATCTTTTAAACCAAGCTGATTTTCGTCTGGAAGTAGTTCGTTGTCTCAGCGAAGTGAAAGTGGGAACAAAACGTGGCAAACCAAGTAGCATAGAACCAGCAATTCAAATGAAGAAGAAAAGAGGTCCTGCTCAACATGTTCTTCCCAAGGATATTCGCGGAGATGAAACTGGACACTGGCCCGAGCACACGGAAACTAAAATGCGCTGCAAATATCCTGAATGTAAGGGCTTCAGTCGCGTTAAATGTGAAAAATGTGGCATTGCTCTGTGTTTTAACAACAAAAATAATTGTTTTAAACTTTTTCATATAAATTAATATTTCATTTACATGTTTTTTGAACAATTTAAATTGAATAAAATAATTTTTTCTCCTTGCATTTTCGATTTGTTTCAGTCCTGACAATTTTCACTATATCGCTCTAATAACACATGATGTAGCCATTTGGCAACAAACCCTTATCCTTAAGAAAAAAGGACAATTTTGAGCACTAAAATTTTTTTATTATTTTTTCATGACTTTATAAGCAGTTATCTCTCGTTAAAAAAAAAATGCAAATCGGAGATGTCATGCATTTAAGGGTTAATGGCTGTATAATTTAAATAATTTGATTTAAAAATTTTAACAAGCAACGGATAATGAAAAGGAGAGTATTCAAGCTTATCTGTTCCAGTAGATCAGAGAAATGGATGAGACCACAGTCTCTGCCCGAATATATGGAAGGAAACACCCAACACCGCCGAAAAAAAATTGTGAAAAATCAACGCAATTTTTGAGCCACTAGAAACTTCCAATTTATTAGACCATCAAAATTTAATGGGCTATAAAACTGCATACTCGAAATTTTTACAAAACGTAGTAAAACTGTGAAATTTTGAAGAAAATGCGTTGATTTTTTTTTTCTAATTTCCACAAGGCACGAAATCTTGGTTTGTATGATTTTTATTGCAGAATGAACTATATTTGCCTAAACAAGTTATTAAAATTAAATAAGAAACAAATAAATTCTCAAAACTTGTCAATAAGTTCCTGTGCTAGAGTTAATTAACGCCGTGTAGATACAACAAACTTTGAAATACGTATGGCATCAATTTCATGCAAAGCATAAGTTATCAAAAGAAGAGCTAGAACTATCGTTATACGGAACTGAGGGGAAGAAACGAGATAAAAAATGCTGGTATGTTTATATGCCGTTTTACATCGAAAGTACACCAGCCAGTAAATGGAAGCTATCAGACTTTTGATTCGCAACTTTCATACAACTATCAACAGTTGATAAGTTCTCAACATTATCCAAGCTTCAAAGAATGTGTTGCCAACTGACACAATACTAAATAGCAATATTTGTAATAATTATTATTATTGACGAAGTAGCACGTGCGAACTGGCGATAGCTCCCGGGAGTAGGGTCCCACCTAAGCAAACAGGAAATGCAATTTTCCAACTTCGAGTGTATGAAGAAATGGTAGGCCGATTTGTTACATGCGGCAGAGGCACATAAAGTGATAAGCAAAATGTCTTAATATATTTTTTTTCTTGTTCTAATTAAATACAACTAGAAATAGGTATAAAAGAACCACATCCGTTTACATTTCAGTAGAACAAAGTTGCCATTCGCTCAGTGATCTGCTTTAAAATAAAAAACTAAATTGTTTTAAAAAATGTTGTTCATAATTTTAATTGCAGCCTTAATTTCAACCTCCAACTCGGCGTTATATAATTCGCCAATTTCGGTTGTACCTGTTCCAGCGCGCTACGGAGGCTCACGACCAGCTCCAGCATCATGCAAAGCGCCACCATCCATCCCAATCCTCTACGAAAGTATTGGTCCAGCTGCTGCATCATATGCTGCACCACCACCTGCTCCAATATCATATTCTGCACCACCATCTGTCCCTGTCCTCTACGAAAGTATTGGTCCAGCTGCTTCATCATATGCTGCACCGCCACCTGCTCCAGCGCGTTGGGGACCAGCCCCAGCTTTATACGCTGCACCACCCTCCATTCCGATCCTTTACGAAAGCATTGGTCCAGCTCTAGGATCATATGGTGCACCACCACCTGCTCCAGCACCCTGCGCAAGACCACGACCAACTCAAGCATCATACAAAACACCACCATCTATCTCTGTCCTCTATGAAAGTGTTGGGCCAGCTCCATCATCATATGCTGCACCCCCACCTGCTCCAGCATCATATTCTGCACCACCATCTGTCCCTGTCCTCTATGAAAGTGTTGGTCCAGCTGCTGCATCATATGCTGCATCACCACCCTCTCCGGCAAGTTACACTGGTCCAAGTCCAGCTCCAGCTTCATATGGTGCACCACCACCTGCTCCAGCAAACTATGCAGGCCCAAGTCCATCTGCAGGCTCTTATTCAGATAATGTTACCTATTATCTATAATATAATTCTAAAGAAATGTAGAATTTCCGAATACAATGGGTCATTTAATTTGATGCGTTTTTTTTATTCGTCATTAAAATGTCAACAAAGTCACTGAATGAAGTTTTCAGAAGCCCAATGGTATAACCCGAATTAGCAACCAGATTAAGAAGTCAAACACATGGAAGATCAGAAATTTGCTGAAACCCAGAACCGTTGAAAAGAATTTTGCTTTCCTTTATTGAAAAATTTGTATCCTTTCCTTCTTTATTGGCACAGTAGCCGCCTATGCGATTTTCACCGAGCTCAGCAAATCGCACCAGTAGTTACTGCTTCATGCGAGCTGAGAATAGTTTCTCTCTGCCTCTGCTATTATCAACAAGTGTCGCAACGAATACTAAGGACTTGTGATCATAAGGACATCAGGAATTATCTTTATTTTTTTCCTTCTAAAACTCATACAGCTTGCCGTTCTATGGTCTGTGACATTTGCCGTCGCCAACTCGCAAAGTCCGTAAAGAATTTGAAACACCAAATTATAGAAAATGTTTTTTGCTAATAGCGTTTGCCCTCGGCGAATAATGTGAACATGAAAAAGCTTATCATAAAAAATCATCTGCCGTTCGCGGACTGTAGGTGCCTCTTTTTGTCGAAAATAGCAAGGCGCACACCACAAATAGGAGGAAGCGCTTAGCCAAATATCCAATAAAGAAAGTGAATGTGGGTTTTTCCTGCAAGAATATAATTCTGAATTGTGCAATATAATTTTGTATTCAAATATGTGTAAACACAGCCTTACTTCTTTTCTAATTCTGACAATTGAACTGTTGAAAGTTATTAAAAATTACTATCGATCTTCTATCGAAACAGCGGAAAACTCGATGGTAATATAAATAGGTTATCTCTCAGCCGACATAGCGGCGAATTTCGGCGCTTTGTGCGCCAATCCCTTAACTTTATTCCAGCTAAGATGCATAGCATGTGTTATACTAAGTTTCCACCGCAGCCGCTAGCGTGTTCTCTGCCGCTATCGTGTTCTTAGCGCAAACACGAAACAAAACTCCTGTCAAATCCCATACAAAATTAAAACACAACTCCATACCTAAACTCACTTTCAAAGCGTGTTTTGTGGGTTTGCGTCTAATTTAAAGCGTGTTTTGTTGGGTTTGCGTCTAATTTAATTATTAAGTGGTGGCAATGTTGCTCATTTTCCTCATTTATTATTGCATTCTTATCGAAACATGGCAACCATTCGGAATTCACAGAGAGGTCGTTGGTTCGAATCTCGGTGAAAGCAAAATTAATAAAAACATTTTTCTAATAGCGGTCGCCCCTCGGCAGGCAATGGCAAACCTCCGAGTGTATTTCTGCCATGAAAAAAATCTGCTCATAAACATATCATAAAACAAAATGAAATAAATGTATAAAAAAAAAAAAATTTTTGTGATTCGAACCAAGGATTTCGGATCGGAAGCCCACATTGCTAGCCGCTGGGCTATCGCGCTGTGCTGTCGCCGCAAAATAATGTATCATAAATCTGCTTACCATACCAAAGACCATACACTTTGCAAACACATTTCGGTGGAAACAGTTGACAGTTCTCCTAAACACAACTCCTGCAAACACGGTGTTTACTTTTGGTGGAAACGCCGTATTACTGACTCCAGCAGTCATCTCCGGGTGTTTGTTGGTTTTCCTCACCTGCGACTTTCTTGGGGGTTCCAGACAATCGCAGCCCTTATTATATCGCCTCCTTCTCTCCGCAGTGCATGCCGCAGTGCCCATTTCCTCTTTCGGACTTCTACCATAGTTACACTGGCTTCTATTGTGTTCTGGCCCATAAGCCAGCATTGGAGATGGTATTTGGGCACAATATTTGAAGAATTTTTAGTTTGTTAGTCTGTTTATAAAAGTTTTGAGTTTTGTGTTGGCTATCTTCGCACTTCACTTTTCGCGCCCGCAAAGGGAAGAGGCGGCAGCCGTAGCCGAATGGGTTGGTGCGTAACTTCCATTCGGAATTCAGAGACACCGTAGATTCGAATGTCAGTGAAGAAAACGTTTTTTCTAATAGGCAATGGCAAACCTCCGAGTGTATTTCTGCCATGAAAGAGTTCCTCATAAAAACCATTTGCCGTTCGGAATCGGCTTGAAACTGTAGGTCCCTCTATTTATGGAACAACATCAAGACGCACACCACAAATAGGAGGAGGAGCTCGGCCAAATACCCAAAAAGGGTGTACGCGCCAATTATATATATATATATATGTATTTAAAGTGAAGAGGGCTTTATATTAGAATTAAATATTCTGAGTTTTGGGCGCCGCACACTGGGGAATTTTGCGGAAAAAAGTCAAATTTGCAACATACCACCTACGCAATGTTTAATGGTATTTCTAAATTCCAGAATAGAACCAACAATAAAATCAAAAGGAATTACTAAACTCCGACTTACAGTTTTTTTTTTATAGATATGTCAAAAGTATAATTTTTTTATAGTATTGAACTGACTAAGAAAAAACTTCAAAGCCCAAGCTGGTTTTTTTTCTTTTTGCTTGAGCCGACTTCCAATTTTTTATTTTTCATTTAGGGTACGATATTTCTATATATATTTTAGCCGGAAGAACAAAGGCTGTAAAGCATTTGATTATCTATTTATAATTAATTTTACGAAAAAAAAAAAATCATATTCCTTCATATTCTTAGATCTGCAAGTTGAGCTACATTTACCTACGGTCAGAAACTAGTATCAACGTGTTGCTTAATAACGTCTCTTTCAGTTTTAATCAATTGCAGGTGCCACCAGGTGCCACTGATTATTTTTTGGCAATGATAATAACTAAACGCTTTCTAGTGTGTGCATAATGATAAGGAAACACTTTTAATTTTGTTTTAAATAAAAAAAATAGTTTTTAGACATGTTCTTTTCATACACAAATATATACAACTTCGTTAGTAGTAAAAATGTAAATATTTTTTGGGATGTATACTTTTTTCCGCATCTCTGTACAAAAATCCCCAGTGTGCGCCGTGATATGTATGATGCATTCCAAATTGCCTGCACAGAGCCAAATACCGCCGTTACCTTCTTTATTCGGCTTTTGATATCGTGATTTGTGCTATAAATGGAGGGACCTCTTCCATAGCAGAAATTCATTCGGAGATTTGCTACTGCCTGCCAAAGATCGACCGTCATTAGAAAACATTTTGCTACAATTTAATGTTTTACCTACAATGGGATCTCTATACACCCGCCGAATAGTAGTCACGCACAAACCCACTCGACTCGGTTTCCTTGGGAGGTCTCAAAGTTATATGACACAAGTTTTTCAATCGAATCAGGAAAACAATGCTGACATCATACAATTAGCGAGTTTGCTGCTTTGTGCGAATTTAGTAGTACCACGAAGGGAGTTATCGCCAAATTATAGTAAGCGATATTAGAGCTGCTGTTCATACAAAAACTTTCAAGCTGTTTGAAATCAAATGAGGTTATAGACGAAGCTCACTTCAAAAGCCTAAGAGTGGTTTATTTAGTTTTTTGGCATAAGAACGTAAGATGTTGACAAACAGTACCGAAACCCTGCGAAAAGTTAGCAAAGCAAATTATATTTAACAACAAATGAGCTCAGAGGATCCGCAAGTCTATATTGGCGACCCTAGTTGTCTAAAAGGAAATCTGAGGCGAAAAAATCCACTATGTCAGCCGGGAGATTGGACGAAGAACTACTCCTGTGAATAGTTGTTAGTTATATTCTGACGCCAATTGAATAGTCGTATATTACGTCCGTTTGCAAATCTATCGAGCCGTTGCTACGTACCTTAGTAAACAGATATGCGGTATATTTCACTGGTTCGCTGCATGTATTTGAATATAACTCAAAAAGTTATGAGAATCCCAATATTAAATTTGGAGGTATTACGAAGCCCAGTCTCAACTATTAATAAGAGAAAGTAAAGAAAAACATCTGAGCGGTGATGTTTTTTCACAAATGACCAAAAAAAAGTTTACTAAAAATTTTGAACAAAACAGTAAAACATTAATAAACATTTTATTTTTCACAAGTGACCAAAACAAAATTTTCTCATAAATTTTGATTTAAAAAGTTAAAAGTTGTTTAAAAACAAATTTTTTAAGCAGAAATCCGACTATAAAAGTTTCAGGTACCAAAAAAAAATTTTTTTTAATATTTTTTTTATAATAATTTTTTGAAAAAATTTTTTAAAGTATATTTTATCCTTAAATTTGAAAATGTTTGTAAGCAAAATACTATACAAATTTGTTTGTGAGTGGGAATCCGACTATAAAAGTTTCAGGTACCAAAAAACAATCTTTTAAATTTTGTTTGTTTGTTTTTTTGAAAAAAATGTTTAAGGTATTATTATTGTATATATTATTGTATATATATATATATATATATATATATATATATATATATATAAAATAGGCGCGTACACACTCTTTTTGGGTGTTTGGCCGAGCTCCTCCTCTTATTTGTGGTGTGCGTCTTGATGTTGTTCCACAAATGGAGGGACCTACAGTTTCAAGCCGTCTCCGAACGGCAGGTATTTTTATGAGCTTTTTTTATGGCAGAAATACACTATTACTACTACTACTATTATACTACCCGCTATTAGAAAAAACTTTTTCTTAATTTTAGTGTTTCACCGAGATTCGAACCTACGTGCGCGGACGGCAGCCAAATACTATAAAATATTATAATAAATATTAAAATAAAATTAATAATATGTAATTAAAAAAAAAATTTAACACATCTTTTGTCCTTAAAAATAAAAAAAAAAAAAATTTTTTTTTAAGCAAAATCCTATAAAAGGATATTTCACTTTAAAAGCTCTAAAGTTACTAAATTTTTGAAAATTTTTTCACTTCCTGTTTTTTTATTGAAACCTAATTACAAATAAATCAATTTTCAGAAAAATCGACGAGAATACTCGTATACTTGGATCACTTCACGGTCAATCGCTTAGGTGCAAATGCGCATTGGTGGCTATAAAGTCATTCAAGAAGAAGAGGGAGAAACAGAAAGAAAATGGAAATTTGTTCTCTAGAGTTGATGAAGCGTGTTCGTAAATAATCTGCAGTGAGTACAAATATTTGTCCAAACAAGAACATCTCTGTATCGAAATACTAAAATGTCCATAATACGTTGATAAACGATGCGTAACTTGAGTAGCCGCAATCTTCTTTTATTTGTTCAGGTGGTAAGTTCTCACAATTTTAATTATTTCTGTTCTGAATAAAAGTAGATGACAAAAATTTATTTCGCAATTACTTCTATTATTATACATTTTTTTAAAATGGTGTGTAGCAATATGGGGCTGAACAAATTTCGCTCATTATATCTCTTAAATAACCGAACCCTTGAATTCATATGCACATAATACGGCAAATATGCGTTTCTAGACAAAATTGAATTTTATAAATACAAATGTAATGTTAATTTTAATTGCTTTGCTCAAGAATGACCTACAGACGTGCTTTTTTTTCTTCTAAGACGAGGCAGAAGTACTGGCCCAACAAACACATCAACTCAGATATATTTTACATAACGAAAAGAAAAGAATGTGTAAGAATGTATACGCACAATAAAAAGTATAACAGAGTACTGGAGCAAATGCGTAGAATCTTTGTTCATACAGGGTGCTCCAAGTTTGTGCTTCTTTTATAGCTGAGTTTAGCTGTTATCGCATAAGTATAAGTATATGTATAAGTATAAGTATAAGTATAAGTATAAAGTATAAGTATAAGTATAAGTATAAGTATAAGTATAAGTATAAGTATAAGTATAAGTATAAGTATAAGTATAAGTATAAGTATAAGTATAAGTATAAGTATAAGTATAAGTATAAGTATAAGTATAAGTATAAGTATAAGTATAAGTATAAGTATAAGTATAAGTATAAGTATAAGTATAAGTATAAGTATAAGTATAAGTATAAGTATAAGTATAAGTATAAGTATAAGTATAAGTATAAGTATAAGTATAAGTATAAGTATAAGTATAAGTATAAGTATAAGTATAAGTATAAGTATAAGTATAAGTATAAGTATAAGTATAAGTATAAGTATAAGTATAAGTATAAGTATAAGTATAAGTATAAGTATAAGTATAAGTATAAGTATAAGTATAAGTATAAGTATAAGTATAAGTATAAGTATAAGTATAAGTATAAGTATAAGTATAAGTATAAGTATAAGTATAAGTATAAGTATAAGTATAAGTATAAGTATAAGTATAAGTATAAGTATAAGTATAAGTATAAGTATAAGTATAAGTATAAGTATAAGTATAAGTATAAGTATAATCGTATAAGTAAATAATATATCTTAAATTTATACGCAAATAGTGGACCTTTGAAAACTGAAGTTCCCAAAATTGTGGATACTTCTTTAATTAAAAACTCAGAATAAGGCAGTTGAAGATAGGTGAAATGGTAGAAGCACCAGTCTGGCACTCACCAAGTAGCACGATAGCGCCATTTTGATATCATTGTGAAAGCTCCAACAGGCAGATATCTACAGCCAGCCAGAGTTGTTGAAGTAACGGAGGAGATTGATGGGACTTAGATTAGAGTACTGCCCTGGGCTCTTGAAGAAGGGAACCCCTAGTGACCTTCATCGTCTAGCTACCAAACCTGGACATTTACAAAAAGTGCTGAAAAGTATCCTTCTCTGAAATGTCCCCACAGCTATTGCATTGCGGATAAAATGGTAAATCTAACTTTTCCGAATGAGTTCCGATCGTCCAATGGCCGGTAAATACAGCTTCGAGTTTAGAAATTGAATACGTTGAAGTCCCCAGAGTCCTGCGTGTATTGCACTGGGGCCAAAGGTTTTCGAAATAGCACACCGAGATATGGAACTTCATCTGATCTGCGCTAAGTTGTGCAATTCCTCTTTAACAGCAGTCAAGGAGGTGAAGCTCAGAATGAAAAGATAATTTAACAGTTTTCGTATTTTTGCACTGAGAGGAGTCTCGAGAAGCCTTTACATTCCTCTCGTGCCACGGCTTGATGCCATCTGGTGGTGTGATTCGGCCGTTTTTCGTCAGCTACTGCGGCTGGAAATGCGCTTACCATCAACGTATAGCAATGTTGAGATATGTGAACAGCTTGTTTTTACCTTTGGTGATGCTATAGATCTCTTCTTCTTAATTGGCGCGATAACCGCTTACGCGATTTTGGCCGAGTTTAACAAAGCGCGCCAGTCGTTTCTTTCTCGTGCTAACCGGCGCCAATTGGACACACCAAGTGAAGCCAAGTCCTTCTCCACCTGATCTTTCCAACGCAGAGGAGGCCTTCCTCTTCCTCTACTACCACTAGCTGGTACCGCATCGAATACTTTCAAAGCCGGAGCGTTTGTATCCATTCGGACGACATGACCCAGCCAACGTAGCCGCTGGATCTTTATTCGCTGCGCTATGTCTATGTCGTCGTAAAGCTCATACAGCTCATCGTTCCATCGTCTGCGATATTCGCCGTTGCCAACGTGCAAAGGTCCAAAAATCTTACGCAGAATCTTTCTCTCGAACACTCCAAGCGTCGCTTCATCGGATGTTGTCATCGTCCAAGCTTCTGCGCCATACGTCAGGACGGGCATGATGAGAGTCTTGTAGAGTGTTAGTTTTGTTCGTCGAGAGAGGACTTTACTGCTCAGTTGCCTACTTAGTCCAAAGTAGCACTTGTTGGCAAGAGAGATTCCACGTTGGATTTCAAGGCTGGCATTGTTATCGGTGTTAATGCTGGTTCCTAAATAAACGAAGTCTTTTACAACCTCGAAATTATAACTGTCTACAGTGACGTGGGTGCCGATACGCGAGTGCGCCGACTGTTTGTTTGAAGACAGGAGGTACTTCGTTTTGTCCTCATTCACCACCAAACCCATTCGCTTTGCCTCTTTATCCAGTTTGGAGAAGGCAGAACTAACAGCGCGGTTGTTAAGGCCGATGATGTCAATATCATCGGCATACGCCAACAATTGTACGCTCTTATAAAATATTGTGCCTGAGCGATTAAGTTCTGCGGCTCGTGGAGGATGGTTCCATGTGTAGAAGTCCACGCAAGTGCGGAAAGTTACTGATCGCCATTCACTTGGGAGCGGCCAGGACGATTCTTCTACATATGGTTCAAGCAGCTCACAACGTCCGGGATTAGCCCACGTATCCCCTGGTTAGCTTTCGAACACCCGTTCGGGAGTGAGCTAACTTGAGAAGGCGAAGCATCCCAGCATAGCTGGTTGTGCGCTGGGTTTGGGACCCGCCACTAAAAAATCCCCCCCCCCCCCCCCCCCAAATTCTGCACCAAAATACCGAGTTAGAGCCACAATTGTGTCTTTAAGTCTTTGAGAATTTTTAAAAACAGAACTGATTTCCGGCGGCATTTAAAAAATTGTATTTATTATTCATAACTTCTAGATCCTCTACTGCGTATGCCAATCAATAGTTATGAGCTCACATTTGTATGTATTTAATTAGAATTTAAAAAAATACTCTCGAACTTGCAAGACCCTGTTATCGTTAATGCTGTTTGTGGTTATCAATGCAGCTAAAGGCAAATGTTTTGCTGACTTATGCAATAATTACTGGCGAGTGAAGTACAAGAAGTAAGCGTAGCCAGAAGTAGTTAACCGGCATCCGAAAAACACGTACGCGCAGCTAAATACAAGCGGCAGCGCATGAGCCCACGTGATGAACGCTGAATTCTGTCTAATGTAAGACGCACTTTGCCAAACTAAGAGGCCACCTTCAAATGACAGTTAGATTGGTTCAATGCTTCCAAGTCACATAGAATGATAAGGGTAGAGGTGTTGTCCACATGAAAATTCTGCATTTCTATTGGATCTTTTCGAAAATGGGTATAAAATGCGTGTGCCTTAAATACTTCTGAACAATACGGCAACATATAATTTAAGAATGCACTTTGCTCGCTAGCGGCACTCAAGCATGTGGTTAATATTTCTTATTTGGAGCTTTGGCGCTAGCACCGTCGCTAGCCTGCACACGCCACGCTGTTCCAACAGTGGTCCACCAGTGTGCGCGACGAATGGCCAGGAATATCTTTATTTCGGCAACGAATGCAAACTGAATGCGTATATTTACCAACAACAATTCCAGGGAAAACCGAGTGAGTGTTAATTTTTTTAATTATATTTTAAAGACTTCAAATAAAACTTTGAAATTATCCTATTTTGCAGTTCCCGTCAGGACGGACATGGAAAATTGTTTGTTCCATTGCTATGAAATTGTCTGCCCATCGGTATATAAACCAGTTTGTGTGCAGCAAGTGCCTGCAGGGCCGATAACAACGGTCGAGCATCCATGTCTAGTGAACCGACTGATTTGCGAGACTAAACAGCGTAAGGACGGAATTCTTATTTAATTGATATTTTTTTCTACTTATTTCAGTATTTGTGATTTTTACAACTCTTCGACTGATTTGCTAACTTATTTTCTCCAATAGATTGGAAAATCATTAGCGAAGGACCTTGCATCCCGGATTATAGATTCTCTTCTGCGACAGCACAAGATTACCAAACGTATGATCTTAGCTCTGCACCTTATGATAGCTCAGCTCAAGCTCAAATACCAACGCCACCTTCCTATGGATCTCACGGCCAAGATTACGATGTAGCAGCTCTTGTACCTTTACTTGGCAATGCGCCATCACCATCGTGGTACGGTGTTCAAGAAACAG
This sequence comes from Anastrepha obliqua, assembly GCF_027943255.1. NCBI lineage: Eukaryota > Metazoa > Arthropoda > Insecta > Diptera > Tephritidae > Anastrepha > Anastrepha obliqua. Next base: position 116,097,302 of record NC_072895.1, read on the forward strand.
ATTATGCAGTGCCAGTTCTTGCTTCTATCTATGATCTTAACCCCGCCCCTGCGTCTTATGACGGCTCAGCTCAAACTCAAACACCAACGCCAGTCTCGTATGCAGCTCATGGTCAAGATTATAAACCACCAGATCCTGCACCTACACTTTACGCTGCACCACCAACATCAGGGTACGGAGATCAAGGCAAAGATTATGCAGTGCCAGCTCCTGCTTCTATCTATGATCTTAACCCGGCCCCTGCGCCTTATGACGACTCAGCTCAAACTAAAACACCAGCGCCAGTCTCGTATGCAGCTCAGGGTCAAGATTATAAAGCACCAGATCCTGCACCTACACTTTACGCTGCACCACCAACATCAGGGTACGGAGATCAAGGCAAAGATTATGCAGTGCCAGCTCCTGCTTCTATCTATGATCTTAACCCGGCCCCTGCGCCTTATGACGGCTCAGCTCAAACTCAAACACCAGCGCCAGTCTCGTATGCAGCTCAGGGTCAAGATTATAAAGCTCCAGATCCTGCACCTACACTTTACACTGCTCCACCAACATCAGGGTCCGGAGATCAAGGCAAAGATTATGCAGGGGCTGCTCCTGCTTCTATCTATGATCTTAACCCGGCCCCTGCGCCTTATGACGACTCAGCTCAAACTAAAACACCAGCGCCAGTCTCGTATGCAGCTCAGGGTCAAGATTATAAAGCACCAGTTCCTGCACCTACACTTTACGCTGCTCCACCAACATCAGGGTACGGAGATCAAGGCAAAGATTATGCAGCGCCAGCCCCCGCTTCTATATATGATCTTAACCCGGCCCCTGCGCCATATGACGGCTCAGCTCAAACTCAAACACCAGCGCCAGTCTCGTATGCAGCTCAGGGTCAAGATTATAAACCACCAGATCCTGCACCTACCCTTTACGATGCTCCACCAATATCAGCGTACGCAGATCAAGGCAAAGATTATGCAGTGCCAGCTCCTGCTTCTATCTCTGATTCTAAACCGGCTCCTGCACCATACAAAGCCTCAGCTCAAAATCAAACACCAGCACCAGTCTCGTATGCAGCTCAGGGTCAAGATTATAACGTGCCAGCTCCTGTACCTACACTTTACGCTGCCCCACCAACATCAGCGTACGGAGATCAAGGCAAAGATTATACAGCGCCAGCTCCCGCTTCTATCTATGATCTTAACCCGGCTCCTGCGCCTTGTGACGGCTCAGCTGAAACTCAAACCCCAGCGATAATCTCCTATGCAGCTCAGGATCAAGATTATAAAGCACCAGATCCTGTACCTATACTTTATAATGTTCCAAATTGGAATACGGCACCACGCCCATTTTCATACGCAGGTCAAAGTCAAACTTGCACAGCCTCAGCTGCTGCTCCTCTAATTAATTCTGTGGCGGACCAAAGTCCCATATCACCACCATATTCTTACGGAGTTATAGGCCAATCTAACGAAGTACCTGCAGCCCCAGCTCCTGCTCAGGCATCTTATTCTGGGTCAGACCAATATGCAGCACCATCACCGTTTTCCTATATAATTCCATTAGAAACAACAAAATCAGCTCCGTACTCAGACCCAAATCAGTATCAAGTACCTGCACCATCACATTTTGTAGTGCCATTACTCTTTGCTACTCCAGACAAAAGCTCATATCCATCACTACCGTATTACAAGTCACCACTACAGCCAGATCCTGTATCTGCTTCCTATTCAGTGCCATACCCATTTGCAGCACCACAACAAGCATCAGATGCTAATATGCAATCAACACCAACTCCAAATCCGTACGTTGCTCCAGTTCCAGATTTCGCAAATTATCTAAGAGGGAAGCTCGGACGATATCCGGACCCAGTATTCGATAACAGTTACTCAGAACTGGCAACAGCATTAAATATTGCACGACTTTTCCGGTGGCTGCGTTTGCCTTTCGGACCAATTTATTACCGGCCGAATTACATTCATATTATTTATAACGAAGATTAGATAACGGTCCAACAAGTAATTGCCATGTGTTACAAGTTATGACCCATAATGGGTGAAACGACAGAGTAGTAAATAAAAAAGATTAAATTAAATAATTTTTCTTGGTTTGATGTTATAAGGTTGGCCCTCACTACCAAGAAATCAAACTTTCATGTGAGAGATCACATGTTCACAAGTTCTAGTGACGAGGGCATTTCCAATACGGAAAGGTGCTCGTTAAAAATAATCGGAAACGGCCCACAAAATGGTAAAATTTTTTCTAATAGACAGTCGGTAATGAAGGCTCTAAGCTCTCTCATGGTCAGACTAAATTATTCGTAATGCCTGGATGATTATTCGGTAATGTGTAACAGGTTAAAGGCACGTCGCAGGAAACTGCAGGACTGATGAGAGAGCTAGACAGGTAACACATAAGGTGATCAATTTATGCAAAAAGTGAATGGGAGTTCCTTTAGCTACCTTCGGCTTTTTCTTGGGGTGGTGGATCTCGAGTCAGGTCTAGAGTCCAACGCTGGACGAGAACTCAACTTGCTAAAGTTGCTTTTCCAGCAACGAATCGATCGGAGGCGGTCGAGGCAGCTTCTGGTGCTAACAAAGTCCCATCCCCGTTAGTGGTGGGCTCTTAGCCGGTCACTAATCGTTGGAAATTCATGAGGAGATATCAAGTTTATAGGATAAACAGAACCAAATAGCTGGGCAAAGTTCGAACTAAATCGCCAACGAAGTTCATTAATCGTAATCAACCCAGCCTTACGCTGGCTCAAAGCGTAGAAAAAGTATTTAGCTACTACTCGTTCTCATCTGTTGAGTTCTAGTAGTTCCAGTTCCGAACTACGTATCGAAGAAGAAATGAGTAGGGAACTATTTGTATTCCTTCGCTATACGACTGCACCGCTTATATGTATGTATGTATGTGCAGAAATAGTTCAGCAAACAACCAGAAATTCGTTCGAACGCAAAATTTTTCCATTCACTAACTGATCTTCCATGAGCATACACGAAACTAATTAACTTTTGCATATTTTAAGGCTGAAGTGATCGCTAACTAAACTCGGTTTGAGGCTGTACTAAGCAAACAATCAAAAAGGCACTGTATTTGCTTGAAAACGATCGGCAAGCGTTCACACAGAAATACCAAGAAAGCATGCAACAATTTGAATGCCAGTGCATTAAAGAATTGCGTGCTGATGGTATTGGCAGAATGAAATGGTTTGTGTATTTGCTTTATTTATACCCACTATAAAGTAAACAGTTTTACAAACACTGGCGGCATTCAGTCATTAAGCTAAATACACACCAGGCAACCGTTGCAGCAACTCGGCCATGTTGAAGCAACCGTTGCCTCGTGTGTAGCTGTGTTGCGAAATGATTTTCGTGTTGCTGCAACCGTTGCCTGAAATATCAAATAAATTTGATTTTTGGGATAGGTTGCTGCAACCGTTGCTTCGTGTGTATCATTGTTTACTGCTTTTACTCGTTCAGTTCGTTGAACACAAGCAAAGAAGAAGGTTCGTGCGGAGTAAAATAAAGTGAAAAAGAAAAAAATGGCAATTGAAAATAATGAAAATTATGTTAATTTTATTAACGAATATAAAAATTTGAGAGAGCTGTGGGATATATATAAGTAGTGAAAAATATAAAAATAAAAATTTTAGAAAAAAAGCATACGAACAATTAAAAAATGAATACAATAAAATTGATAAAAATTTCAAGTCCGCAAAAGCGTTTCCTATTGCAAGATACCGCAAAATTATTGCCACTCTAATTTCTGCTGATATTGCCTCTCTCATTATGGTATCTTGTTTCGTTATTTTGGCCTTTACGAAGTCCAACAATTTTCTAAACAGGGCTTCGTCCATCCTCATGCAATTTTTATAGTCCGATGGCTCATTTTCCTTCAGTTCTTTCAGCAGCCTCTCGTTCGAAAATTCGATTTTTTTAAAAGCCAATTTTTGGACCAGATTTTTTTTCTCTTCTTTTGTTGTATCTCTTCTTCCTCATTTTCGTACAAAAGTTCGTCAATTATAATAAGAGAAGTAATTTTACACATTTTGTCGATCATTTAAAAAATTTAATTTTACGTATCTTCCGCTTGTACCTTTCCTGCACCACAGTTATACACAATACTGAGATTGAAGCAACGGTTGCGACGTGTTTCTTAAGCAAAGGCAACACGTTGCTGCAACCGTTGCTTCAACGGTTGCCTGGTGTGTATTTAGCTTTACTGATCGATAGGCAGGTCGCTATGCAGCAAGCGAAACAAAAATTAAATTTCCGCGTACAGTTTTGGAACCTTCTTATATTCTGTAAACTCACTCGTATAAACTATTAGTGGTGAGTGTTTAAGGCCGCTATTGTGAAGCTCTTGACCAGTTTTCAAATATTATATATTGATTCCGTTGAAATCTGGCTCAAGTTTAGGTGCAGAAAAGAAAAATGTGTGATTAGATACAATGGAACTCGAATGGTGGACGATGAAGGAAAGATACCTACTAAAAGGCCCATAATATTGGTGGTAGTATAAAAATTCTATGCAAAGCAGCGAAAATTACGTGGTGGGAAAGATACTTCACCGACATGATATTTCGTTCATGCCGGTGGATGAGCATCTCACCTTAATCTACATCAAAGCGAGTTTCTTGCCACACACACAGCGAGTGGATACTGCATCAACTACGAGATCCAATTTTTGATTTAACTTTCGATTCCATTGGAGGATTATTAGGCTAGGTTAGATTAGATTAGGGTGGATGCCTCTCTCCTTGAAAGTGGACTGGAGTTTCCCATCTAATTCTCTATGCATTGAAGCCACATCATCTCTAATAAAGTATAAAATATTTTAGATGACGGAGGACTCTAAATATACCAGATATTCAAAGTAGTAAGAGTTTAGAGAGTGATGTCACGTTCAGGCAAGAAAGTTTTGGAGAATTGTTAAGGATCTTAAAAAATCAAACTCATATTTTCGTCTGAAGTGAAAATGTTTAGCTGCATACTTTAAATTTATAAAGGTTTCTCGCAATATCTGTAATCATATATGCATTACTCACCTGCCACACTTCGATAAAGCTCTCTCACATATCGAATCCAACGAACAGTCCTCACCACCACCAATGGAATTGTAAACATTCTGATTAGCATCGAAACAATTACTGCAACTGCAGTAGGAATATTGTGAGCAGCAAAACGACGAAGCCACCTCAGCCTCATCAAGATCTGTAATATTAATGGAAAAATCACCATCACTATTCGAACAGCTCAGCTCGTTTTCCGTATAGTATTGCGCCGAATTGCTTTTGTCTTGCTCCGGTACAGGAGCGCTACGGCGGGATCTACAAAAAAACAAAAACAAAAAGTGAGAGTTCAATTCAATGCAATGAACAAATATATTTTCTCACCTTTTACTTCGTGTATCCACTGTCTCCACCACTACATTCCAAGTGCGATGTATCAGATAGAGGAGGAAGAGCACACGTGAGGTTTCGCCATTTGGTGGCGCCGTCGCTGGCGGCGTTTTACTGCGTTTATGGCCGTGAAAGTCATTGGTCGTGTGATCGCTGCGGCGTCGACTGTGACGCGCTGGCAATGTTTTGGACTTGTGCGGTGGCACGCCGCCACTGGAGTCTAGTGTCGAGTGATAGCGTGACTTTTGATTTCTGGGTGTTGTTGAGGCGCGCGCTGTGCCATTGTTATTGTTGTTGTTAAGACTGAAGGCAGTTGAGCCGCGATTGACGGCATGCGTTAGTGAATTGCCCATGTTTGATGAGGGAATGAGGCACAACTGGAAAAAAAAGGAAAATGACAGTTAACGGTGGGAAAACAAGAACTAAGGAGAAGAATAAAAATTAGAATAAATTCACATGCAAATAATTAAAGTGAAAAATAAAAATTGTAAGCTTTCAAGTAATTTATTCGCAAATAATTAAAGTGACAAATGCAAAAAAAATAATTCTAGCGGTTAATCAAAAATTTGTAATTTGTATACGAAATAGATTTGGTAAAAATTGATAGAAACTAATAATTTCTTATAAGTCTATTATGTACGCAACAGAAACAAGCAAAAAAAAAGAAAAAAAAAATTATTGACATAATCATTAACAAAATTTATTGCAAAACTCCGCTACCCAAAATTCATATAAATAACTGAAAGAGGCTGCTCAAAATAATACCGCAAATTAGTTAAACTAATTTCAGTTTCTTATAACTCTGTTTTAAATACCTACACATACGTACATTTGCTTTTATTAGTGCTGTAGTTCTTTTTACTACTCACTTAAACACTTTGACCGCCTTTTTTAAATACCCATTAAAATCGACACAAATGCTGAATGCTGGCTGCCTGACGCCGGGCAGCAACTCCCCACCACTTCTTTCACTCATTTTAGACGATATATCTTGCAAATTATGTACCCACAATGGTGAGTGATGAAATTTAAGCCAAGCTTACCGGTTGAGTTGCTGATCTTCGCTATTCAGCAACTTCTTTATTTTCGTAATTTTTTTTTTTTTTTGGTTAGTTGTTTGCATGGATTTGTGCATATACGTAGTTGTAAAGTGTATGTATGTATGCAGCCTTATATTTGTGCTGCTGCCTTAATGGCATTTATCTCATTGTTTTTCATTTATTTTATTGTCTTTCATTCTTTTGCCCCCTCCCCTTTCACACTCTGGGCTGTCCACCTCATTTGTCTAGCTGTCTTCATCATCACTCTGCCCGTTCATTGTTCTATCAATTTCGTAATCATTTGCTGCCACTGCTGTTGATATGCAAATATATGCAATTTCCTTTGGCTAAGCTTGACTGCTTCCGAAGCTGACGTACTTTTAACTACAGTGAAAACTGAAAAGTGTTTGTCTGATAATAGCTTTTATTGCTTTGCATTGAAGTGCTTAGAGTTGAGCGAACTAATAGAAAAAAATCGATCAGATTAGTGATGAAGGTCCTAAATGTAAAAATGTGATAGAAGCCATTTCTCATATCTATTGATAGTGCCTTCCATGCCATTTTTTCTCAACTAAATTGAAATACTCAACAGACCGTCCTAAATAACAGAATACCCTAGCTTCAAGTTCTTATTGGCTTGAAAAGCGATTTTGAAAACGATTCTTAAATAAATAAATAAATAAATAAATATTCAAAGCAGAGACCGTTGAAAGGCCTACAACTTGTATGTAGTTGAGACTCCCTCAGATTAGATTGGGCGATTGTCTCTCGCTTGACACCAGCTCTTTGTGATGCTGTAAGACAGTTGACAGTACCGCGTTCTCTTAAAACCAAGATTCATGTATCTGAAGTCTCAAAGTTCCTTCAGAGCATTCGACTGAAGGCTGGAGTCCCTCGCATAGTTACTGTCAGACGCTGATAGAAAAATGTTGGAAGCTATACTTCACATCTCTGGAAATTCTACTGAAATCATTCCAAGTAACAATCTGGCTAGGCTTAAGTCAACCACTCTCATAAAATCCCGCTATTCAGAGCTAATGTAAAACTAAAGATATCTCCATAAATCAAAGAGAGTGTAGTCAAGGCTTTCGATACAGTCAGCCATTCCACGCTACTAGATGATATTTATCACACACGACACTCCCGCCAGGGCTGAAGCGGTGGTCCGCAAACTACCTGAGCGGTCGGCACTCGTCAGTGATTTTTCGAGATCAAACATCAAAGCAGAGGAAGATTAAGCAAGGTGCACCGCAGGGTGGTGTCCTTTCTGCCTTGCTGTTCAACTTCTACATCTCAAAGCTCCCCCAACCACCAGTGGGAGTTTCCCTGATCTCATACGCTGACGACTGCACGATAATGGCGTCGGGCAATGACATTGATGGCCTGTGTTCCAAAGTGAACAACTACCTCACCGACCTTTCTCGTTTTTTCACTGCGAGGATCTCCAACTTTCCCCCACCAAGTCCACGGCGACCCTTTTTACCACCTGGACAAAGGAGGTCAAGCTGTCCTTAAGGTAAAAGTCGACGACACACCAATTCCGACGGTAAATAACCCCAAAATTTTGGGTGTAACCTTTAACAGCTTGCTCTCCTTCTCTGCGCACACAACCGCAATTACCACTAAAGTCCAAAATCGCAACAAGGTCCTCAAATCACTGGCCGGCAGCACTTGGGGCAAAGACAAAGAACTGTTGCTTTCGACATTTAAGGCAATTGGTGGGCCGGTTCTAAACTATGTTGCGCCTGTCTGGTCGCCTGGAACTAGTGATACGCAGTGGATAAAGCTACAGACATGTCAAAATACCGCCATTCGGACAGCGACCGGGTGCCTCCTGATGTCTCCCATTCAACACCTACATAACGAGGCACAAATGCTCCCATTAGTGGAGCACAACAAACTGCTCAGCAAGCAGTTCCTGCTAGGATGTTACCGCAGGCTTCACCCCTACAGACACCTGCTTGAGCCACCTCTTAGACTACGCTGCCGAAATACAGGACAAAACTGACCGCAACCTACTGGACCGGACAGTATTTACACAGTCAATAAACGACATCCACAGGGAGACCGTCACCACCTTCGGAGTCCAACCACCACCTATTGCAGATGAAGAGCTCCAGCTTCCCCGTGAGACTCGTGTAACACTGGCACAACTACGTTCTGGATACTGTAGCAGGTTAAACTCCTACATATCCAGAAACGAACCCGACATACCAAACACATGTCCGGCATGTGAAGGTACCCCGCACGACACTAACCACCTCTTCACATGCCCCCTTAAACCTACTCATCTAACACCCCTCTTCCTCTGGACCCAACCTGTCGTAATAGCATGTTTCCTGGGCCTACCCCTAGATGAGCTAGACGAAGAGGACCGGTGATATGCCTGCACTGACAGGGCTACCAATGCTGTGAAAACAACAACAAGAGTCTAGTCCACTGAGCTTTTCTCTTACCCACCTGCTGCTCTAAAACTCGCTGCATTCTGATTTCTGGAATACTCTCTGAGAAGCTGAAAATTTTGCATTTCTGCTACATATCCAACGAGCTGAGCAAACTCCCCGCGTCAGTGATAAAATAATACTCTTCTCATTAAAAACTGGATACTTAAGCAGACCTTTGCGTTTTGTTGCATGAGATTTTAGCGAAAATAGTGTTTACGGTTAGAGATTAATTTAGAATTCAAGTTAGATAATGTTTAACTTTCTAAAACTATTAAAAGTGATGTTATTCTTAAAATAATTCGTTTAAGACTGCCATCTACTCCAAATTATTTAAAAATTAAATAATTTATTGGAGTATAGGCTGCCACCTTGTTTTTAAATTGTTAAAAAGTAAAAAAAAGAATAAAATAAAATCAGAAATAGATATCAAATATGAGATAATTTTCCAAGCTTCAGTCCCATTTTTTGTAAGAGGGTTGGCATTTTTCAATAATTTTTTTATTAAAATAAAATCAGAACATAGATATCAATTATAAGATAACTTTGATAGCTTTAATACAAATTTTGTGTAATAGGGCTGCCACTATTTTTCGATAATTTGTTTAATAAAATAAAATCAGAACATAGATGTCAAATATAAGATAACTTTGATAGCTTTAATACAAATTTTGTGTAATAGGGTTGCCACTATTTTTCGATAATTTGTTTGATAAAATAAAATCAGAGCATAGATATGAAATATAAGATAATTTTCCAAGCTTCAGTCCAATTTTTTGTAATAGGGCTGCCACTAATTTTCGATAAAAAATTGGAAGCTTTAATCAAAATTTTTTCAATAGGGTTGCCATCGATTTAAATTACATAAAAATCAGAACATAGACATGAAATATAGAATAATTTAACAGCTTAAATCACAATTTTTGTAATGGTGTTGCCCTTAATTTTTGAATTTTTTTTATTCATTTAAAATCAGAACAAAGATATGAAAGGTAAGATAATTTGGCAGCTTAAATCAAAATTTTAGATAGAGCTTTCACTAATTTCCGATAATTTTCTATTAATTAATTATGAAAAAATTTAATTACAATATGCGAAGAGTACCAAATGTAAGTTTCTAAATAAATTTGTTTGAATAGATTAATGCTTTAGATTCCCGAGATAATATGGTTGCCAACAAGGTTTAATTATTTAAAAATTAAATAAAGTATTGCTTGATGGATATTAGATTACAGATTTTTATAGCTCCATTTCCGAATAGGTTTAGAATAGGGTTGCCAAATTTTTTTTAATACAACCTTTTTTGTTTTTTAAATAAATATTTTAGGAGTGTAAATAAACTGCACTGCCTTCTTACTATAGATACCAAAGAAAATATGCTGAAAAAAAATTCAATGTGTGATAAATAGATATAAAAAAGCATGGCAACCTTATAGCGTGAAGCCTTAAGACCAATCGTTAATATGAATGAATCACATTATAATTCAAATATACTTACTTACTTAGAAAAAAATGCATTTTTTAGCAAAATTCGCGCTATCACGAAAAGGTTAATAAAAAAACAAAATTCTTGTTTTTTGAAACTGTTTCCCTAAAATATTAAAATATTATTATTAAAATGAAAATTCTCTTCGTACTAATATTTTGTGATCTCACTTCTGTTCAGCAATAAATCAGCAAATTACATTGTTCATTTTATTTCTTTGTCGCTATTTTAAACTCAATTTAAAGTAATCTTCTTCTTCTTCTAACTCTTGGCTGTGCCTGATCAACCGGACAATTATTTATTTATTTATTGTTAAACCGCTCTTAAGCGCACAAAATAATAATACAAAACTAGGTATCTGGAGGGCACTAAAAAATTTAATCATTAATAGAAAATATTAAAACTATCTTACGAGACCGCTTGGCTACCAGGGCCTACGTTGCTTCGCTAATAAACTTTCTTCAATAGCTAAATAATTTTTATAAGTGCACGTAAGGAGAATGCACTTTTTCTTTTAATCATTCCTCAACTTCGCGCAAGCCTATGCAACAATCACCATTTCGCTGTCTCAAGTGTCCAACTGTCCGTTTTGCGCTGTCAACACACGTACACACACATATACATACTAGCATACAAATATTTGCTTGTGTAGCTAACTAAGCTTTAACCAAAGTGAATAGACAATTTAAGATTTTTGTTTTTCGTATGTATGTGTGTGTAACCCATTAAAATATGCGCAGAAATTTGAAATTGCTGAAATGGTAAAATAATATGTAGATTCTTTTTCAATTACAAATGTATTTAACTATTTAATTTTTATCAACACCATAGCAAGTCCCAGCTATAACTATAGCTTTCTTCTTCTCAGCTTTCCAATTCCACCTTTTCTAAAAACCAGTTTTGACAGAAATTTTATTTTTTTCAATAACTTTAAACTTTTCCGGTGCCTATTAGCTTTTGCCTCAGCTTGCCCTCATCCACCCATTCGCATTGACCATTGCGCTTATGCCCCACTTATCGGTCGACCTTGCCACAGCCGTAAATTTGCATTTTCTTTGTTTTGCTTATTTCATTGCTTCGTCAAAGAAAAATCCACATCTTTGTCTCACTTGGATTTTCACCACACATCCATTCATTTTCTATAATTTTTCTACATTTGTCTTCTTTATTATGCAAATAAGCCGCTTAACTTTATATGCGAATGCATTCATGCTTATTTAAGCCTTTTTTAACCAAATACATATGTATGCGTGTGCGTCTATAGTTTGCCGAGTGCCACGCGGCATGCAAATATGTTTAGTTGGTGAAACTATCGGTTTGACTTTTCTCCCACTCATAGCGGCAGAAAGCAGGCGGAGTTACTATTTATAATGGATATGTTAAACAGTTAAAAAGTTTCTATTTCCAATAAAAGAGTTTGACAAATATTTTTCTGTTAAATTGAAAATTTATCTTTATGACTCAGTGGTGCTACTGAGCATGGATGGTGGTGTTGTAATGCTGATTTCTTTAAGATCCATTGATGTTTTTAAATTAAAATTAAAACAAAAAAAGCCAAGTGGGTGGCAGAGTTGATAATGAGTAAATAAAAAACAAAATTGTTAAAAAATTGTTTTCAATTAAAATTACACAGCGAAAAACACCACAACCCCAAAATTAAGAAACTAAGAGGTATTAAGAGAAGTGAGGCAATTTTCCCTGATTAGCCAAAGGAATCACTGACACATTAACAGAATCACGGAAGTAAAAAGCTACAACCAAGCGACAATCAGGACTCTGAACTCGATGATGGTGCACTCGAAACTGATTGAGGAATGCCTTACTTCACTTTCAATCGCAGCCGAATTCTTTGATATAAGGCTGGTCACAGCGAAATTGCAGTTGTTGCGAGGAGGATGAGGTGAATAGACAGGGGACCTGTGAGGTAAATTCTCCGCGAAATGTGAGGATTGGAATCTCCTGAGAGATTGGTCTGTTTCGGGAAGGATGGGCTTCACGTGAACTCAGTGGGTAAGCGAGCGCTGGCTAAGTACACAAACTTGTGTGGTCGCAATATCATTCTTGCCGCAAGTAGATCGATGGCACCCGAGGGATTTTCTAACATTAACAAAGTCTCAGCTCTCGAATTCGCTGTGCGCCCTTACAGGACACTGTGCGCGAGACATGCATGCTCTGAGACTGTGCATTACTTCGAGTCCCTTTTGCATCAGCTGTATGGAGGATGAGGTGGAATCATCTCAGCATTTTCTCATTAGCTGTCCTGTGTTCGAGGGGCTAAAATGTAGGCTTCTTAGCTCTTATTTCTTTGCTGCACCTGCTGATATAGCAGGTTTTGATATTTAACGACCTGACGAGCTTCATTAGCAGCATAGTTCAGTTAACACAACCGAACTCATACTCGGTCGTCATACTCAAAGTACCCTCTCTTTTCTTCTGTCCTATTAGTTCCCTACTCCTTATTTTCCCTGCAATGGTATTACAAAGTACGAATTTGATTTCTTGTTCCAAGTGTGCCCCCTCTCTAGGCAACCAACTCAACTTAACCTATCTTAAAAGCATTTTAAATTGCTAATTTGAATTCTCTCACTTGTTAACAAGTGCTGCTTTGGACCAAGTAGGCAATTGAGTAGTAAAGTGTTCTCTCGACGCACAAAAATAACGTTCTACAAGACTCCCATCATGCCCGTCCTAACGTATGGCGCAGAAGCTTGGGCGATAACAACATCCGATGAGGCGTCCCTTGGCGCAGCGAATAAAGACCCAGCCGCTTCGTTAGCTGGCGCTGATTAACATAAGAAAGAAGCGACTGACGCGCTTTGTTAAGCCCGACCAAAATCGCGTAAGCGGTTATCGCGCCAGTTAAGATTTAAATTATATGAACAAGCTTGATTAAGTGAACAAGCCTTGTATGAATTAGTTCACTCACCCGTATTGTACTATATTTAATATCTTAGCCTCGTTTTCAACAATTTTTTTCCTCATTCAAAACTCGTCGCCGTATACCGCAAGCACTTTTCTGATTATTTTCATTATCCATATATAATGCCCTGAATTATTTGTCTATATATATCATCATTTGGCAATTTGTTTATGCAAACAAAATTTAGATTAGAAACTGTTTACATTTCACTTTAAATTGAATACTTAAATCCCCTCATTTCCATCAACTCGAATATAATTTTTAATAAAATTCGTATCACTACTAACTGCAAAATGAGTAACCAAATTATATGCATTTGGAGCAAGATTAGAGTAAGCGATCAATTGCAGAAGTGCGCTTATCAATCATCGACGTCACTGTCGTATAATCATGTTTCTACCATTGGCAGCTGGCAACTAACTGTCAGAAGATATGACACAAGTCGCATGCGAAATTGAGGTGGTGTTGCAAGCAATAAAGATGTACGCTTAGATAGGCTAAAGACGAAAAAGTGACTAAGCACATAAGCACTGACTAAATAGGGGTTTAAAATGTAGCAAATTGAGGCTTCGGCAGACATAACAGTTCCAGTTCAGCAGCGATGAATGACTGCCTGTAAGTGTGACAGCAAACGCTCCAATATTTAATGATTATACAATCGCTCACTAATAATACCAATCGAGAGGCAAAAGCTTGCTAAGACTGTCAATGCTCAAAGCAAAATGGAATAGAAAACAGAGTAGCTGGCATGAAGCTAGCAGCACTCCATGGACGTGCGAGTAATTGAAGAAAATTTGCGGCAGTAGTTATAGAATTATTTTCCAATTGCTACTGAATGCGTGAGGCATTTAAATATGCGCTCGTATGCGCTCGTATCTAGAACAATTGTTGGAAAATAAAAGAGCAGCGATAAAAATGGCAAAAATGCACTGATTGCTGCAGAGAAAAACTCTCACGTGAATACGAGCAAAGTGTGCAACGGCATTCGCTAAAAGGCTACTCTGGAAACGGGCCAAATCACTTGACTCGGCTGGTGGTTAATTTGAATTTATTACATTGAAAATGTGTCGAACAACACAAATGTGGGAGCCCATTTTACAAGTGCGCTACTCTCTGCGGGCGGTAAATGGCTTCGGTTCTTGATATGCATTGAAAAATACAATAACAACAATATCAATATGATGTTTGCACCTCTAACCAGTGCATCCTAGTAGTCAATTTAGTCAGCGTTAGCAGGTGTGGCAGCGGTTATGGCAACGCGCTGCCAACCGTAATTGATGTTTTCGCACACACGCAGACGTACACACACACACGCGTGCGCATGAGCACAGATATATAGTTATTATGATAAACGGTATTGCTGTTCTCTAGCCATGCAGCTGCATCCTGTTCTAGATGTATATTTATTTTTTGTTTAGACCAATTTCAGGTTATCTTCGCCACGCCACATTGGTGCACGTGCCTTGACCCACGGCAAACCGATCGCTAAGTTTCGCGCTTCAAATAATGAACGGTTTATTTAAAGTGGGGCGCGCCAAAAATGGAGCTGCTATATGCACATAAATAAATGCTTACACATATTTGTAATTATGAGCGGATATTTATTCGATGCAACTTCGTTTGTAGAGAAAAAAGTATAACAAATAGGGGAGCTCCGCTTTAAGATTGAAAATCTTTAAAAAGTCACGAAATTCTGACGATACTTTTCTTTGAAATTTGACTATTTGGGATTCCGTGAACAGGCAAGCGAAAGGTGGGCTGTAGGTACGCCACGCACGATAAAGGGATCCAACGCTTTTGAATGGCGCGCACGCTTCTACTACAGGCAACCTTATCATATGATTCTTTGTCACTAGTCACTGCCGATTGGGAATGCATATCAGTAGAATGAATTTTCCATTACAAAATTTTTAGCGCAGCTGCTGTAATGACGTGGAAATCAAAATCCGCCTTAGTTCGGTCGAAGTTTAACTACTTCCAGAAGATGGAGAAAGAGAGCCACTATAACTCAATTCGCCCAGATTAGCTTTGAATGAGAAAGCGTAAGCTTGAACTTCAACCTCAAGGCCTTTTGTGCCTTCATGCAAACCCAGCTCTCTCAATAAACCTTAGGCTGTATTAGGCTGAGGGTATGTGCCTTTCTTCTGGCCGCATTCGGCCGAGATACCTACTTCTTCTTCTCGCTATGCCATCACATTCGAGAAGCAGATGCGTTGCAGTTTTCAGGGATTGGTTGCAGAAACGACAAGAGTAAGTGGACCATATCCCAAGATGCATGATCTGTGAGCATTCTCAGTTTGCTTTGGATTACATCTCATCCGGCAAAGGCTTCGCAACACAGTTTGGAGCCGGCTTACGTCTCGTCACCTTAGCTCTTCGCCTTTCAGCTGTCTTCAAGACATCTGCAGACCAGTGTAGAGTGCACCCTGGGAGTTTCCTTTCAAGAGCAGGTGTACTCCAGCGTACTTTATCGTCAAGTTCGATCTTGAATTTCTTCTCAAATTTAATGACCATCCATGTGGAGCTGGGCAAGTGGGAGCTGCAGGCTCAACGATATCACAATCTAAGATGAGGAGAACACTTTTCTTTTACTAAAGTATTTCCTAGCCATATTAAATGGGATGCGCTTGGCTGGTTCCGGAATAACTATGTGAAGTGATGTCAGTTCGACCACCACCTCCATCGTAGATGTAGCGCAGGTGTGCATCACTCCTCCATTGCTAAGCTGTAAAACGTGGTCATCGATAACCACGTGACCACTCAGTTGGTTATCATCGGTATAATTATCGTTGTGCCCAAGAAGTGTATAGTATTTTTTTATAATTTAATTAATTTTTTAGTTACTACTTAAATAAGAAATGAACTGAATTTTTTCTTCAGCTGCATACTGGACATAATAACTTGTGTGTATACACCAATACAACTATCTGCCCTGCCCATCAGCTCTAGTGACCCATTTCTCCAATGCTGTGAACAGCTGCATAGGAAAAAACGAGTTAGATGTTACTGTGCGCGTACGCTTTTAAATGTTTCTATTTATTATTTATTTTTGTACAACTCATTTTTTTTTCTTATGACGACATGCTTGGTCAGTTCTCCAGCTTTTCAATGCATACTCATTTAAGCGTCTGGCACCCAGTTAAAAATGCTGCCTACCTAAACCTAGATAATAATTTCCTAACTGGATGTCATTTTTTAGATTATTTTCCGAGATATGATTTATTACTTTGACCTATTATGATTCACTTTTATATATAAATATAATATATACACTTTTTTTTAATAAATATCTATATATGTATGTACGGGTAGTTATATCATAAAGATTTTGCTTTGCGTTTCGCTGCTCCTGACTAAATGTGTCAGTGCTGTATATACAGGGTGCATACGTTGTTGAAGAGACACGCTGTTATCGTCGCTATATATCCAAGTCAAGAAAACTCGAATTTTCTTAAGTTCATAAGGTTTGCCGTGGATTGGAAGCATCAGGCGGCGATGCAGAAACTGTTGCAAAACGCAAATAACACAAGGAACGTTCTGACACTGTCCTATCTGCAGATTTGATTCAGCAAGTGCAAGAGATCATAGACAAGGACCCTGCGAAACCAATGAGGGCCTTTGCGAAGAAGCTTAATGTTTCTGAGGCTCTTATACGTCGAGTTGTCCATAAAGATCTCCGGTAGAAATCCTACGTTATGCGCAGAAGACAGTTTATTTCGGAGAAAGAACAGCGAGTTGCGCGATCAAAACGACGTTTTAACAAAATAAGCACCCTAAAGCGCGTGAGATGTTATGTTTTTTTTTCTTTTGTCGAAAAAAATGTTGACCAAAACCAAAATACTAACCAAAGATATGACACATAGCTATATTCTAATTTTACAGAGGTTCCTTTTGTCATGTTTACGAAGTTTCCATCCACTGTTATGGTTTTAGGTAATGAGAACAACAAATATGTGTCATGCCACCACACTTTTTAATTGAATAATTTTGAGTGAATTCTGCTGTATATATCGAGGTTATAGAGGCAGTAGTGAAACTCTGTATTAATAGTGTACGCCATGATTGTCCATACATCTTCCCGCAAGATTCTGTTCCTTCACACAAAGCGAAAGCGACACAAGATTGTTATTTTATTGTCAATTTGAATAAGGAGCATTTTTCGGGACCCGGAACGAGGAGAATATATTTTTTAATACAAATAAGCAATTTTTTTCTTGCAAAAACCAGTTTATTGGATTCCAAGTGCTACGAAAATATTTAAAAATCAAGAAAAGATCCTTCCAGGCATATCTCGAGAAATATCCCCTTAGCAAAATGCACTTTGATTTTCTTCTTTCAGATGATTGTGTCTCGAGTTATGACATACACCTCAAAACAACTTTTTTCGAAGTGCTTCCGAAAATTTAATGCCACTCGTTATATTAGCCATATTTTGCAATGGAAATTTAATTTATTTCTTAAAACTATTTTTTTTTTGAGGTCAATGTTAGAACTTTCATCATAATAGCTATCATAATAATTTGAAATTTCGTCATTTTGTTTTTCCAACACGCAATTTTTTTTATAAAAGTTAAGGCTTTAGGTTAGGGTAGGTTATGGTGGTAGTCGGTCTGCCCGACCAACGCACTTAGACCTTACAGGTCCGTTGTGATACCACTGTGCTGCACGGGAACCTCATTTACCTTCCTTCGTGGAACAATTTTGTGGCTCTTATGAAACGTAATATTGATCCCAACCCCACGCCAGACAGCTCTGTAAGATAATTAAAAAAGTATTTACCTAGACAACCTGCTCTGATTTTAGCTAGGGCTGGACAATTGCAAAGGAAGTGCAAGAAACAGTTGATTCTTCCTCTTCCTCATCTCTTCAACTTCTGTAAAATTCATAGGAGAAAACTCCTAGTCTTGAGGAATGCCTGCCAAATAGCCAGTGACCGGTTAAACAAGCCACCTTCGAGACATTGTCTCTTGAGAGACTAAGCAATTCCTTTGTTCTTTTCTTGTTTATTTGCGGCCCTAGTACCCTAGCTGTAAGACACGTATCTTCATTTCTCCATGACCTTTTGGCCTCTTGGATAATATTGTTTTTTTATTATTAGTTTATCTGTGGCCATGGGTATTCCATTGGTATTTTTATCGCTGAGCAGGTGAAGAGTAGTACCTTTTCTGGCTAGCTCATCAGCTTTACAGTTTCCCTCAATATCTCTGTGCCTCGGAACCCAAATAAGGTTGACCATGAATACGACACTAATATCATTTAGGGCTGCCCGGCATTCCTGTGCAACCTTCGATCTGATTATAACCGCATTCATTGATTTTATGGCCGCTTGGCTATCCTAGAATATATTTATTGTGGTTTTTGTTAAGGCTTTATTAACTCTGTGGATAAATGTGCACACTTAAACTTATGTCGATCCCGCATCTCCGTAATAACAAACTAAGTGAGCAAAGAATCAGTTAACTACAGTTTTGCAAGTCATCCAGTGCAATCAGTGGAGAATGTCCGTTGGATTAGGTGCATTTGAGCAAAATTTCATTCCATTTATTTCCTTACACTACTTTACTTTTATTTTATTTTTATTTTTCTTCTTGTGACATTTAGAGCTTCTTAGACTGCTGTGACTTGCTTTTGCCACTCCATGCACTTCTGTTTCTATTTTCGTTTCACATATTCAAAAACTCTTCAGTCTCTTTGAAGTGGTGTAAGATGTTCACAGATGATGCGCTAACCATTTCTGTGATTTTTAATTCAAACATTCACCTTTCCCAACAGTTTTCGACTTCTTCAGCAGTACCTGAGAATATCGTTTGATTCGGAGCGCTGGTCTATGCTTAGCTTTAATTAGCATTGGCTCTTATTAGTTATTGTTTTCCTGTAGAATAATGCCTTTAAGTAGATGATATCTATTTCATGAGGATCTGTGGTAATATTTTTATGCTAACCGAGGTCCTCGTAGACTACATCACGTCACCAAACTTAATTTTCTTCTAGTTAATGGTTTCTTCCTAATAGACTTGCTTAACTGGCATTATCTCGAAAGTTAATAAATCGATTTGACTAAAACTTCGTATTTATTATTATAGGTATTGAGATACCAAGTTGCAAAAATATCATTTTTCCTGCTCAAATATTTCCGTTCAATTCCATTTTATAACTTTTTTTGAATCTTGCGTTATAAATAAAAAGATAATTACTTTTTTTTTAATTTAACAATCTGATCTTATGGGCTGTGAGCCTCTTGGAAATTAACTCATTTCTAATCTCTAAAAAGCTCAATGACCTGAAGACTGTTGGCTAACTGCATCAGTTGGTCTTATACCTAACAAAGCTGTGGAGTTTAAAGGAAGAGAAAATCTATTGATGGACTTCAAGCATAAATAAACTAAAAGGTGTGTTTAGTGACTTTTTCAAAGGCTAAATGCATTCAAAGCCTTTTTGTGTGGGAGCAAAATATCATAACTAACTAAACTAAAAATATTAAGACAAAAATGTAGACATCTTTAGTAAGGTAAGCAATCGTTTTTGTGTGCATACATTTCTTATTCATGTTAAAAAACTAAAATTGCGTTTTATATTAACTTTGCAAATGTCAGCAATTAGTTTCTTTTGTAAATATCTAAAAAATTTAATTATCATGGTGGCAATTGCTAATTCATTCAAATCATTGAAAAGTATTATTGTCTGACATATGCAGAGAAACTCCTCCAAAAAAGGAAAAATACCTGCCAAGACATGTTTGTCCGGCGTTTACTTATATATTCAAATTATTACTCTGACAGCGCCAACAGTTGATAGATATAACAAAAGCAAGAAAAAGTATAAATTATGACTGTAAATGTCAGCGGATGTTTGCCTATACGTTTATGTATATAAGTATATATTATATATAAGCAGAGGCAAACAATGACAAATGATGTTTATAAAAACGCAAAAAATGCAAATTTCTCTTTTCGAGCAAGAGCATAAACAGCTTAAAGCTATTGTAAGTAGCTGAGTCTGTTTGAATAATAAATAGCGAATGCTGTGTTGTCAGTATAAGCCGCTGACTAGACTGATGTGCTAAAATCGAAAATAAATATGCAATTTAAAGAACAATACAACGCACAGAGAATGGAATGTTCGTATAACTAAAAATTATAAGAAAAAAGTTAAGATAGAGGCAGTAAAAGCCACAACTCAGTTCCCGATTAAGCTGTCGCTGTCAGCAAAGATTCATTATGAAAAAGTGCACTGGAATACATAAGTACTTACACATCCGTTAAGCAATTTCAAAACAAATGCTGAAATGCAGATAAAATTAATTAATTATCGAAGTCACAAATCAACTGCATACATAAATTCATTAAGCCAACTGGTTTGGCGTTGGCAATACGAAAGACTCAAGCCGCGAACCCGTAGAGGTTTGTGTATGTATTATACTGTTACTTTAAATGAATATGTCTGGCTTGCAAACAAATGCCCGAGCAGCAGGATATGGCAATGGCAGCAAAGTAGCCAATGTTGCATTTTTTGTTTTTGTTGCCAATTTGTTGCGACTCGAAATGTTGCACAACCTATTTATGTTGTATCGCTGAGCTGGTTCTGGCCGGCGTTTGAAAAGTAGAATTGGGTCAATGCTTTGACACAGAACTTATCTTACATATGGGCGAATATGCGTGTGTGTATATGTGTGTGTATGAAAACCAATTTAAGCTAGTCAAAGTGATGCAGAAAAGAGGTCATTATTACTACTCCATTCGCATGCAAGACGGCCGCAACAAAAAGTGTTGTAACACACCACAAAAAAAAAAGCAAGAAGTTACTACATAACAAATGTCTCGCCGTGGAGCAAAGTAAATATAGAGGAAGTGTGTAAGTGTAGATTCGAGCAGTGAGAGAAACTAAAATAAAAACTCTTCACATCTTAGTGGAATAAAGTCGCAATACATGGGAATATGTACGCTAATAACTACGCACAGAATGCTCCGATTTGCAAGTGGTTCTTTGTACCTTAAAACTAATATCTCCTGGAAAGTTCTGTTTGACATAGATTGCGTGAAGTTACAAAAGAGTTATTTTTATAAATCAAGTGTTAGAAAATCATAAAATTAATTTTCAAACTGCAATAAATCTATAACGACTCAACCGATTGGTGTACTGGTTATAGAATCGCTCTACATTAATTGAATCGATTAATTATTTCTTATTACTATTAGAATTTTGAAAACAAAACGAAGAATTTTTTGAAAGACTATTTTTTCTGTGTTTTTGTTGTTTTTGTAGCAGTTCATCAAGCCCTGCCAGTGCGGTGTGGTCACCAATCATCATCGTCTGACTCATCTAACGGTAGATCAAGGAAACATACTGTTTCGACGAGTTGGGTCCAGAGGGAGAGGGGTGTTAGAGGAGTGGGTTTAAGAGGGCATGTGAATAGGTGCTTGTAATCGCGCAGGGTGCATGCCGGACATATATTGAATATGTCGGGGTCGATTACGTATAAGTAGGAGTTTAAACTGTTAGAATCTCCAAAATGTAATTGAGCCTAAGTTGTGCGGGTCTCACGAGGCAGCTGAAACTCTTTGTCTGCAATGGGTGATGGTTGGAGTCCGATAAGGATATTCCAGAGTCGAGAATTTAGGCAGGTAGTAAGAGACTCTCGATGATTGTCATTTAATTTATATATGAATACTGACGGACCGTGTCTGGTCCTGAATCTTATCACTGCAGTCGAAGAGATATCGCATGACTCGCCTGGAAGGTGGTTCTAGCAAATGTCTGCAGGGCTGATTCTTACGGTATTCGGGGTCTGTGATTAGTTTTCCACTAAATGGCAATGGAATTCACTTCAACGATCTCTAACAAAATCCAACCTTTCGTATAGTTTATAACTGATAGCAATAAAGTAGGCCGCTCGTAACCTCTACGTCTACTGAGCAACGTCTCGTCAGCTACACTGACAACCACTCAGCTATTAAGTATGACTCAGCCATCAAACGGTCTGAAAAGTAGACATCAAGCGTAGAAGAGTTTTGAAAGAGCTTTGACAGAGTTCGCCTCGCAATGTAGTGTAGTATAGGTCTGTGGATGATCTAAGAATTATTCCATGTCACAGGATAGGTCTCTAACTAACTTCTTGAATGTATCGACTTATATTGAATTTCAGTGAGAAGCTAATTATCTGAGTTATTAGGGGAATATTTTGCGGAGTAAGGGGAATATTTTGCAGAGATGGTTTCAACTTAGCAAAATAATAGTGAAGAAGTTTCTCCCACTTGCATGTTATCCTTCACCATGCTTCTAAATATGATCTCAAAAACCCTGATATTTCTCTTCAGTCGTTAGCCAGCACTAATTCCATTCTTTTATCGTTGTGCCGTCAATAAAACAAATTTTAAGCAATAACTAAGTTCCTCCACAGGTTGTATAGAGCTTCTCGTTCTTGTAAACCTGAATTCTCTTCAATTATAATTAAATAATTATTCAAAAGGAAAACTACCAGGCAGGTGGAAAAAGGAATAAGAGGCTTTCGATTAGAGAATAACGACCAACACTAGCTAATACCGTTCGTATTAACCACTTCCCCACAGCTATCGCTCATCAAACCTTCTTGACCTATCAGCAAAAGACAGAATGTTGGCTACTTATGATTGTGTTAACCACTTCTTACTGCACTGAGTAAACAGAATGAAACTTCATTAGGAAAAAACGTTCACTGCAATTTGTCAGCCAAGGAGATGCTGGAACTACAGGTCTGATTTGTGATTTCTGGTGTTTTTGTTTTTAAATAATTCGTCTGCATTTAAACTACAAAACGCATTTTTTGAGCCACTTTAAATTAATACTTTATTACAACAAAATTCATTGGGCTATAAAATTTCATTCCCGCAATTTTCCTAAAAATTCTGATTCAAAAGTGTGAAATATTTAGAAAAAATTTTTGAAGTTTGAAACTTGAATTTATATGGTTGGTTTTTATAGAAAAATGAACTAAGTTATCATACAAAAACTATTAAAATTAATTGAAAAACCAATAAATTCTAAAGATTTGTTAATAACGCATTCTATATCGCTGTATAAGACTGTACTAGCGGTCATAAATTTATAGTTGGCTATCTTTCGCACATAATGGGACTTCTCCATACCTTTATGGAGTGTGGCAACCACCGTAACCTATCTTTCGCACTTGAGGCCACCACTCTTGCCATGCAATACCGGATTATAAGCTGCGATTGGTGTTGGTTAATTGTCGGTATTTCAATCAAATAAATATCTGGGTGAATCACTAATTGCCTGTAGTCAGTATTTGACATTGATGAATGCGCTTATTCAGTGCAGGCAACATCCGTTCGAAGCAGTCTATACAGCCTATGTATTACTTTATTTAAAGTGCAAATCTTTTCGATAACATTTAGTACAAACATATATTAAAATATTTTTGATTTTTATTTTTCTTGTATTTTTCTATATTTCTGCATCCGCAGCCCACTTTCAGCGAACCGCGCATGCGTTAGTAACCTAAATTCTTATCACGTCCACTTGGGCAGCAAGTTACTCTAAAAGCATTTGGTAGCTAAGATACGAGCATTAATGGTGGGATTCTGGTTTTTAGGCAGGTTTACTTGTTTACCACTTTGTTCATGTGGCACGCACAAACATGGTAATTGCATAATGAACGCATAAATGTGCGACACTTTATCTAACACGAGGACACAACGATTTTTTTCTTTGCCTATAAAAACGCCATAACTAAAACCAAATCGAAAATTATGCAAACTATGCAAAACTCAACAATAAACGGACGGGCGAATACAAGGAAATATATTTTTAAATAATAACAAAAATATTTTTTTTATTTATAAAATATAATAAATAATAATAAAAAATATTTAAAAATAATAAAAATATTTAAAAATATATATTCTTATCTTTCTGTGAATCGAGGCCACTGGAATTTGTTTATAGATGAATAGAGTTTGTATAGAAGAGTTGAAGGAGCCTTAGTCGATTCTATAACTGAGACCAGTAAAAACATGGATTAGTGGATAGAATTGTTGGCTATTCTGTCCTGTAATTTATATCAACCAGGAATCAATGGGCTGCTACAGCATGAACATTCAACACTGTTAGCAAAAAACAAAAATTATAAAAAATCAAAAATTAAATCAAATTAGTTAAATAACTCAGCCAGTTTGCTTTCAAGCTTATGCCAGTGAAATCTACACCAACTCTAATTGACTCAAAACACATTTTCTAGGTCATATTTAATCTACGCTTATTTGTCTATGAAAAATTCCGAAAATTAGAAAGTGTTCTCCATTCCAACTGATTACAGCACAACAATAATTGTTTCCAAACACTCTTCTATGTATTGTTAAGCACATTTGTGTAAATTTTTTCAAATTTTCCCGCTATTGTTGAAAGACAAGCAATAAAACACAATAGTCAATGTCATACGGAGAGAAGGCGTTAAGAAAGTAAATACGTACATATGTATAAGATATATATACACACATATAAATGCAGCAAACAAAAGCAGATTTGGATATGCAGCATAAGAAGAATATGTAGATATTCGAGTTACAGATGCAAGTATAGATGGAAGTTGAAGGAAAAATATTGTTGGCAGTTAGAGTTAAAGATAATAATCTAAAGAGTGATCTGAATTGGAAGAAGTCACTCAAAAAGTTTCGAAAATTCCAATTTTGCTTTAAAGTGTTGGAAAAAGGGCATACAAATTTTCATAAACCGAAAAAAATTTTAAGTTGATGAATTTTAGTATTAAAGAAATGAAATTGTCGAAAATAAATGACTCGAAAGGTGTAGGGAAGATGAAGAGATCAGCTTTAGCTTGAAGCTGCAAAAACGGCGCGTGAGGATAATGCAGATAATGTATTCGAGAACTACAGTTAAAGATTTGTTTTTTAAGTTCTTAAAACATTAAATGCATTTTTCTAAAAACACGAAATTTTGAGTTGGCCAAACTGATATCTCGAAGTATTTTTGTTTTACTGTGTTCGTATTTGACTACTTTTTCCCAAACACATCCTTAGTAATTTTTTTTTAATTGTATAGCTCAATTCTTATAAACAATCTGCAGACATTTTTTAAGTTTTTTTAATATTTTTACATTCAAAAATTTTTTTTTCTTCAAATTTTTTGGAAAATAATTTTTTTTTTCGTCATTTGTGATTTTGATTTCAGATTTTTCCTTATTTTTTCTTTAGTAATCTTTGAACGTTTCATTGTTAGGTTCTCTGCCTACTAATTTACGTAGCGACGCACAGTGCTCCGACTCCGTACAAACAATGGATAAAAATAGAGAGAGTGGTCGAAATTTGTTAAAACTGTACTTGTAAAAGGATTACATCGTGCTAGTTTCAAAAATGAAATCGGTTTTTCTTGTTAAGGATAAAAATGTATCTTTAAAAAATTTTTACCACAACTACTTTTATAAGCCAAGCGTGGAAGGGAAATAGTGTGTACAAATTACTTGTGATTTGAGGGGATGTATAAGCCTTTAGGTCTACTTTATCACCAAAAGGGGTAGACACTTTTCTTCATTAGAGTTTTAGCTTTCAATTGATGTCAAAAAGTCTAAGTTCCAAGGCTTCTGATTTTTGCATTTTACCGCACTTCGGAACACTGTGCGACGTTGCGATCGATTGGCAAACGGCATACGTATGCTAGCGCTTCTCTAAAGCAGTATTTTGCGCTGATTTTTTCTTCTTAAGTATGTTTTATCCAACTCAAATCCTATCAATCTTCTCCATTACATCAACAGCTCTGGGTGGTTGTGGATATCTGCCTGTTGGAGATCTCATAACGGTATCAAAACGGGGGTTATGTGCTACTTGAGGAATGCCAGACTGGCACTTCAACTATTTCACCTACCTACCTTTATTTTCTCCTAAGGAATTAAAAATTTAAAGAAATTACAATATAAAAATGTTAAATAAAACCAAAGATATTTCATTTTAAAAAACTCCATACCTGAACTCAATATATTATTATAAAATAAACTTCAAAATCATTAAATTTTTTATCAAATTGTTTTCAAATTACCTCTTATAATATGCAATGGATCGCTTGAGATGGAATTGCTCAATTATGAAAGAATACATCTTTGGAAAATGTTACTCTGGAAGAATCTGAGAAAACACCATTTTGTTTTCTCCAAAATAATAAACTTTGCAAACAATGTTTAGACCATTTATAGTAAAGGCCTTCTGATCATTTTATAATGTTGCCTCAGTTGTTAAAAAAAAAATTTGCTCTTTAAAGTATTTAGTTTACCACCTTAAGTCGACGTTGAATCTAGGTTCCTCCAATATTTTTTTTTTGTTTTTACAGACTTACTAATTCGATTTAAAACTGTCTTTAAATCAAAATTGCTTAGCTCATCCCGCATAATTCCATACTCCAGGTAACCTTCTTTGGTTAAACTTTTTTAAAAGCGAAATGATCGACGTATGAATGGCTCACTGTTTCGTGAATGAAGCGCAATCTCCTTGTTTATTTTCACCTGTATAGCCTTCAATTTTGCGCTTTTGCTCATTGGTCAATCTTTTATATTTCTACATTTTTCAGGCATGCGATATTTTTGTACAAAATATATTCAAATTTCCCTTCTTTAAAAAAATATAGATTTATAATTTTTGCATTTAAATTTATAGTTGCAGTCTACCCAATGTACGTAAAGTGTAAGTTGCTTTGAAAAAATCAAAACCGTAGTACGGCGCTAGTGCTGTCGCCAAGTGTATTTGCATATTGATGGAAACTGGTCTACCTGTCTCCGACTCATGCCACACTAACGAGTAAAGACGGATGGAAAATATTAAAGCAAATATACATAAATAAAAACATGTGAAGACGGTGGCACTTCGCAGTGTGAAGCGCATTCAAGTGAGAATATACATAGTTGATGTGGGAAAGAGTTAATAGAAACATCAGCCAAGGTTGGGGGGAAAAAAATAAAAATAATAAAAAAATTAATAAAAATGAAAAGTGAAAAAATTAGGCATCTACACATAATGAAATAACGGCTCATTTGCAGTGGCATGCTTTTCGACTTCCACCAAATTATTCATTTGCAGTGAGCTGCCAACAGGTAGCCGGGTGGTCAAGACAAATAGGTAAAGAGTAAAAAATCTGCAGATCGCACTCACCTCCGACACACAACCGCAATTATCTTTCACCAACGCATACTCGACAGCATTATCAGCGACAGTAACAACAGTAAATAAATTTATCAAATTTGAGAACATTATCGTAAGCATACTTGTAAATCATAAAACTGCAGACACCAGAACGAATAGCAGCTGTGGTTGTACGAGTAGAAGTAAAATTAGTAGCAGTGACGGTAACCAACGCCTCCAGCAGCTGACAAAATGGCATTGCACAACACATCAACAAGAAACACAGCAGGTTGCAACGCTATGGCCGGGTTACATTTGTCAAATTTTACTATCCGCACCTATGCAAACTGCTATACACACCACTGCTCACGTTGCATTCAACATTTGCCACTTTTCGAGTGACCGCTAAGTTAGCTGCTACTGAAGACAACCGGCCGGCCGGCGAGCAAGCCAGCATACAATTTTGGCCATAAATCTTCTTTCATTCTTTGCAGCAAAATAGAATAGAACCGAAGTGTAGAAAAAAAGTGTGTCATTGCTGGAAATGAGCGCTCACAGCAATGTATTGTAAGGCAATATGGAACGCATTGATTGGCTTGTATGTAGCTAACAAAGCGTCACATGCACACATACACACACACATGTGTGTGATGAAGCTGATAATGTAGTTTGCAAGCATCATTAAGCGACTGCCACTTATATCATTAACGTAATCATGTGGCATACTGTGCGAGCTTACCCTGCAGGGAGAACGCAAGCGAGTGAAACAAATTTCT
The DNA here is from genome assembly GCF_027943255.1 of Anastrepha obliqua. NCBI lineage: Eukaryota > Metazoa > Arthropoda > Insecta > Diptera > Tephritidae > Anastrepha > Anastrepha obliqua. The sequence continues at coordinate 116,125,474 of NC_072895.1, forward strand.
AAATCAGAATCGTTTCACTAACCAAGTTGGATTGAAAGCGTGGCAGTATCACAGCCGAAGAGTGAGTAAAGGGCGTGGTTGCGGGAGTTGATATCGGCTTTTTCTGAATAATTTTCTGATTCATGTAATAATGGTGCGATGTTATGATTTTTTTAAATTACACGTTGTAAAAAAAAAAATGTTAATGTACTTTTTCCAGTTTGAATGTGTCATGTAATGATGGTTCGATGCTATGATTTTTTTTGCTTACACTGTTCAACAAAAACAAATTTTTGTAATATACTTTTTTTCTGCTTTGAATGTGTCATGTAATTATGGGGCGATGCTATAATTTTTTTATTGGTTTTTTTTGCTTACACTGTGTAACAAAAAAAATTCTAATATACTTTTTTCTGGTTTGAACGTGTCATGTAATGATGGTGCGGTGCTATGATTTTTTTGGTTCGTTTTTCGTTTTTACTTACACTGTGTAACAAACAAACTTTTTTAAATCTACTTTTACTCCGGTTTGAATGTTTCATGTAATGATGTTGTAATACTATAATTTGTGTTTTTTAATTGCACTATGTAACAAAAAAAATTCCAATATACTTTTTTTCTGGTTTGAAGGTGGCATGTAATGATGATGCGATGCTATGATTTGTTTTTGTTTTTTTGCTTACACTGTGTAAGCAAACAAACTTTTTTAAATTTTCTTTTGCCCCGGTTTGAATGTTTCATGTAATGATGGTGTAATGTTATGATCTTTTTTTCACTTACACTACGCAACAAAAATTTTTTTTTGAATTTCTTTTTTCTCCGGTTTGGACGTGCTAGTTAAGTAGAAAAAAACTGCATATTCCGAATTTCGAATTGACCCTCAAAGTCTAGACTTATGGTCGAAAAAATCATTTTCCATATTTTGAAACATATACTCATAGATTTATATATGTATATTTATTCGGTGAAAAATGCATACATATTCTGAAAAAACAAAAATGGAAAAACGGTTGAGTAAAAATTTTTAATTTACTGTGCAATATGGAGACTTTCTTTATGATGAAATAAAAGGGTCAAATGCCATCACCGAGGACCAGAGCGATATACATTAGCGGGTTTCCATAATTTTTAGCTCGTTAAAAACAGAATTGAAAGCAGTTTCTTCTCAAACAAGCTTAAGTATACACTGGCAAACAAAATATCCGTTTAAAACGCTTTCTAAAATAAAAAAATTATACAAATTTCAAAGTGCAGATTTTTTCTTTGTTCCATCTTGGAACCTTAGGATTCATATGTATATAAGTGCAGATTTTGGGAATCTATTCAAGATTCTGGAAATCCAGTTTTTTCTACTTAGCTAGGTGTATAGTTTGATGTATTGTACATATATCTCGAGGACACTATATTTTCACTGTTGCACAGTGTTAAATAAAAGGAAGCTATTAGGCCACTTTTGAATTTTAATACATTATAAATTATCAATACTAGCTAAAAGAAAAAAGTATATTAATGCTTAAAAAATATTATGAAAAAAATTTCTATTCAGAAGAATTGAACTTTGGGCTTTAATAATTTTACGCCTACCGTATGAATTACCCCCACAGCGGTCGTAAAGCAACTTATTTGTGAAGCTTTACCTCTAATGCTTTTAGTTTGCCGAAATTAGCACTGATTAAAAGAATTGAACGAAGTGTAGTATTTGAAAACAAGGCCCAAAGAATCTGCTCACTTATGGTCCGAAGCTGGATGGAAAGATTAGAGCAGGAGTCTATTGCGTGGGCGGATTTTCAGATAGATGCAGCTGCCTTCAAATAGGCAGTCGACTGACTACTGACTAGTGGGAATTGATTGACTATTAACGCTTTTTAGGAGTTAAAGCTTTATTTTTATAACCAGCCCGCAACCAAGTACTCAGGTTGACTGAATGTGAGGCCGAAATTATTCAAGGAACCCTGAATTTCAGGGAACGTCTGACTTGTCTTTCAGCCGCATCTGAGAATATCGCTATCAAGATAATAAGTCTAACAGGTTACAGGGTTCTTGGTGGATGATGAGCTCAGCCTGGCGAACAGTGAACAGTGCAGTGATTGTCTTGCAATGTTGCGAGGCATTTCTAGCAGTGAGTAGAGCATGGTGGAGTCTTCCTCGAACACGCAGGAGATCTAACGTAGCTCAGAACCTCTTCTACAGTATTTGCTTGACCGATCATGAGATGGAATCAGCTTTTACTCCTCAGCTGACCAGCTTTTACGAGGCTATTGTGAGGAGCCATCAAGCTTATATATCATATTTCCCACCTATGTATGTAATTTCATTATCAATAAGCAGCGGTTCGATAGTCATATGTAACTCCTAATAGTTTTTTTTATTTCTAAAAGTACTCCTAGGCAATTTTCTTTTTTTACGCTTTTCTGTTTAAGTAGACCTTAGTGCAGGCATACAACTTAACCCAAAAATTGTTTCCGAACTAACTGCTGCGGCGGAGCAAAGTGCAAAGTGTTGCTTGACTATAGCAGTGCAAAGTACATCTGTCGCTTATACGGAAAATTTAAAGGAGACGAATTAGTTTTGTCTCAAAAATTATTAAAAGCGCAGCAATTGGATATGAGTGGATTTCTCTACTGGGCAGCTGCATCCGCCTTTTTGTTGTATCGTAGGTATGAAGAAGTACTACAGTCAAACATGAATAAGCGGAAGCTAATAAGGTCGGATGCTTACTTTTTTGGCCTTGCAGAAGTTATTCATCTAACTAAGACTCTCTTTTATATGAGTGCATGAGGTTTCACATGATCTGTATGGTTGTTCTAAATTCACTATAGTATTTATTTTATCACTTAATGTTCATTTTTCCTTTGCCATTATGAGAGGATCTCGAAGATTTATTACAATCGGCTTAACAGATATCTGGCAGTTCGGAAGAGTACGGGTAGAAAGAACTATGTATGATACTAAAAACAAAAAACAAAAAAAATCTTCCCACTAGTTGTTCTTTGTTAATGAAATAAACCATATTGCCGTAAATTTTTATTTTCCTCAAGTAAAGATTTTCAGTTATTGCGCTTTTTTCACTCATCTGGTTTATGCTTACCCCTGTTTGACTGTACTCGTATTAAAGTATATTGTCGCAGCAGCAAGTTCTGCATTTTATTCAGGCTTACCTTTCTGGTACGCATAAAAATGGCATAAGAATTTGTGGCTGCTTTCAAAATCGAGTTCTTATTGTGTCTTGTTTTCCTCTTATTTTCTGCACCGTTTACTTCGCTGTAATAAAACTAAAATAAATAATGCCAAATAAACTGTAGTAAAGAACTAGCGGAACTTGAAACTTAAAACCGAAACTCTCATGAAGTTTCTTAAATAAATAAAAATAGAGCTAAGATTAACTTATGAACAGGTTTATAAAGTAATCCGGATCGAGACGATGCTCTAAATTCAGTAGTTAATGCTGAGGCTTCCTAACAACTGGGAGTAAATATGTGAATGCAATAGGCTGAAAAGAACAAAATTTTAGAATTTTCCGGCAATAGGTAAGCAAATTTATAATCATTTTGCATCCAACAGAAAATTCTTGCCTGAAGCTCCTTTTTTCTGTGACCACCGACACACTCTCTTTACAAGCAACACATCTAGTCCAACGTACAAAACGTATCGGTCTAAAATTGGGAAAGACGCATTTAAGAGCCGCGAGTGAACTTTTGATCTTCAAATTTGGTATCTCTTTTGGAGCTGACTACTTTTTATACATACTTACATCTTTATATGTTAAGAGTATTATTACTACAAATATTTGACAGTACAATTTTTATGGATTTGGGTTGTTTTCCAACTTTCGTAGGTGGAGGGAGTCTGGAGAAAATGTATTCAGATATACTATATTCCCATGTAGGACAACTGCGTAATATGCGTTTATATTAAGGGACAGAACTCCTCTGCCATATGCCTTCAATCGGATATTTACTGTGATCATGCAACATCCAGATAATAGAAGAAGGTTTCCTGAGAAACTAACTCTGAGTGCATTTCTAAAATGAAAAACCTTCTCATCGAAATTTCCTTTCATTTTGAGTCGAAAATAAACCATTTCAAAAACAATTTCAAGTAACAGGCTATTAATTTTTACTAATCAGTCTTGCTCAATGTTTAAAGCTAGCGCGAAAGCCCCGAGGATCGATTGATACGATAACTTCTACCACACATGTGGTGGTGATTTAAGTATCGGTCCCAGACTGGCTTCTTTGACGAGCAAAGGAAATAAAAACTTTGATGGGAACGAAAATCGCTTAGCAAAGTTAAAAAAATGGAGAAATTTGCCCTTCGACCTAAACTCGCTCCCACCTTACTCAATTTGCTCTCTACTCACCGTTGTACCTTATCCAACCCCAGTTCCCTCATTAAACGAAAGATAGAGCTGAGTTGGACTGAGCGTTTGCGTAAGCTTTTCTTCTGGTCGTACCCGGCCGTGAGAATGCACGTGAGCATTCTCAGTTTGTCCTTGTGCTATCCAGTAAGTACTTGGCGGCCGCCATAGTTGAATTGGTTGATGAGTGCCTAGCATTGGGAAGTTCGTAGGTGAGATCCATGCATGAAATACCAAAACTTTTTCTAACAGCGGCCACCTCTCGCAGGCATTGGCAAACCTCCGAGTGTATTTCTGCTGTGAAAAATTTCCTCAAAAAATATATGCCGTTCAGAGTCGGTTTGAAGCTGTAGATCCCTCGATTTGTGGAACAACATCAAGACCCAAACCCCCAAAAAAGGATGTAGTTTGGTGCCAGATCACGCGTCGTAGTCTTAGCTCTTCGCGATTGGCAACTTTAGACTTATTCTAAGTAACCTCAAAGCTCTGTAGCTGCTGTCAAGATGAGGGCGGAGCAAAGTTGTCACTGCACTTTCTGTGTAAAATCTCAATAGTCCCGAATAAATAGCTTTCAAATTCAGGGAGGCATTAAGTTCATGCCGCTGTGGTTGTCCTTCAATTTGTGGATGGCGCTTCAGATTTCTGGAATACCATTTATTTAAGTGTCTGTGTACAGTTTTGGCATACTTTGTTGCGAGTGCTGATTACATTCACCGGAAAAACAGGGTGGTTTCAGTGTATGTATGTTTGTATAGGAATAAGCCACTCTTTACTGGCATCACAGTAGGCCTCTCCGACTGCTAAGCGAACTTTTCGAGCTCTTAGGCCGTCTAGCCTAATATCTAGGAGAAAATTCCCCAGTTTACTCAGAAGGCAATTCTTTCATATACATTTCATCCGATCAATTCACAAAATTGAATGCCAGTGGCGGAGATTTTTCCCTTGTGTTGCTCTGTAACGTTCTGTGCAGATATTCGAGTGAAAATGTGGACTAAAGAATTGAGTTTTGGGTCAGTTCACTACATTTTATGCTAACATTTCCAGATTAAAGCAGAAAATGCTTTTTAAAATTAATGTTGTGACGTCATTACTTTGCTGGAAGACGAACATGCTTAGAGTATTGACTTGGAAAATATGCGTACGAGTATATGGGCTAGGTTGCTTCCATTTTTATTATGGCACAAGATTTCTTCCTTGTCGTAAGCTGATTGTTTTTAATTAAAATAGTAAGCAATTAATGCAGGCCTTTACTAGATCGGCCTATCTATAAAGACAGAAAACCGGCTGTGTCAACAAGCTAATGAGTTTTCGGATACAAATGAGTTATTTAAAAGGAAGTAACCAAAGAGGGCAGTTGTTGAAGATTTTTCGATTACAAGCCACTCACTTTGTTCATCTACCCATTTAACTGCATGTTCATCTATGCCTTATTATCTTAGATAATTATTTTATTTAACGCCTTCGGTGTACCTTTTGATAGAGGCTCCGAGTACAGCCCAAGCGGAAGTATAAGCAGATGGAATTCAAAGCAGCAATTTTGCCAAATTTGGATGCATATCTCGAGCTGCAAATATTTCCAGCCATATTATTTAACACATTTCCCACATCGATTACTGGAAATCTGTTGCACACACACACACATAAGTATGTCGGCACTTGTTGATACATTTCTGAAATGACTGCATTTTAAAAAGACTTACTAGTCATGCTCCAATACATTCGCTAATACAAAGCAATGGAGGGGATGTCTACGTGATTATAAAAGTTACAGCCATCTCGTTGCTAGAAATGCCATAAAATCATACCAAGCAGCAGGTAATTATGTACTCCTATGTATGAGCGCCCATAAAAATCACATCGGCCGTTCAACGTTATCCACATCATCCTACTTACGGCATTGGTCAACCAGCCAAATGCAATTGCAATAGACTTACATACGTACATGTATAGATGAATATGTATGTGGATATTTCTTTATATGTACACCGCTAAAAGAGATCATTGAACGCGCATTTAAACGACAAAGGTACTCACAGCGGCAGCAGCCAAACAAGACGAACTAATCAACAAATCAGCCAGGCGTAGTAACACAACAAGTCCAAACCAATAACATATTGATTGGGCCAACTTTCACCGATCGCTTGCATGAAACGATCATGTCATGTGAAGAGATACAAAAATAAAATATAACATTTTCAGTGATATACGAGTAAGGCCATGGCTATGTATGTACGTATGTAAGTTTTTATATTCGCGCTTATTTTAGCGAACTACGAGTACAATGCAATGTGGCAGGCAGGCTGTAACAACAATTTAATCAAAGGCACCGGATATGATGATTGTGCGCAAGTTGCAGCTGTTTTACTGGTGGATAAAGAAGTGGGAGCAATGTGGTAATGTGTTGGGGCGTACAAGTGAAAAATAATGGCTGGTGTGGTGGAGGAGACGTTCAGTGATTTGTTTGAAAAAAGATTAGTTGAAAATTGAGTACATTTTTTATTAAAAAACATCCATAGATTGTGGCTGAAGTGGCCAGACGATATGGAATAAGATTCACTGAACTTGCGAGAGAGCCAAACTCTTAAAAACCACAGAAAATCTGCTGAAAAGATTGAAAGTGCGGCTGTGAGCTAATTTTATTTTCGTAACTTATTCAGCGTAAGTTGGTTTGCAGCGGTTTCCACTATTGCTCCTAGCCCATTGTAATGCCGTATGGGGAACTTGTTTTCATCGCTGCTAGAACCAATATGAGATAACAAAAACTTTAGAAAATCCCTGATTTGTGGCAGTGCTGAAATCTTCCAACTCATCGAAGATTTGTCTAACTAGAAAGGCGAATCTTCATCTGCAGAAAGTAGGACAGCTGGACACTAAAGGTGCAAAATCATCTCTTCCTAATATAGACATCTTCTGCAAAAACTCCAAGTACAGGGTGGCTGATGAATTTTGCTACATTAAGAAACTCAAATAACTTTTTTTTAGTGTATGGAATTCATTTTTTTTTTCAAGTTGAAGGTCATTAAATTTTATTAAATGTAGCTTAACTAGTTTTAAAAATAATTGAATTTAAATGCCCCCAATGCTCGTTGACACAAGTGCGGCATCTTAGTAAAAAGTTGTTCATTGCTGCTTTGAGAGTTGCGACAGGAATAGCCGCAATTGTTGCCCGAATGGATTGTTTTAGTTCATCCAAATTTGTTGGCTTTGTTTTATAAACTTCTTGTTTACATAAACCCCACAAGAAAAAGTCAGGTGCAGTAAGGTCAGGCGACCTGGGGGGCCAACGAAATTCGGAGTTTCTTGAAATCAGTTTATTGGGAAATTTTCGTCGCAACTCTGTCATAACAGTCTGGACTATGTGAGACGTTGCCCCATCTTGTTGAAACCACACAGAGTTGAAAGGAATTCTCTTTCGGCGTAGTTCTGGATAGAAAAATTCTTTCAGCATTTTCAAATAACGGTCTCCAGTAACCGTAACGGTGTGACCATTTTCTTCAAAAAAATAAGGCCCGACAATACAGCGTGAAGAAACCGCACACCACACTGTCACGCGAAGAGGATGCAATTCCGTCTCGTGGAGTATCTGTGGGTTAGAAGTACTCCATATTCGACAATTTTGTTTGTTCACATTGCCGTTTAAATCGAAATGGGCCTCATCAGACATGAAAAGGCAGTTTAACATGTTTCGGTCTTCTTCCACCATTTGCAGGATCTTCTGGCAAAATTCCAAGCGAATCGGCAAGTCTGCTGCATTCAGTTTGTTAACCATTTCAATTTTGTAGGGAAATAAGTCTAAATCTTTGTGCATTATTGTTTGCAAAGACTGTCGGCTGACACCAAGTTGAGCAGATAAGCTTCTTGTTGAAACCCTTGGATTGCTTTGTATAGGGTTTGGTGGGTTTCGATGATAAGCCTTTCTTGCGACTGTTCCTTGCTCAGCAAAATTATTCACCAGTCTCATTATGGTCTATCTGCTCGGGGGATCGCCGCCAAACATCCGCCTGTACTCTCTCTGTACCAAAACTACGGACTCCAGTGCGTGATAGCGGCGGACTATGCAAATTCTTGTTTGCGTGTCCCAGTTATCCATTTTAATAAATTTTAAAGATCAATCTGCAAACTAAAACAAAAATGGAACAGATAACTTAAAAAGAAAAAAGTTATTCAATTTTTTTTTTGTAGCGGCTTTCATCAGCCACCCTGTATTTTGGATAAGTTCTTCAGTTTTTCTGAAAGTTTGTTTAATTGTAGGCTTTCAAGTAATACGGCCACCGTAACCGAATTGAAATTGGTAGAAAAAGTTTTTATCTACTAGCGGGCACCTCTCAATAGGCAATGGCAAACCTCCGTGTATATTTCTGCCATAAAAAAGCTCCTCCTGAAAAACTATTTGCCATTCATGGTCGGCTTAAAACAAATAGGAGGAGGAGTTCGGCCAAACACTGAACAGAAGTATACACGCCAATTATTTATTTATTTTTAATGTAAGTCGATGGTTGCCTTTTATATTTTGCGCCCAATAATAAATTCACAGAAAAATAATAATGAAAATAGCTTTATTATTTTCGAAAATATTCCCCTTGGTAGTCAAACACTTCTGCATTCACTTGAGCCAATTTTCAAAGCACTTTCAATGCCACTCGTAGTGGATACTTGCAAAGCTGTTTAAAGCTGTAAACGAGCTGTTTAAAAGTTTCAACAACTTCTTGAAACGTTCAAAAATGTGGATCCCACATTTTATTTTTGATGTTCCCGAACAAAAAAACCATTAGGTGCCAAATCAAGGCCGTAAGACGTATTACTCATCAATTCGGTCTTTTGAATGATCAAAAACTCTGTTGTGAGAGCCGATACGTAAGAGCCCGCTTTGTCTTGGTGGAGGATGATTCGTCTTCAGCGGTTGCTTTTTCTTAATTCTCCAAAAACTTCTGACAAAAAAATTGTTGTGTTCCACTCAAAATTGACTGATTGAATCTCTCTGGTATGAAATAGTACTGAAATCTTTAAAAACAGCGTTTTAGCAATGGTTTTTTGTTTTAGTTTTAAAATCTGACAGGAGCCAAACAATTAGGGAAGTAGAACAGCAACGACATCCTTTGAAATGTCACCGCAGCAAAATCGATGGCTTAAGCTCTGTCTCTGTGTTTTTGCCATAGGGCTGATCTGCTTAAAAATTATAAATATACGTATTCTAGCATACAAGTAGAAAAACATTTGAGACTATAAGAAAAATTATGTCAAAAGTGTTAAAACAAATTTAGATCAATCAATTTAGGAAAATTTCAGTTAAGCAACCTTTAAGCGCTACTCTTAGTCCATTTAGTATACCAAAGGTCGAGCATGATTTTTCTTTAAAATTTTCAAAGTTCACCTTATTTTTTTTTTTTTGGAAAATAATCGGTTCGAAATTTTTACATTTTTTGAAGTAAAACTTCTTAGGCGTCAATGGATGAGCGAGAATGGAGAGTAAAATTTCAAGGCCATGCAACGTTTTGGGCATTTTCGTTCCGCAAGAGATAAAAACGATGTAAGCTAGAGGAAAAGGAGAGAGAGCTATACCTTATATATATCTTAGATACACTTTAGGCTATTTTTCCTGAGTTTTTCCTTGTGGTTGGTAATTTCTAGTGAGAAATAACACTGCCTACTTTTTGGCGCTTGTTTGTTAGTCAAACTTGAGGAAATATATTTTTGGTGCCTACTTTTTAACGTTATATTTCTACTGTTTGGGGGGTTTTTGGTCCCAATTGTTTTGGCGTTTTTTAGTGCCTAGTTTTTGGCGCTCCTTTCCGTTTCCTGGCTAGTGTTTGTGCGTACTATAAAGTGATATCCATTCCGGCGTCGGTTTTATTGGTATTGCCTTACTGTAATTTGTGACGTTGCTGCGGTCCTGGAATCGCTGCGTTTGTGTGGGTGATAAACGATCGGAATAGTGCGCGTTGTTGCCACGGTTTGTGTCCGGCATTTACTTACACCGGTCGACCCTTGTCCGTTTTTTGTAAATTTTGTCTATTTGTATTCTCTGCAAATGTTGTGAATTTATTTAGATATATATTCTCTCTCTCTCTCTCTCTCTCTCTCTCTCTCTCTCTCTCTCTCATTCTCCCTCGGGTATCTCCCTCTTTGCTTGTCTGCGTTGAAACCTATTTCTAAGTTTTAAACAAAAAAAGATGAGTAATTTTCTAGCACAGGCTGAAACAAGCAAAATAATTATATTTTTCATAAATAGAAGCATTTTTTTCGGTAAACCTAGAATTATTATTTTCGAAATATTGCATACGCATGTACCTACAACTTCTTACGCAATGCCACATTAACTCTTCTTCAAGTATTTTGCATAAATTTCATATACTTAATATATAAATCACCTTCTGTCTTCATGCCCTAATCTTGCATCGGCTAAACATCATCACTTACGCAATATCGACCCTCTTGAAATATTAAAAAACCCAACCGAAACCAACATAACTATATTATATCACTATCTCAAAGACACTGATCTACTTCGTCGGATCTAATCGAGTCATAATCAACCTGCCATCCGAACGCCTCAGATGCTAGCGCTACACTACTATCAGTTTATATAATAATTTTATTGTTATGTAAACCTTTATAAAATAAAAATAAATAAATTAAAAAAAATGCATATACAGGCAAGCCGAAAAGTCGTTAGGACACCACACGACGGTAATAATCAAAAATGCAAGCGTAAGGAGTAGTTGCGTAGCTGTTTGGGCAAAAAGCGCCAATGTAATGTATGCACAGTATTGTGCAAAAATTAGGCCACTTTGTCTGCCTTTGACCGTGGAGAAAATTTTTTCTAAAATAAGTACATGCACTAGGGTCACCACTCTCCACACAAAAAATTGGTAATGCTTTTCTATCGGAATTATATTTTTTTTATATTCCAAGACTTTAGCTACAATCGTTGGGAAAAAAATTAAGATTTGGGAGAACTTAACCGATTGAAAAGTAACTCAAAAAATCTCATTATTTTGATTCCGGTGACAGCTTTTTTAAGTATTTTTAAATATGACACATCTATTAAGCTGAAAATAGAATATATTCTAGAAATGAGACTAATAAATGCATTTTTTAAATGCCCACCATAGTCCCACCTATCAAATGATCGATATCTCCTCTGGTACCAGGTAGATACCTATGAAATGAGACTTTTTTCAATTTAAACCTGGTAATTCAGGATCAGTGCCGCTACTGGACTACTTCCCACAATATAGATCTTTAACGACATGTTACAGAAAAGGTAATGAAACGATTACCGCACGTAATAAGTAAAATTTTGATTGTTTGTTGTAAAAAAAAAATTATTGAAAAACAATGTGATTTTTTATCAACTTCAAATTTGGGATGAAAAGTTTGTGGAACTCTTCAAATTTATTGCTCTGCTCGGTGTACTTGACGAAAATTTGCATGTGAAAGTAACAGCAGAGCTATCAAGTAAGTGTCGCCGGTAGCAAGTATGGTTATGCCTCATAAATCTGGTATAACTCACCATTTTTTTAAACAAATGCGTATGTTTATCTATACGAGTTACTTAATCTATTCGCCACTTGCTAGCGCTTGGCGAAAAGAAGAGGCCTATTACACTGTGGAACAAATTCAGGTTAGCAAAAGTTAGGTCCATTCTGAGAGTGGCGGGTGAAAATAGAGGCGAAATTAGAAGACCCGTATCGCGGCGTTTGTTTATGTTAGTTCGAATTTTTTTTTAATCGGCCTTCGAAGTTTGCAGTCAAATGCCGATTTTCAGTATATTGTTTATATGGTTTTTTGGCTATAACTCGTCGACTAATTGATATTTTTTCAATCTGTAAAAGCCAAATTATTGCTAGAGACCTGTGCAATAATTACAATTTTTGAAAAAATTGATTTCGAAAATTTTTATGGTACTTATGAGGCAAAATGTTGGAAAAATTATTTTTTTTTCATGTTTTTTGAAAATATTTTCAACAAAACTAAGTCTTTTTTACATTTTGTGTGGTCTATAATATGCTTTTCAGTTTCTTCAATAAATGTAATTTGAAAAGAGAATTACGGGATTAAATACTTTGGCAGCTACTTTGACGAAAGTCACAAAATGTTCGAAAAATTAACGTTTTCCTTATTATTTCTTAATATCTGGCAAACAACTCATTTTTTTCGCTTTTTTTCTTATCTAAAATATAGTTTTCAATCCATGACATAAATATCATGGAAAAAAATATAGTATCAGTCGAAAATTTGTGCGATATACACACATTCATTACATAAAACTAATGTAAAAAAACCCAAAATTCCTAGTAAACACATAGTAATTAAAAATCCCCAAAACCATTAAATAAATATCGATTTCGGTAGAAGTAATTAAAAAGAGAAGTTTCAAGAATTAGGAACATTCCAAAAACAATAAAAGAAAAGGAAATGCTAAGTATGGATTAAAAAAGGGATTTTCCGAGAAGAAAGCATGCTCCAAAAATAATTAAGGAAAAGGAAATTCCCAGAATACAATTAAGAAAGGGAATTTCCAGGAACAATCAATAGCTATTAAAATAATATTTGTAAACATTTGTGTTGCATGCGAACTAATTTTAAAAATAAAGATTCAGTTAAGACTCGAAACTCAGCCGAAGCTGATGTCTTTTAATTTTCGCTCGGTCGTGATAAAATTTGCTATTCATTCTTTTGGAACCTATTTCATTTATTGAGTGATTTAAGTTAAGTGTATCAGTTTCATAAAATTAACAAAAAAAAACATTCTATAATATATATTGTATTAAAAATGTCGGAACCAACATGTAAAATGAACCATTTTTGTAATATTTGTGGACGTTTCATAGTAAGCGATGAAAAATGCGGCAATGTGACTGATTCTTTTTTGGAAATCTATAGACAATATTTCTCGCAAGAGTTTATCAATGACGTAAACTATGCCCCTAAAAAAGTTTGCTTTAATTGCTATTCAATTCTTATGCAATGGAAAAGTGAAAAGAAGAAGGCTATGCCTTTTGGTGTACCAATGATTTGGTCAGATAATAGCCCACATCAAGAAGAAAATTGCTATGGATGTACCAACTACAATAAAACTTTGAATAGAAGGAAAACAAAGAATAAAACTTATGTAGCAGTGTCAAGTGTCCAATTACCATTACCGCACTCAGAATTCGTTCCAGTACCAACATACCGAAGTACTGATCTTCAAACAGGTATCAGTACTACAACCACCCCTGCCACACCCATGGATTTCTCCTCAGAATTCAACCCTGGTGAAGGTACATCAAATAAAACATCAAAGGACCCAATCCTAATAACACAAACCCAATTGGATGGAATTGTTGCAAATTTGTGTTTGACTCAGAAAAAATCAGAACGACTGGCGTCATTTTTGAAAGGAAATAATTTGCTGACGAAAGGTACAAAAGTAACAGCATATCGAAAACGCCAAAAAGAGTTACAAAAGTTCTTCAATGTCAATGATGCAAAAAATTTCGCTTATTGCAACGATATTGAAAAGTTAATGGAGGCGATAGGGTTAACCTATAAAAAAGATGATTGGCGTCTCTTTATCGATAGTTCACTAATCAGCTTAAAAGTTGTGCTTTTGCACAAGACAAATAGAATGCCTTCTGTTCCGATTGCGTATAGCACTGACACTAGTGAAACTTTCGATAAATTGAAAGACATTCTGGAAGTAGTCGAATATAACGAACACCAATGGCGCATTTGCTGCGACCTCAAAGTAGTTTCCTTGATTACAGGCTTAACAGCATCTGGCCGTCCAAAATATCCGTGTTTTTTGTGCGATTGGGATTCACGATACGGAGAAGGTATTAAAGGAAGAAACCAGTACAAACAACATAACTGGAGTAGTCGAATTGGGCGAAAATGGCCTAATGACAATAGGCTACACGAAAGTCTTGTTCCTGAAATGAAAATTTTGTTGCCGTTGCTCCACATTAAACTTGGCATTGCTAAAAATTTTTTGAAATGTATCGCAAAAAGACCAGCAGTATTCAACCGCTTGAAAGATATTTTCCCAAGACTAAGTAAGGCCAAAATTCAGGAAGGGGTTGTTAATGGTCCCGACATACGGAAACTAATGAGTCGTCAAGATTTTGAGCAAGTTCTGACAGACCGAGAATTAAATGGATGGCTCGCATTGAAAGCAGTCATCAAAGGACTTTTGGGTAAAGAACGTGAAGAAAACTACAGGCAATCTGTTGCAAACATGTTGGCAGCTTTCGCTGAAATTGGGGTTAATATGTCATACAAAATTCATCTCTTGCATCAGCATCTTGAAAAACTCGCTCAACAGTTGCCAACTGAATCTGATGAGCAAGGCGAACGTCATCACCAAACTGCGCTTCCATTTGAAATAAGGTAACTATAGAGTGTGCATATTTTGAATTCCTAGATTTTTCTAATATCTTGGTCAGAGTGCACAATTTAAACATGTTAACGATTGAAAACTATTTTCGTTTCAGGTACAGAGGAAAGAAATCTCCAGATGCGATACTCGCTGAAATTTGTTGGTGGTATAAAAACACCTTTGAAGAAGAGGAAGACGAGGAAACAGAGGAAGAAGGGGAAGACACAGATGAAAATCCAGAATATCTGTTGGACGAAATAATCGATTTCTCTGATGATGATGACGATGACCAAGACATTAGAGAGAGCAGTGATGTTGATCCACAGCCGCCTGCTAAACGGCAGCTGGCCAAATTATTAATTTAATTTATTTTATTTTTCTACTTAAAACTTTTCATTATTAACATTTCAAAATTATATTTTTTTCCATATTTTTATATTTTCTTTTTCTATGTTTCTTCAAAACCAACACTGAACAAAATTGGTAAATAAAAAATGAGAAATAAATTAATATTAAACTCAAAAAACGCAAGTTTTGTATTATGACTGTATGCCTAAAGCGCAAATTGTCGACTAAGACAATTTTTTTTCAAATTACATTTATTTAAGAAACTGAGAAGCATATTATAGACCACACAAAATGTAAAAAAGACTTAGTTTTGTTGAAAATATTTTCAAAAAACATGAAAAAAAAATAATTTTTCCAACATTTTGCCTCATAAGTACCATAAAAATTTTCGAAATCAATTTTTTCAAAAATTGTAATTATTGCACAGGTCTCTAGCAATAATTTGGCTTTTACAGATTGAAAAAATATCAATTAGTCGACGAGTTATAGCCAAAAAACCATATAAACAATATACTGAAAATCGGCATTTGACTGCAAACTTCGAAGGCCGATTAAAAAAAAATTCGAACTAACATAAACAAACGCCGCGATACGGGTCTTCTAATTTCGCCTCTATTTTCACCCGCCACTCTCAGAATGGACCTAACTTTTGCTAACCTGAATTTGTTCCACAGTGTTATTAGAAATTTGCCTTCATTCAGTTATTTTAGGCAATAAGCATTCAGTAAAAAACAAAAAAAAACTGAAAACTAGTAAAAATGTTGATGTGCTATCGTTTTGTCGCGACGTGTATATATGGCTGAAGAATATATCCCTATTCCGATCACTCTGCACATACGAGCACGTAGAAGTGTTTGGCAGAGATTTATATTTCAAAAGTTTATTCGATGTTCAATATTGAAACAAAAACTTCTTCTTAGCTTCACAGTTCGTCACACGCTTCACAGATTGCTTCGTCAACAATTTTTCTTCACTTTCTCCACTGAAACAAACTTAAAAAACAAATAAAAATTAAAGGTTAGCAACGCACTCATCTGCAAGTGCACTTAAATGCACTTCCTGCCTTTAGCCAAGTGCTGTATATTGACAAGGTGGCACAAAATTAATCACCCTATCGGAACATTCAAATTTTTTTGCAAATGGCGTCAAACGTCAAGCTTTTTTGACACTTGAGAATCAGAAAGCTGCACTTAACCAACAGACAAGCATTGAAGCGCGTAAAGGGCGATATAAGGATTTCGATCCTTCAAAATAACGTTTTGTTTATTATTCAGTAAAAAAGTTATTAAAAATTAAAATTTGGATATTTAATTCTGCGCCACCTTGTATAAATATTATTTACTTGAGTGTCGGCCAAAGCCCCAGCGAAGTACTTTTACAACTATTACATGTCATTTAATAGTTGGTCTGATGACAGCGCACATTTTTATGAGTTACTTGCGTCATGCAACTTTTTTCTCGTTAATTGTTATTAATATATGACTAATAATGATTGTTTCGTAGTTGAAGTCATCAATTATTTCTACATAACTTACTCGAAAGCTTTGCATGCAGATATCGATTTTCCATTGATTACCATAACTACTTTTCGTGCACTTTTTGTCGGTCATAATATGCCATAACAGATAATTACATGACGATAGCCTGAGATTTTTTTCCATATAAAAACGTGTATAGGAAAAAGTTTTGATGATTAGGTTGTTATACGGGTGGCAATTAAAATTTTATCGGTTGCTATAAAAATTAATTGCTTATAAAAAATAATGCGTATGTTACAAGAAAGTGTAGGCAAAGCGATAGTTGATAGCTAGAAAAAGAAATAAAATTTCACTATCATCGTTTGGGATTTCTTCGGCTCAGATGGGATATGATACAGGAATTAAAACTTTAATGCAAAATATTACAATCATCCTGCGACAAAGCGACCACATCAACAATTTCACCAGTTTTGGCATTTTTTGTTTTGTTTTTGCGATGTTGCGCAATTTCTTCATATAGAAATTTGATTGCATTTGGCTTAAGAAAAAAAAAATAAAATAAAATAAAGGGGATTTTAGCAACTTCAAACTTGCACTTTGTTGTAAAAAAACTGCGTACAAAAATGTATGCTAGAAATTCTAATTAAAAGCCATGGAATTATGGAGTTGTGCATTTTCTCGATATAGAAATAAATGTGCATTTATTATGTAGAGAAAAAAAAATAATAATACTTTGTTGTAAAAAAAAATGACATACAAAAAGTTATTTTAAAAATTTTAATTAAAAACCATGGAATTGTGTTGAATTTTTCTAACTTTTGTATACAGTTTCAAACTTTAGTTCTAATTTTATAAAGAAAAGAAACAATTAACATTAAAAAATAGCAAAAGAAAATAGTCAACACTGGTAAAAATGTGAATGTGCTATGGTTCGCACATTCACTAATTGTCACCTACTGTCTCGCTTGCGCAATGGTGTTTTGCCAGCATGGTACTCCCGACCCAAATACTTTCTTTCTTTCCTTTCAATCCTTATAGCCAAAAATCCACTCGTGTTTAGTCTTCTCAGGCGTTCTAAGCAATTCTATTTTCTAAGATTTTATCTTAATGTGATACCATAGCAAAAATTAATTTTGAATGCAATTTCGTCATTATTTTTTTTTATTTTTCTAAGAGTCAAGTTTACAAGCTGAAAACACAGCTGAAATGGTCACTAAATAATTTTTTATCTTTCATTTGAATTGTCATGTTTTATAGGCTTTCTGTTGTAGTCAGTAAAGTCTCAATGAAACACCTCCCTTTAATCACCTCTTTTACAACATTGCGGTCTTAAAGCCTATCACGTTTTAAACTGACCTCAATTGGACACTCTTATAAAGGATGTTTCTGTAAGAGCTTGAGAACTTAAAATAATAATACAAAACAGAAATGTTGCTGGATGAATTTTGTTTTTATTATTATATAATCTCGAAGATAATTTCATGGCATTTTTTGAAAATGATATCAAACATGTGGCTTCAGGTTATGTTCGACATATCGGCGTCTTCTTCAACACGTCGCTCCATGAACTTCGCGAACAAATTAATCTTTTTCAAAGTTGATTAGATTAGCTTTATTTGAGGTTTGACGACGTCTTGGTCTTTTCTGCACTCTACTCGTCACAGTAACTCATCGAGAACCAGTTCCCTTATTTAACTTAAGAGCTGAGTTGGACTGAACATTGTGACTTTCTTCTGCTGCAGATGGCCGAGATGTCACAACTTTCTCCGCGCTGCATTCAGGGAGAAGGTGCATTGGAGTCTCCTGGGAGAGAGTTATGCGTTTTTCAAACCTTTTGTTTTTAAAGTAAATTTCCACAATTTTGATGGTTTGTATGGCGTTAAACGATTCCTGATGACTTGACAAACCTATCTGACCAAAAATTCAATCTGACCACACAATCTTGCCAGTAAGTGCTACTATGGACAAAACAGGCAGCTGAGTAGTAAAGTCCTCACTCGATGAACAAAACTAACACTCTACAAGGCCTGTCCTAACGTATGGCGCAGAAGCTTGGACGATGGCAATATCCGATGACGCGTTGCTTGGAGTGTTTGAGAGAAAGATTCTGCGGAAGATTTTTGAACCTTTCCACGTTGGCGATGGCGATTATGGCGATGGAATAATGAGCTTTACGGCGACGTAGACATGGGGCAGCGATTACAGATCCAGCGACTACGTCGGCTGGGTCATGTCGTCCGAATAGATACAAAAGCTCCGGCTCTAAAATATACGATGTGATAACAGCTGGTGATAGCAAAGAACGAGGAAGGCCTTCTTTGCGTTAAAAGATCAGATGGAGAAGGACTTGGCTTCAATTGATGTGTCCAACTGGCGCCGGTTAGCACGACTTTGTTAAACTCGGCCAAAATCGCGTATGCGGTTATCGCGCCAATTAAGAACAGGTTTCTCATTGGCAACTGTTAAACCATAGTTATCGATATCAATAGCTCTTATGCTGCTAAAAAACAGCCACCTCATAAAAACGGCTTTGTTATTTGATATTTATTTAATTTTTACTTCCAACATTTACTATCGATTTTTATGGCAGTAATTTTGGAAAAGACGCACCATGCATTACCTCGGTTTGATTATATGTGAATGTATAAAAATAATATCTCTTTCGCTTTCTAATTTATATATACTTATACACACACTTGAAACATACACTTGAAATTGACAACCCAATAGCGTAATAAAGACTTCCACCCACAAATGCCGACTGTAACTCACCTTCAATGTCTCAAGCCAACATCACCGCAGTGGACACCAGTTGAGTTGTAGTTGTTTTTCCTTTATTTCAACTAGCGGTGAATAACTGTCATCTCAACATTTGAACATTCACTTTGGAAATTACGCGAAATTTGGCAATAAAATTTAGAAATTCATCACCCACTGCCAGTGATCGGCTAATGATGATGCTGATAATGAATTTTCACTCAAATGCTTTTGTTGTTGTTGTTGTTTTTGGTGCACACAGTGATAAATAATCAATTGGCTGAAATTTCAGCAGCTGTCATTACGCATAAAATCGCCTATTAGAATACTTATGGCAACTTTTTTCTTCAAGCACAGCAGCAGTAGCACAAATGCATGCGAAGACTTGGAGGTAAGTCGTTGCGCATGCGCTTGCTTTGTTTTTGTCGCATGTGTGTAGATATTTATCTTTGCATACATCAGCGTGCACTGGGGATTAAACACTTGCATGAATGGCATGCGTTTGTAGGTTTTGTCTCAAAGTTCACTTCTGCGTCTGCAGCTTATTTTTCCATTACTTTTTATTTATATTTTTACTGCTGTCAAATTTAATGCTTTTTAAATGTAGCAAGTTTTGAGCGCTAGCGAGGTTAATTAAATTTTAAATTTACTATTTTTTCTGTGTTGTTGCGGCACTTTCTTTGCTTTCGGGAGCTATTAATTTTCACTCATTTCAGGCATTTTTATTTATGTAAATTCGACATGGTTCGATTTCAAGTTTTCCGCTCGAAAACCTAAATTTTTTACACTTTTTTATTATACATTTATTTTATATTTATTTTTATTTTTTATTTTCTTAGTGGAACTCATTGGTTTTACGAGTACGTTGACTCCTGGATATGTACAATTAAAAAACTTTTAAAATTGTACTTGAAAAATATTATTTTTTTATGAAATCCTCACTTCATTCAATCACAAATTTCATATTTCGAGCTATTTTAATTTATTAAAAAAATGTATTGTTTTAAGCTACTGTATGTTATTAATAAAAAATTAAAAATATGTATAAATATATTGAATCGACATGGCTTTTAGGTAAATTTCCAAGTTTCCAAGTAAATTTTTCAACAATTCGAAATATTTAAGAATTCGAAATCAATCAAAAAATAATTAATTTTAAGCTTACGTCTCCAAATATTTGTTTTAAATATTCTATACTAAAACAATTTAATTTCGAAAAGCTAAATTGTTATAAAAAAATATTTGATTTCATCTGATTTTGCTAATACACTCTGCCACATATTAAGCCTCTTCATCTTTTTACAATATTAGCAGGTATTTTTCATGAAAAATTTTTTTGGTTATTTTTTCTAGAAATACAATTCATTGTATAACTAAAACCTTACAAATTAAAGTTTCAAATTTTGGGGTTTTGGATATTTGGGTTTTTGCACATTTCTCTTCAAAAATCTTCATGCACTTACACGATGTCTTCTTGGGTGCGGCCATTCTTGCGTGTTTTTGACGTTTAAGCGGACAATTTTCTTTAGTCATTCACTTGAATATTGGTGCAATTGAATAAAAATGCGATATGAAGACGATGAAAGCGAAATGTAAAAAAACTCTCGATTTCGCTGGCCCGTTGACTTCCCTATACTTTTTGACACCAAGCTCGGCCGACACCCAGGGCGAAGCGTCATCGTGTAAATTGGCTCTTTGTACAAAATTCACAAAAATTGAATGAATTTCAAAAAAGTGGATATTTCAACTCTTAAATAAGAATCTTAAGAAAACTTCTGGGTATGCAGTTCTATAGCTTAATCAATTTTTTATAATAAAATATTTGTTTGCAACTCAAAATTCGCGTTTATTTTCGATAATTTTGTTTTTTGCATATGATGTTGAGGATTTTCGATCTTACATAAGACTTCCGAACATGTGCTTAACGAAAAAAATTAAGCATGAAACATTTTTGCAAAGTAAATGGTAAAAGATGAAATGACTTAATTACGTGACCGCAAGTCTACATAAAGGGTTTTCCAATAACAGGTGTTATCTATCGCTATCGAGAGATGATCAACGATTTTTTATGGCCGGAATTGGATGGTATTGATCTGGACACCGTTTATTTTCAACAAGACGGCGCTACGTGCCACACAAGCAACGAAATCATTGATCTTTTCCAGGAAAAGTTTCCGGACCGTGTTATCTCTCGAATAGTTGATCACAATTAGCCACCGAGATCTTTTGATTTAACACCTTGTGACCTTTTTCTTTGGAGCACATGAAAGAAAAAAATTTACGCCAACGGCCCTGAGTCGATTCAAGACCTCAAAGATAGAATTCGTGATGCTATCGAGGATATAGGGCAGCCACTTTGCAATTCGATTATGGAAAATTTCATGAAAAGGATATTGTCCTGTAAGCGTGGTCGTGGCGGTCATTTGTCTGATGTTATTTTACACTATTAACGGCATACTTTCCTCTTTATAATGAAATAAACATCCGATCATTTTTATTAAAAAATAGCATTTTTCTTTGAATATCAAAATAGTACCTCTTATTGGAAAACCCTTTAGTATATGCTGGATACTTGGAAGCAATTTTTTTCTCTTTCCCACAAAAATAGCTTTCAAAACAATTTATGGTGACTTAAAAAATGTACAGAGCTAGGAACCCGTAAGTATCTTTTTTATTAATTCTTAATCTTAATCTTTTTTATTAATTAAATATTATATTACAGATGTGACAATAAATCAAAAATGCTTGAGACATTTTTTTCAAAATTTTATTAGCTGTAAAAAAAGTAATTTACGTAAGTAAAAAAAAAACTATTTTTAAACCTTAGTGCTATAAAGTAGTGTGAGCGGTAAAATATAAATTTGAAACGCATAAAATTTATATAAATCGAATTATTTGGCTTTTCCGCCAAAACTCCTATTTTCTCTTTTTTTGTTTATTTCGGATTTTGAGAAAAGTTCTTTGTTCGTTATTTGAATATTTTTCGTAAAATCATACTAATTTATATTAAAATACTTTAATTTTGATTGTTTTATTTTCTCTTATTCTTCTTTTTCCCATATTTGAAGAACTCTGCTCGTTTTATGGCGAATCTTTAATTTTTATTATTTTGCTTTTGTGAGAAACTCATTTTGACATTTTTTATTTCAAAAATTTAATTTGAGAAAAACTATTTTTAATTTAACGGAAACTCTCAAACTTCTTAATTCAGAAATTCTTCTTTTTTCCATATTTGAAAAACTCTGCTCGTTCTAAGGCGAAAAGCAGTATCGGCAAATCAGCTGATTTGATATCGTTAAGTCAGATGATTTGTTTTTTTTCGCCGTGTCAATGCGGCTGTCAGCACAGCATGAAACAAGGCGAATTCATTCTTTGTTTTCTTTTTTGCCGTAACAATCAAACGTACAATACGTTGTTGTTGGTCTAGTCACCCACCTTTGATAAATGCGCCTTGGCTCGATATTTGTATAACTTAAAGTATAAATTATTATAAAAATAGCTGAGATAAGGCAAATGAACTAAAATTTGTGCAGCTTCAAAAATTCTTAACTTTTGTGTCGTATTGGAGATTTTTGTGAAATACAACACAAATTTTTTAACTTCCTCAGTTTTGAAATTTCTTTTTTCATTTTTTATTTATTTTGTTTTTTTTTTTTTGTTTGACTTGTTTTCAATAAAATATTTTTCCAGCTAAAAGCCTCCGCAACGCTAGTTTCTTTTTGTTTACAACAGCAACTTTATTGTTATTTAACCTTTTAAAAAAATAAAAAATTTTGTAAAATACATTTTTTTTTTAATTTAGAAAAAAGCTGAATCGCTAGCTAGAATTATATTTTTATATTCTATTATATAAAGCCAAGAAATTCATAGACAGCATCACTTCAATTTAAAAGGGCATTTCAAAATTAAATGTAAATGATGGTAACAAATGTATACAGTGGCGAGCATAACTGATGAAATGGTGTTTTTTTTTGTTTTTTTTTTCTCTTAAATATGGTTAATTCTTTAAGCGACATCACATTAACCAAAAACAAAAAAATTATAAAAAAATGAAAAAAAAATTCATAGAATTTTCGAATTGAATTTTTAGAAAATTTTCTGGTATAAACTTACAAGGCTAATTTTTTTAGTAAAAAATTTTAATGAAATAAAATTAAAAAAAAATTCATAAAATTTTTGTATTTTTAGAAAATTTTCGGGTATAAACCAAAAACAAAAAAATTATAAAAAATTGAAACAAATTAAAAAATTTTCATAGACTTTTAGAATGGAATTTTAAGCAAATTTTCTGGAGTAAATTTACTAGGCTCATTTTTTATATTAAAGTTTTAATAAAATATTATTGAAAAAAATTTAAAAAACATACCAAAAAGTTAACAAATATTCATAGAATTTTAGAATTTTTAGAAAATTTTCAGGTATAAACTAACAGGGCCAATTTTTTTCAGTAAAATTTTAATAAAAATAAAAAACAATTATAAAAAATTATAAACAAAATTAACAAATTTTCGTAGAATTTTTAGAAAATTTTCGAGTATCAGCTTACAGAGCTATTTTTTTTAGTAAAATTTTAGTAAATTAAGTGCAAGTTTATGTGGCTAAAAAATGCTTGAATTTTTAATATTGTAAATTATTTCCTGGCGGCTTTTTGTACTGCATTCCATATGAAAATGAGTCTCTGTAGAAGTTTTGTTTGCAAAAAATATTGAAAGAAGAACTCCAGTTTTTTTATAAATTGCATTTGTTATTTGAAATTATTTTAGTTCAACACCATTATTTAGCTACGTAAAACTTGCACTTTTTATACCAAAATTTAATGGGCTGTAAAGTCGCACACTTGAAAATTTTCCAAAAATGTATATGTTTTAGGTTAAAGAATGCACAGTAATCGAAAAAGGAAAGCATTTAACTTGAAAACTAAAACTCGAAAAAAAAATTTTTTTTTTCAAATCATCATTCACTCAGTTTGCCCGCCAATGCACATTGTTGTTGTGTTGCCATGAGCCATTTTCACATGGTATGAAACCAGATCATTTACACTTAGGTTTGGACTACCCTAATAAATACACATATCTACAAAAAAAAAGCCCCTCATTATGCATCACCCGATACTACATATCTAAAAATTTACTTCGTGCTTCTTTTCAGAGCATTTATTGTTATTATATTTTTTTTTAATAAAAAATCAAAACTAATCATCAAATTTCAATAAAGCTTGGTTTTGAAAAACTTTTTTACCAAAAAAAAAAATTATTTTGAATAACGAAAATCCTTATTTTGAGTTTTTCGCGTTCCATTCCTTGTCTGTTTGTTTAATGCAGCTGTTCACAGTTTACGTACAGGTATCACGTCACGTATGTTAATTATGGCTGCATTACGCCGCCGCATGCAAAAATTATAAATCTTCCGGTAGGGTGATTAATTTTGCGCCACCTTCTATATACACATACATACTTTTATCTATGCGCGTCCACCATTCAGTTATTATCAACATTGCCATCTGGGCTACCAGTATTAATTTTAATTTATTTTATAACTATTCATTTATTTTACACTTTAGCTCGATTTCTTTCAAAGTTTATACATCACATTTCTAACGGCCAATTGTCGTGGTCATTTGGCCGCAACGTAGTCGTATTTGGCTTCGGCTAGTTGTTAACCAGGCCGCCAACCGCAAGCCGTCTCAACTTGGAATGCATTTCAACATAGTTTAGCTTAGAATGCAGACGCGCATGTGCACAATGTTGCTGCAAATACTCGTATGTATGCGTGTATGTGTATGTATTTTTAATGCACAATTTGAATGAATGCAACAAATTTTTCATTAGCGCTCTTTCTCTGTTTACTTATGTATTTATTTAATGTGAATTCTCAAATATTTCTCTTTCACTAATTCCGTTTCTATTTTGAGAAATTCTAGTTTACCGCTGATGCTGCTCAGGTCGTCACAAATGTAGCTGCTACAAAAACAAAGTATACCTAGTACAAATATGAATTCCTAATTAGCTGCACAATTTTGCTATCAAACTAAAAGTATTCACATTCAAAAAAATTGTTATAGAAATTCAAATCTTTTGATATGCAGATTTTTTATGGCCCTCTGGCGATCGTGCGAGCGCGCCGTGGGCGAGTGTGTAAGCGACTTTAGATCGTGAATCATTTGGAAGTGTTCCGTTTCATTTATGTTACTTTAGTGCAGTTAGCATACCTATTATTGAAATTCGTTGTTCTTGTTTTGCGGTTGGCACATTTTTTGGATGATTAAACACTGCGTGTTTTTGATTTTTTCTCTTCTCTGTGGCTGATTAGCGGTTTGCATAGAGTCGTCGATTGTTATGGGCGGGTTTCTTTAAGGCATTTGCAGTGTGATATTTTTGCATCACAAAAGCAATCGAGTAACTGAGTTTTTCGGTGCAGTAGAACGATGTGGGCTATGGTTACATATGTAAAGTGACGGTACTTCTTGCGCTGAATGCGGTTTAACTGCACTTCTATTTTAACTTTTTTCGAAATAGCGATCGAAAGAGCACTTTTAGGGGTTTTCACTCATTATTCTATTTACTAGAATTTATTTTCAGTCATTTTATTCACTTCCGGTAGGATTCTTTAAATTATTCATTTCTTTCTAATCAGTCATTGATTGACTAAACTTTAATTATTTAGTTCCAGTTATAACTGCCTCAATTTCTGTGAAAATTTGTAGCTTTCTCATGCAAGCTTTAATTACTATTTTTTCGTTGGGGCATAAATATGGGTCAACTTAATCTAAGCACGGTTACCTTCACGGTGATCTAAAACTCATAGGAGCTGAAAGGAAAATAGCGATTACTAATCCACCATAGAAACTAATCAACTGAGGGACGTAATGATAAGACCATCGCATATTGATATGTTTTTTGACATTGATATTTTTATTTTTGTTCAATATATTAATAAATTTCTTTCTATCTATAAAACCACCTAAATTCAAGTTTCAAACTTTGTGCAAAATATTTAAACATTCCTTCAATTTCCATAAAAATTACATACATAGAATTTTCAGAAAATGGTCGGTTATGCAGTTCTATAGGCTATAATTAAAAAATGTGTTATATGTAGTTCTCTTAATAGTTTCTTTGATTTTTGATGATTTTTTCTTTTACGGTTTTTAACCACTTTTTTATTATATGGAGAAAATACGCAGCACTGCATTTTTTATATGCAGAAAATGCCCAACATTGCATTTTTTATATGGAGAAAAAGCGCAACACCGCATTTTTTATGTGGAGAGAAAAAAAAATTGTTGGCAACTTAAAACTTCCACTTTATTATACTAAAATATAATAAGTTATAAAACAGCATACCAAAATTTTTTATAGAGCCTCAAATTAAAAACTGTGAAATGTTTTTATAAAATGTGATAAAAATTTTGTGGAACTTTTCTAATTTTTGTCCAAAGTCTGAAATTTGGATTTATATGGTTTTTGTTGTCAATGACTATCATGAAAAAAATGGTGAAAATGTTGAGGTAAAATTGTTTTGTCACAGGTTTATATGCATATATCTATGTATATACATACATATTGACGGGAACTTCCTTGATGTTGTTCTATCGCGTGATTTTTTAAAAGCTTGAGAACTTAAGCTGATAACACAAAACAGAATTATTGGTACAGTTACATGGACCATACGATCAGTTAAATTTTTTACTAGTTTTTCTAATAAATGTAAGTAATAAATTTAAATGAACCCAAACAGCAAAAATGAGACGCAAGCGAAGGTGATTCGACGTCAATTCTCGCACGAGCTGTAATTTATAGGCACGTAAGTAAATTCTTCACTTAGTTGAAGGGCAAAGTCCAAAAAGTTGAGAACGACAACGAATCGTCATTTCGGCTCAGCTTCATTTCGCCCTATAAACTTAGTTTATTCGATTTATTTTTTTCAAAGTGAATTTCCACAATTGGGAAATGTTGTTCTGGCGTTAAACGATTCATGAAGACTTGCCAAATTTTACAGAACTTTTCTGAAGAAAAATATCAACACAGTTTGTCATTCTTAGCTGTCAAACCATAGTTATCGATATTGACAGTTCTCATGCAGCTAAAAAAAATACCCGATATCCACAGTTTTACGGCGACTCCAAACCGTATATGACCATTACGAGATGCTTTTTCATGGCAGAAATGATTTGGGGAGTTAGCCTTCGCTTGCCGAGGGACGATTGCCATTGGAAAACATTTTCTAGAATTTGATGTTTTACGTTTCCGATGGGTAGCGAACTCGGATGCACCGAATGATACTCACGCGTAAATCAACTCGACTATGGCAGGAAATTCGACGTATAAGTATTATGTGGACAGATTAAACGGCAAAAATGCAAAGGGGTCACCAATAGATATCTAACTGCTGGTCTGAAGAAAACAACAACATCCCGAAATCTTGCTGCGGCCATAAAACTATATGTAGGCAGGAGGACTGCAGAACCATCAATAATAATACGTTTATTTTGACTACCTGGCAAAGACTTGATTGTAAAGAGCTTCTATAGATTCATGAATGAGCAAATTCATGGACAAAGAAGAAAATGTATAGCCTAACCTTTATGAAAAGCGAGGGAGAATTGCGAATGCGGACAAGACGAAAGACTCAATCTACTCATCTACAAGGTGGCACATATTTAAAAAAAAATTCTTTTTCCGGAGTATTTATAATTTTTGCAGATGGCGTCGTACGTCAGTCATATTTGATAATTGTGAGTTAAACAGTTGTGGTATACAAACAAAAAGCAATGGAGCGCGTGAAGATAAAACTAAAGATTTCCATCACTGAAAACCAATTTTTTTACGTTAATAGAAAAGCTTTTTTTTTATGCAGTAAAACACTTACTCAAAAGCAAAAGTGGGTGATTAATTTTGCGCCACTTTGTACATACTTAGTCTGCTATATCTATCTCTATCTTACTTCGAGCTCTCCGAATACTTCATAACGAACAGAACCCTCGACTAAAGCAATTGAGTTTAATGGAACAGCGAACCAAAAGTAAAATTTACTATGGCAATATACAAACTATTTTGGTTCTAGGTTAGAACTAATGATCTGCTATGAAGCAACAGTCGATAGAGTAGATCGAAGTAATCAAAGCTCAATCCGATATACTGTGAGGCTTTGGTTGATATGTGAATACCAAAGGGAATACGATAAGGAAGGTGGGAAGTTCGATAACTGGAAATTGTAATACTTCACAGAAAATTCTGTTTTTACATATTTATTAGGTATCAAAATGTTCTTTACTTAGCATCATGAACCTTATCCATATTCATTATCCAATATAGAAAAATTCTTCACTTTACATTAACTGATGAACCTTATCTATATTAAAATCTTTTCTTGATGCTTCGAACCACGCAAAGGGAACGACAACGTACAACATATGGACTCCAAATTTGGAATGAAGAACTTGTCCGCCTCGAAAATGCTCCTTTAGAACTCATTGCTGAGCAGTAATTCTTGTTTCAGAACTGCTGCTTTAGAACAAACTGAGCTAACTTCGATTACTAATTTTTGCCCCATATGGGGTTGAGGGCAAGGTACACATTTGAGTAAAAAGTTGAAGCTAAACGGACAGTGCTGCCAATATTATATCCCCGAATCCCGACAGAATTTAGACGTAACCAATAGTAGGTATGAGACCAGTACGCGAATAAAAAGTATGGGAAATTATTTAAGGGATCTAATACCAGCCAAACAGCTTTTCTAACTTTGCAATTATCACAAGCTGAAAAAAAATTTTCAACATTTATTAACGGTAAGTGAGCCAATCTGATCACTCGATTAATTCAAAATGCGGCATCTACTAAGGCACTCTCAAAAACAAAAATACTACAGGTCGAACACTGATCCTTCAGTGAACTATTAGCCGTTTTGGGACAGTTACGAAGCCTTGTAAAAGGATTTCTGTAGGATCCATAAAGTTGAGGGTGAAAGATGGTACTTTCAATGCATACTGTGCAAGTACCCTGCACTTCAAATAAGCCGCTTCAGATTTCTGGAAAACCATTTCTTTGATGACCTAATTTATTTAGACACAGACGCGCTAGAGTGAATTGGACTCGCCGAAAGATTGAGATGCTTGAAGAATAAATGGAGAAAAGTTCAGAAAAATATTTTCAGGTTGTCACAATGGTTCTCGGTGGGTATGAACTTCTTCTAAGAGTAGTTTATATCCCCCAACTTAGGCTAAGAAGTGTTTCAGATTTGTCGTAACGAGCGTGATAGAGACAGATTATACAATTTGTTATTGAGGTGGAAAAACTGATACTATTGGCCAATAAAGCCGAAACCAAACAAAGTCCAGTTTTCTGTCCGATCATGAACTTTTTTATTTTAAAATCAAAAAAACAAAAACAAATTATAATTTAAAACTATTTATTTTTAAATATTATTTTTCTTTTTTAATTTCTGATTCTTTTCAGATTTCAATTTTTCATAATTTATAATTTTTAATTTCTTTATAATTTATAATCTCTTTATGTTTTATAATTCACAATTTTCTTATTTTTAAATTATAATTTTTTCATAATTTATAATTTTTTTATATTTGGCATTTAATAACAAAGCGTTCCTTAGTATCACTCACGACCCTGTGGCACGTATTGTTAATTTTTTTTCAAACGAATAAACTGCACTTCATCGCAAATCTTCACAAAACAACCCCGTCGCACTACACCTTCACACAAACAACGTAGCCAATAGTACACCAATGGTAGCAAAATATTTGTCACTTTACAATCACTTAGGGTTATCACGTGGAACACGATCGGCCACAGCGTGACACATTGTACTAATAATTCACAAGGCAATAAAAAACAAGAAAGGGTTAACACAATTCATACATGCCGGTCTTTTTGGCAAAACGCGAAAAATCACAACAAAAGGCATGAACCCAAAAAGATGCACAAAAGCTTCAAAAGCATGCAACGGTTCGCGCTATTGTCGCCAAAAAATTTATTTGTCATTTTTTTCATTCATTTCTGCAATTTTGTTATAGCAACTTTGGCACTCGACTACGGCGAAACACGAACTTACTTTCCAGCGTACGCCTGCTCAGAGCCGTCCACACGGTTTTAGTCTACTTCGAAGACTGATTTGCGTTGCGCTTCAAAAGCGGAGATTTGCGGCCCAGAGTCAATGAATTGTCGAGACTACTGTTGTTGCTGCTGCTGTTGCCATCAGGTATTGGTAACTCTGCTGCCGGCAGCTTATGGCCATTGTTGCTGGCTGTTGTTTCTCCGCTGGCAAACACGCCTATTCCAACTCGATGCTCGCCACTGTATGGAGTTGTACAATAAGCAAAGCTTGCTGCCCAGCTTGTTTTCTTGCTGTTGTTGCTTGATCTTGATTTTCGCTATATTGGCTTTGTGCAGCATTTCGTTTAGGTTTTTTGTTGTTTCTTCAGTTTTTTCTCGCCTTCGCTTCGATCTTCGACAAATTCACATTGATATCTTTTTTTGGTTTTTTTTGTTTTTTGTTCCTCTACCGCATTGCCGCTTTCACCCCCTTTCTGGTTTTCTTTGGTGGTTGGCTGTTAAAAAATTGCAACACATCATTTTAAGTGCAAATTAATTGTTGCAGGAAATACAGCGACTCCCAAATTTGTTCAATTGTATGCGAGTAGGACTTGAAGTTGGTTGTCGCAGTTTGCCTTTTTGTAGTTGTTGACTAGTCGTCTGTTTTTTCTGTGTTTGATTTAATTGTAGGTTTTCACTATTTCGTGAGGCGAAGGAAGTTGGTGATTGAAGTGCGAATGGTTTTATTTTTTTTTTACTTTTAGTTACCTAAGTATATATTGACATACTTCCATGATGGTCAGCGAAAAATTAACATTCAAGTAATGAGTAGGTAGAAGATTTATAATTTTTGCACTGCAGTATGCAAACAGACCAGCAATAGAGCGCGTAAAGGTCAAAATAAAGATTGCAATCACTCTAAAGCATTTTATTTTTTTATTTAGTATCTAAAAAAATTATTCAAAAATTGGATCATTAATTTCGCGCCATCTTGCATATATAAATGGTGAACTCCAATATACAGACATAAATGACAAAATTTCTTCTGAATGATTCCTCTAAGAGTGCTGATGTTTTAATGATACCACATACAAGTAAGTAACGACAGGTGAAGTGTAAAGTGTTAAAATGAGTTCCATGATGTTGATGGTCAATGATAGAAATATGGCTAACAATTATTTGACACAATACGAGTATATGAGCTTCGTTCCATCATAAGATTATGCAATCATATTATAATTTGTTGACTACTCATTTGTAGAATATTAAAAACCTTAAAAAATGTTGACATTTAAGTTAATTTTGTTAATTTTAGATTTTTCGAAATTTTGAAAGTTTTCGACATTTTTTGTTTCTAAATATGTGGAGAAAAATTTAAATTTTTGGACTCATTTATTTTTCTTCTCTTTCAAATTATAGGTATACTTTTTTTTAATCCTGAAAAATTTTTTTCAAATAATTAGGTATTTAAAGTAAAAAAAAAAACTGGTTAAATTTTTCTTTCTAATACATAGATTCTAATAATTTTCATTTCTAAATTTTTTTACTTATTGGATATTCAAATTGTCCAAAAATTTGTACTTTTTTTAAGGGTAGTTAAATTTTAAGGGCCGGTGTTGAATATAAACCACACCTAAACGTCAAGTTTTTTTCTGCATTTCATTTCATATTTTTCAATTTCAGACTAATTCAATTTGAATCATGGAAAGATACATAATCAAGCAACGCGTTAAAGTTATTCAGGCTTATTATGAAAACGGGCGTTCAAATCAAAATACATATCGCGCACTTCGTGATTTTTTCGGTTAATTTAATCGTCCAAATGTGCGTACAATCGGAAAAATTGTGCAAAAGTTTGAGCAAACCGTCCACCTCAACTCGTCATCGTGCCCAGCAATTGCAGCTCTCACGCTCGTCGTTAATGAAGATTATGCATAAAGACTTGCATTTACATGCTTACAAGGTGCAATTGACTCAAGAACTAAAACCTCCTGACCATTTCAAGCGTCGTCAATGGTCAGAATGGTGGCAGGAAATGGCAACAGTGAATGACCAATTTTCGAAATCGACAAAATCATCTTCAGTGACGAGGCACATTTTAACCTCAGTGGATTCGTCAATAGGCAGGATTGCCGCATTTGGGCGAATGATAATCCAAGAGTGATTGCCGAAAAACCAATGCACCTACAAAGAATGACTGTTTGGTGCGGTTTATGGGCCGGCGGCATCATTCGGTCGTATTTTTTCCAAAATGAGGCCGGTCAGGCAGTTACTGTGAATAGTGTTCGCTATCGTGAGATGATAACGAACTCTTTATGGCCCGAATTGGAAGATATGAATGTGAACGATATGTGGTTTCAACAGGACGGTTCCACTTGTCACACAACTAACGAAATAATGGCTCTTTTATGCGAAAAATTTGGTGGTCGAATAATCTCACGTCGCGGCGATGTCAATTGGCCGCCAAGATTATGTGATTTGACACCGTTGGACTTCTTTCTTTGGGGTTATTTGAAAGAAAAGGTGTACGCCGATAAACGTCATCGAAAATTTGAATCATCGGATGGAGGTGTGCCGTCGAGGCCGCAGCGGCCATTTGCCCGAAATTTTGTTCCATAAGTAATTGAGCCATACCAATATTAATAATAAAGAGAAATGAGAAAATTTTTCCTAAAAAAATTGTATTTTATTCAAAATTAACACCGGCTCTTGAAACTTAACCACCCTTTATATAATTTAATTTTTCTCAAATAATGGGATATTGATTTAGGGTTTTTCAGTAAGAGCGCTTCAACTTTTGAACTTTTTTGAATAAAACATAAACGGTTTGACTTTTTTAACTAATTTTTTTTTTATTATCGAGTTTGAACATATACATTTAAGTATGAAATTCGATTTCTTTTGCATGACCACCGCGTGCACGTTTTACGAAGTCCAATCGTTGAACCCAATTTTCGACCACTCTTTTGCATAAATCGGCCGAAATTCCAGCAATTTCGCGTTCAATATTGACTCTGAGCTCACAAATCGTCGCCGGCTTGTTACTGTAGACCAATGACTTCACATAACCCCAAAACGGGACGGCTTGTTAAATGGACCGTAAAATGGCCGTAATGCTCTTAAAGTAGCAGCAACAGAACGATTATTTTCATAAAAAATTTGCACGATTTCCAATCGTTGCTCAAGTGTGTAGCGTTCCATGATGAAATGTATACTAATGAAGTTTACAAATAACAAGCGAAAAATAAAAAATATTGCGTCGTTCGCCCTCCCTATCGGAAAAAAGTTGAAGCGCACCTATTGAATAACCCATATGTTTTTAAGTTTGAAATTTTGTTTTAATTTCTAATGCAATTCCCTCCTAAAGTATTTGAAATTATTAGGTCCTGATTATTTTTCTGTCGCATTCAAATATTTAAATATATATTAAATATTTTTTTAATTTGGGTATACGTTATAAGTTTTCTCGTATAAGTTTAGGTGTTAAGTTATTTTTACATAATCGGATATTGAAATATTTTAAAGTCTGTACAAATTTTTTTATTTCAAAAAATTTTTCATTTATTCGGAACTCAAACTTTGCTCGCAACGGACCAATTTCGTGGTCTAAGTGGCGTCGCTGTCTCTATGTGCGATGCGACTGAGAAAACTCAAATTTTCAAAAAATCTATAAATTATTTCTTTTAATTTCTAATACTATTTATATATTTTTAATTTTTTTTTCATATACTCAGATATTGAAATATTTTAAACTCTGTGACATTTTTTTTAACTTTTAATGCTGTTTTATTCTAAAATATTTCAAACTATTAGGTAGTTAAATTTAAAAAAAATTCTGTAATATTTTTCATTTACTAAGAAATATATTTTTTTAATACATTTCAAAAATTAGGTATTAAGTTTAAAAAAATTACCAACTTTGACCATTTATTTTTAGATTTTTTTAAATTATTAGATATTTAAATATTTTTAAAAATACATACTTCTTTTAAATTCTGGCATAGTATAAGTTTTCTAGGATACAACTTTTAGTTTTAAATTTTCCTAGTTTTCAAGCTTTTTTCCAACTAATCGGATATGGAAATATTTTTAAGTCTAAAAAATATTTTTTTTTTTATTTCTACTACCACTTATTTTTCAAAAATTTTTAAATTATTAGGTACAAAAATTTTCGAAAAATCTGCAAATATTGTTTTTTTATTACAAAAAAAAATTTTTTACTACCACTTATTCTTTAAAAAATTAGAAATTATTAGGTACAAAATTTTTCAAAAAATTTACAATATTTTTTTTAGATGTCTATTAGATGTCTTTTAGATATCTATGTACTATATATTTAAAAATTTTTTTTCAAACTATCAGATATTGAAATATTTTAAAGTATGCAAAAACTTATTTTCTTTCTAATATCTTTTATTATTTAAATTTTCAATTTGTTGGGTACTTAAATTTAAAAAATAGGTACTAAAGGGTGAGCTATAGGAAAGTTTTTCAAACAAACACACGTAAAATTCAGAAAAAAGCATGAAATTTTTATTTAAATCGATATTACAATCCATATAATTTAATGTTTGAAGACTGTTTCATGCAAATGTTGACCGCGACTGCGCTTCAAATGGTCCATCCGCTTACTCTTTTCAATGTTTCGGCCGGTATCTCACATATAAATGCTTTAATGTTGTCTTCCAGTGCGTTTGTCTGAATAGACATGAGCTTTAACATAGTCCCACAAAAAATAATTTTAAGGCGTTATATCGCACGATCTGGGTGGCCAATTGACAGGTCCCGAACGTGAAATAAAATGTTCCCCGAACTCGCCTCTCAACAAGTCCATTGTTACGCGTGCTGTGTGGCATGTGGCACCTTCTTGCTGAAGCCACATGTCATGCAAGTCAAGCTCTTGGGCAAAAAAAAGTTGGATATCATTTTACGGTAGCGCTCACCATTCACAGTTACGTTCCGATTCGCAGCATCTTTGAAGAAGTACGGTCCAATGATACCTCCAGCCCATAAACCGCACCAAACTGTGACCTTTTCTGGATACATTGGTAGCTATTGCAATTCTTCTGGCTGATCTTCACTCCAAAATCGACAATTCTGCTGATTTACGTACCCATTGATCCAAAAATGAGCTTCGTCGCTGAACACAATTTTTCGATAAAAAGTGGATCTTTGGCCGACCTTCCAAGAGCCCATTCACCAAAAATTCTGTGTTGGGGTAAGTCGTTCGGCTTCAATTCTTGCACCAGCTATATTTTGAAAGGCTTCACACCTAAATCCTTTCGCAAAATTTTCCACGTTGTTGAGTAACAGAGGCCCAATTGCGACGAATCGATAATTGATGGTCATCATTAACACTGGCCGATACAGCTGCGATATTTTCTTCAGTTCGCACTCTACGTAACGTGTTGGTGGTTTGATGTCTAATAATGTAAATTTGGTTCTAAATTTAGTCACAATAGCTGGAATAGCCGCTTCAGTGGGTCGATTAAACTGACCATAAAATGGAAAAAGCGCGCGATAGACTTTCTTAACAGAACACGCATTTTTTTAATAAAATTCAATGATTTGCAAGCGTTGTTCGTTTGTAAGACGATTCATGGTTAAATTATAGACCAAACTGAAGATGTTTAAAAAGATAATAGCTAAAAAATCACCCTTTATACATTTATATCATTTTAAACTTAAGAATTTTTTTATTTAAAGAAAAATAGGTCATGTTTTTTTCTTAACATAGTTAAATATTTAATATGTTTGTAATTTTATCCCATTTTTTGATTTATTAAAAACAAAAAACTAATTTAGTGCCACATTTCATGCTGGTAGTTTGGGGACGGTGACTCAAAGTTTTATTTCGCTGACTACCCAGATCTGTACCCCTAGGAAACCGCATTAATCGCCCAACCGATAATCAACCAAA
Source organism: Anastrepha obliqua (assembly GCF_027943255.1). Lineage (NCBI taxonomy): Eukaryota > Metazoa > Arthropoda > Insecta > Diptera > Tephritidae > Anastrepha > Anastrepha obliqua. Next base: position 116,161,724 of record NC_072895.1, read on the forward strand.
TTTTTTTTAAAATCTATTCCAAAATTCAATTTTTACCAACTAGTCTAATTATTCTGAATGTTAAATGACACTATTACTTAAACTCAGAATCAGTGCTCTGATTATTATCTTTTGTCGATCATCCTGTGGGAGAAATTGATTGTACCTACTTTATCAAGGAGAAGAAGAAGTAAAGTTACAGAAATTAGAGAACAATATTTTACACAAGACAAGACAGGCGTATTTGCGTTTTTTTTTTTTGGTAAACTGTTTACCTTAGTATTCTCATTATATGTTTCGTACCCCATGTTAAACTCTTTTTCATCTCAAGACACATATCCATCTCAACTGACAAACATGCACTCGTTCCAAATATTATCTACGGGCATTGCAGCATATCACTTAAAGAATTAAACAAGTCTGCAAATGGAACTGGCCTACATAGTTGAACCATTTCAAGAGCAAGTGACCGCATGAGCCCACTGCATGGAAAAAGAAGGAAAAGTACAACAAAACATTGCTGCATTTCTAGCTTTAACAAAAAAAATCAAGCGGAAGAAAAGGCAATCAAACTCATTCAAAGATTCACAGACCGACAACGGGCACGGCAGCCGAAGAAATTAACACAAATGAGTGGAAAAATATGGCGAACTGAAGTAACACTAATGGAGCAAATGAGTCAAACAATTACAACAACAGAAACAGTTGCCACAAGACATGTGCACCCACATTGCATATATGTAACTAAAATGCAACAACTACAAGTTGCCACCACGGTTGCATGGCACTCGCACTACCGGAGCACTCGTAATTGTAACTGTGACAATTGACATGCGGTAAGAACTAGTCTTTTGCGCTTTGACTATTTGTTGTGGCCATAAATTGTTTTGAGGACAACCAGTTCGACCAAACATAGATATTATTTTAGCGCGCATTTTGCGGCAAGCACTGTGCTGTAAGCGATGCAGCGGCGGCAGCGGTGAAAAAAGATTGATGGCCACATTTAAAGCGCGCTAAATCAAAGTGTCACATGTACATATAGGAAAATATGTGCCCATGTATGTATGTATGTATGTGCCAAAGCTCTGCGCAAAAAACTAGACTGCCGAGCTTGTATCGTTGTGCTGCAAAATGTTGCTACTTGCATATGAATGAGACTAACTGCATAAATGGGTTTGCAGAGAAGGAAATATTTTCCCCTTTTTTATGCCAGATAAGAGAATTGCGAACTACCTTTTGCGCAGTGGAACAATAATTCTGCCTTTACCATTTGAGAATTTACCGTTATCTTATCAGGTAGTATTTCTAGTGCCCCCTTTTGTGGCACATTATAGCTTTCATGTATTTTAAAAGAAAGCTTTAGAATGCAATTGCAGAAACCATTTCATTCAAAGAACAAATAGAAAAAAGAATACCGAATTTATAAACCATTCCTTGTAGTACAGGAGATCTGTGGTTCCTCTGTTTTTCGTAGATACAGAGTGAGTGAATTATTCTACTTCATTACTCTTCTTCTTCTTCATACTTAACGATTGCATACCAAGTGTTCCAAGCAATTAAAAATGGAGCGATGATCCAAGTATGCTGGACATTGTCATCGATTTTTCTGAAAATTGGCTTATTTTTAGGCTGGAGTTTAATAAAAAGTAAATTGGAAAAATTTTGAAAATACATTTATAATTTTGAAATTTTTTTTATATTGAAAAATTTTATATTACGGTTTTTTTAAAGTGAAATATCATCGGTAGGTACTCTTTAACATTAAATAATTTTTTTATCAGTTTTTTAGAATAAAATAACTTTAATCAAAAAATTTTTCGAGAATAATTTAATTTAAAAAAAAAATTATTCGAAAAAAATTTAATTCTTTTTGTTTGGAGAAAAATTTTATATTAAATAATTTTTTAATTAGTTCTTTAGACTAAAAAAACTTAAAACAAAAACAAATTATTGGAGAAAACTTAATTTAATTTTTTTTTTTTTTGAGAAAAATTTTATATTAGAGTTTTTTGTGAACTGAAGTGAAATATCTTCGGTTAGAATAAATTAACTTCAATTTTTTATTGGAAAAAATTAGATTTTTTTTTGGCAGAAAAGTATTTTTAGTTTCTTTCTAAAAAACACATCCTCCAAGATTTTTCTCTTATTGTTTTAGTAGCTTATTTTATTTATCTTATTAGGTGAGACAACGCTCAGTAATTCCTAAATGTTTCATAGTGAGATTGCCATACATTTATATTCAAATATGTAAAGCTGACCAGTGACATAACAACATGGAATTGGGATGAAAAGTTTGCAAAATTTTTTGCAATTTTTGTATGTATTTTTAGTATTTTGTTAAACAGTGAGCCATACCCACGATGGAGAGAATAAGTAAAGGTGAGAGGTGGTGCCTATCGTGGTACCCTTACTTTGCTCTCAGCGAATTCGACTGATATTGTCGATTTTCGTAGCATCATCCTAGTGCCATTGGTGATCAGTGTAACCCGATAACCATTTTCGTTACGTGATTTAGTATTTTTTTCGTTTTCTAGATTGCGTTCTCTTCCTGACATTTTTCTAGCCTCTTCTAATTAAAATATGATCTCTATAATCGGTGCCAGTTGAACACACGAATTCCTTCTCCACGTGATCTTTCCGACGCAGAATAGACCTACCTCCTCCTCTGCTACCACCAGCTGGTACCGCATCGAATACCTTCAGAGCCGGAGCGTTTGGATGCACGACACGTTTGGATGCAGTTCTATTTAGCTTCCCTTTTTTTATCATCGGGCCACATCATCGGCTATCGCGATTATTTTGTTGTTAGTGTTTATTTCTGTGTTGGATATTATTTGTGTTGACATTTCTTTCCAAGTTTGTTCTTCTTCTTTTCCTTCGAGCAATCAAATCACTCTCTTACAACTGCAGTGTTACCTAGTTTTGGATGCAAAAAAGCACTAAAATGCCCATTTAAAGAAAAGAAAATACCAGAATTTTATTGGATAACTTAGAAAACTTTGTAGGCGCGGCAAAATATTTTAAATGTGCTATGGTTATGTACAATAGACTGCATTGGAAAAATCAGAGTTTTAAAAATCTATCTTTGTATTCAGAACTTATGTTAAGAGAATCTCTTGGAAACCGGCCGGAAACCCTCTTTTGTTATATTTGGGGTTATGTAACACGACAAGGTTCTCCTTGGTTCGTTATGGTTACTCTCCAAGCTTAGTTGTAGTTTCTTCAGTATTATCTCGTATTTTTTTGTTTATTTCTACTACAATTAGACCTCTAAGTCTTTAATTCATATTCAGTAAATTCAAAGTCTTTTTAATATTCATAAAAAAATGAGCAAAAAATGAGATTTGCAATTTCAAAACATCATAAGACACAACGAATTTTCGATAGCTCTAAACTCATCTCAGAGTTGCACTCATAAGCATTTTTTCTTTTAACTAGACACATTTTTTTTAACTTACAATTTTAGTAGCTTTAAGGGGGTATTCTAGTGTAGAGGCATGAATTTGAGGGGTTTCGGGAGCTATAAATAAAAATAAAAAATAATTTTAGTATACATTTTTTAATAAGATATTCATGAATGTTTTAAAAATACATAAAAATATTAAAAATCTCAAAAAACAAAAAAACTCAAAAAGCTATAAGTTGATGAAGGGGGGGGTTAACAAAAAATGGCGCGCCACACCTATAACGACTGCAAGTGTTCTAATCATCTGAAACAAAAAAATAAAAAAGATTATTAATCTTGATGAATGCTGCTACCGTACTTACTACAAAAAAGTCGAAAAAAAAAATGTTTTTGGCCAAATTACGGCTGCCCGAAAAAATGATAATTTTATTTACTACTTTTTGTTACTTTTCGGAATTTTTTAAAAATAGTAAAAATTTGTATTTTGTTTATAATAACAGTAAATACGATAGATATACATATTAAGAAGGCTCACACCAAATTTCAAGTAAATTGGTTAAGTAGAACCTGAGAAATCAAGGTAAACATTTTGAAATATATAAAGGGTGGTTAAATTTCAAGGGCCGATGTTGAATGTGACCCACACCTAAACGTCAACGACACCGTTGGACTTTTTTCTTTGGGGTTATTTGAAAGAAAAGGTGTACGTCGATAAGCCAGTAACAATTCAAGAGCTAAAGGATGAGATAATTCGGCACATTAACGGCATAGAACATCAATTATGTCTCAGCGTCATCGGGAATTTGGACCATCGGATGGAGGTGTGCCGTCGAGGCCGCGGCGGCCATTTGGCCAATATTTGGTTCCATACGTAATTGAGCCATACCAATATTATCATAATAAAGAGAAATGGCAATAGTTTCCTAAAAAAATTGTATTTTATTCAAAATCAACACCGGCCCTAGAAACTTAACCACCCTTACGTTTCGAGAAAAACGCGTTTAATGTCTTGGCTGCAATTACACCCTGTGGCGTTCCAGCCGGGCCAGTTTAGAAGTCGTGACAGTAAAATAGCTATATCTCTGGAAATAATTAAAATTTTAACAAATCTCTTTAAGGAAATATTCTTGAAAGGTTAAGCTTTGAGAATATCAAAAAAACATTCGAATTTCTACACTAGAATACCCCCTTAAATTAAAACAAAAAAAAAAAAAAAAAAAAAAAAAAAAAAAAAAAAACACCAAACTCAATCATTTTCGCATTTTTGGTATGAAAAAGTACAATTTCTTGCGAAGAACAAAGAGTGGGCAGCACTGCACAAATAGACAAGTGTGACGCCACGCACTTTCTGATGGGCGCAATCTTCTAGTTTCTATCATTCTTAGAACTCTACCTTTATACAAAAATAATGAATATTAACAAAAAATAAAATCAATGGGTTGAGGTGCTATATTTTTTCTTTATAATTCTAAATCATTTCTGTACGAATTTTTTTTATCCATTATTTCTATGGTACTACTTCCCTATTTATCATATATTCGCTCAATCTGACCTTGTGAACTATCCTGACTTACTTTTGGCATTCGGTCTTCATGCCAAGTGAAAAGCTTAATCCCACTTTTGAACTTAATCACAAGTTTAATTTTATTTTTACAGCCAGTGCTTCAAACGAGTAATTGACAGCACTGATCAACCTCTTCTAGAGGGGGAAAATTCACATTACAGCTCAACAAAAATTTTACAGCGAGTCATCCGACTGAGCTGAAATGATTTGTGGATAAACAAGTTCTCGCAGATTGAATGTGAACGGACAACATATCAAAATATTTGGCGATGTTGAACGGCAAAGTAGAATAGGCAGTAACGAGATTGCATAGAATGTACGTATGTATGTATGTATGTGTGTAGTTTAGCAACGGCATAGTAAAGCCTCAAGTCGATGGCGCGCTCAAGTGCGCTAGTGCAGCGTCTGAGAGACAAGTAAAATCAAGGAAGAAAAAAACAAAACGAATGTGATTAAGATCATCCGCAATAAAAAGTAATAAAGGCTGAACTATAAAGATCAGTAAAATAGATATCGCAACTAATGAGCATTCGATACTTGTAGACGAAGATTTTGAACCCAGTTTGTGCTGGACCTGCTCTCACGTGCAACTGCGTTTAATAAAGTACCTGGAATGCTTTTATTTGTTTTGCTCATAAATGTTGCAACATTGAATATTCGAAATTCAATGAAGATCGACACTTAAATCTAGCTGGCGGCTAGTTACCGGTGGTATAAAAACAAAACTTGCTATCATACATTAACTGTAAAAACTTCCTGTTTTAACTAAAGAAAAAAACGTGTAAAAAATTTTCAAATTATTTTATTGCATCAATTACGTCACATTGCGGTTCAATGTGTTCAGACAGCGATCGACAACTGCAAACACATACCCACTATCGTCAATATTGTGTGTGTGTGTGTGTGTATATGTCAGACAGTTTTCGCTCGCTTCTCCTCTGCCACATTGTGCGAGTATTGCACCAATAGTTGCAACCATACCCGTTTTCCATTCATCATTCTCCTACAATTCATAATCATTTCCATTCATTGATCAGCATTGATCGTTAGCGGTTCAGTGATTAACATAATTGAATGGTGGCTAAATTGTGTGATCGCGCCACGAATGAATGAGTTTTGTTGGAGCAGTGCAATATGCAGTAGTTAAGGCAGGAAAACATGTGGCAAGTTCGATTATTGTCATTTAGTGGTTCATTGTTTGACTTTTACACCGTCGTAACTGCCGCAAATAATTGTACATGACAAACACTCGGTTGTTTCCAGGTTCGATGCCCACTGTGCGTATTAAACAGCAAATGATAACATCACCTTCATAATTTGGTGCTATGACTTTGTGTGAGCTTTGACCTGCTGCAGAATACGACTCCATTTTACCCGATCCTTGGCTGATTCCAGCCAGTTGTTGACATTTCCACATGTCGTTAATCTATCTTGGTTTGGGTCTACCTCTAGCTTTCGTTGTAAATGTTTAAGCGTCTATTATTTTTCGTTGAGCTCTCGTTGCGTCTATTCTTATAGTATCGACTAGACGTCTTAGGTTGGGTTAGGTTGAAGCGGTTGTCCATTGTAGGACACACTCAGGCTCATGGCCCATTTTGATGCCGTGTGGGAAACTAGCCCTTATCCCTCCTGAAACCAATGTGTACTATTAAAAAATTTCGCAAGATCCTTAATTTCGGCAGAGCCGAGGTCTTCGCCCATTCTCTGGGCGTGCCTAATCAGTCTGTTAATACTGTGCTTATCTCTTCTTAGTAGAAGTTCTGTGCGTTTAGCATTGACACATCTGTTGAGCTATTTTGCACGTGGCTTAGTTACACCATCTTTCATTCGCTACTCTTACAATTTCCTCGCGGATACGTAGTCTACATGTTTGCAAGGGTATACTATATCTATATCATTGTCTATGTACTCATCAGTCAATTGTAGTTCCCCTCAATGGCCAGGAACCCATGCTATCATTAGGTTAAATGACTCAGCCATCTCATTAAGAGATGCACGGCATTTCATGGCTACCTTGGAGGTTGTCGACTGCTTTGTGAGGGATTTTATCGCCGCCTGGCTATCAGTGAAAATGTGTCTTTTCCAGGTATCGCATCACACTGTACCAGTGTCACGACTTTTATTATTGCCATCAGTTCAGCCTGAAAGACACTACAGTAGTTGGGAAGCCGAAAACTGAAGAAGATCCCCAGATGCTCGGAATATACTCCTCCGCCCACCCTGAAATCGAGCTTTGAGCCACCTGTCTATGCATGGATGGACTCACCCTGTCTTACCACGTACCGTTCCCACTCTTCCCTCAAGGGTAGGAGGGTCACGAACGTTGTAGTGGCAATTATAGGCGGAACTGCATAGTAATCCTGTCTGGGAAGCCCCAACGTGCCATCCTCAAATACTTGGAGTTCGTTTTCGTCTTTTCCACTTATTGTCCATGACTCCGATCCGTAGCAAAGAATTAGTCGGACTACAGATTTATACAGCATAATTTTGCAAAGTCGGTTCAACAGCTTTGATTCGAAAAGTTTGATATAATAAGTGAGTAGAATGCTCTAAATGCCGCTTGTATACTCCCGTCGATTGTGATATTCATTGCCTTCTCGTGCCTTAGTTTAGAACCCAATTGCGTGAAACTTCGCACCGTTTAAAACTCATATGTCCGGAATTTGATTATGCTAGGTATCATCTTTTCTCAATCTCTTTCTATACCACAAAAACTATTTGATAGTGCACTAACGTGTTTGCTAATTATCCGCGTACGCGTATTCAATGGCATTACTGTTGCCATAAAATATTTTATTTTTATTTGAAGGCATTTATAAGTATTTATTATCAACTTCAATCTGCACCGCTCCTCTTCCCTACAAAACTCCATGCGACGCTTTTATTGTTCAAAGTATTTTTCTGTATTTTATTTCACGGCGTGCACCATTTGCTCTTTCACATCCTCAAAGAATTAAAATCGCTTTCGGTTCTATATGAAAGACTTCCAAGCATGTGCTTTATATGGAAGAAAATTGTCAACACGGTATACAAAAAAATTCTCAAAAATCAACGCAATTTTTGGGCGACTTCAAACTTCAACAAACTACACATAAATATGTTTTTTTGTTTTCTTTTTTCTTCTGAGAAATTGACCATTTCGTTCCTTATGAAAAACTTTGAAGCATGTGCTTTATATGGAAGAAAATTGTCAACATTGTATACAAAAAAAAATTCTCAAAAATCAAGCGACTTCAAACTTTAAAAAACCACTCATAAACATTTTTTTTGTTTGCAGATTAATTCTGCATTTTCATTCATATGAAAAACCTTACCAAGCATGTGCTTTATGTGGAAGAAAATTGTCAGCATCGCATCCCAAAAAAACAAAAAAAAAATCAAGGCAATCTTTGGTGACTTCAAACTTACACTTTGTTGTATTAAAATTGGATGGGCTATAAAATTGCATACTCGAAATTTTTCTCGTAATTCTGACTAGAAAGTTTGAACATTATAATGAGAACTTTTTTGAAATTTGTTGAGTTTCTGTGATTTTTATGCTAAGTTTGGAGCTTTGAGTTAGAGGATTCAGATGTTCCACGTAACATACATAGAACCCTTGAACACAATCTAAAATATAAGGGTTTTCTAGTTTTCTAGGCCTATTTCCCATAAGAACATGACAGGTAACCCCTCCTAAAATAAAGTTCTGACGTTAACTTTCATAGTTTTTTTTTTTTTTTTTTGTCCTCTACCAGAATCCATTGAAGGCCCTGCAATTTCCTTCAATGTCTCTATGTCCTGGAACCCACAGAGAACTGACTTTGAATACGGTGCTAATATCATTTCAAGCTGGATGGTCAGTACTGGAAATTAAAGAAGAAAAGGCGTGATAGGCGACGGAATGGAAATATGTAATGAAAAATAAAAAAAAAATATTCCGTTGGTAGAATATAAAAATAACTCTATTGAAAAACTACACTGTATAAATGATTTTGTAATGCATCGAGTTCTCATACAAACGTTTTTTTTTACCTGTGCACTCATATAAATTATAAAAAAATATATAAAAAGCATAAAAATAAATTTAAAAATATGTATGTATGTATATCAACATAATAAAAATAAAAGAAACTACTTCCCATACCGGGAATCGAACCCGGGCCTTCTGGGTGAAAGCCAGATATCCTAGCCACTAGACCATATGGGATATATAAACAACTCACCCAAAACCCATTCTACCGCTCAACGCTTACTCAGCATTCTCATACTATTCTTCGTCGTTTCGCATTGTCAACTGTTATACACAAGAGGTGAGAAAATAAACAATAACAACGTTATTTGTACGGAGACAAATTTACAGAAATGAGCAAATTTAGCGCAAAGAGAGACGTTGTGATTTTGTTCACAGTACTAGTAAATATGTCAACATAGTTTTTATGGTTTTATTATTTACCTCTGGCAAATAAAATATTACGAAATTATTTGATTTTTCTCTCTTTTAGTAGTTTCCCGTTAACTCTCACTGATTAATGTAATACAGTTATTCAATTACTCCCGGCCTAACTGTATCATTTGACACAAATTTGTCAACTGTCAGGATGGCCGAGCGGTCTAAGGCGCCAGACTCAAGTGTAAACTTGCCTGTTAAGTAGAAACGGGTTCAAATGGAGCTTTCTGGTCCTCTCTGAGGGCGTGGGTTCGAATCCCACTTCTGACAACAGCTTTTTTTGATGATTTCATTTTCATTTCTAAAAGAAATGATTTTTTAATTACATTGTTTTTTAATATTTGCTTACTTAAATGAAAAATAGGCAATACAAAAATTAAAATTTAATGTGGATATAAAATGAACTCGTTTTTCGCAACTAATTAGAAACACAAACGGGCACGAAAAATCGATTAAAGAAAACCAAACTTAAGCAAAATGTATGGATTTACAATAAAATAGTAATGACTAAGTAAACCAAAAATTATTCTATTCAAAGTGAACTTGAAAACATTATTGAAAAAATCAGAAAATTGCATTAATTGAACTGAAAATAGTTAGAAACTTTAAGTGGTTTTTTATGAAAATAAGTGCTTCGTCATATTTCAAAGCCCATGAGATACAAATGTTCAGTGACGTGATTGCGTCATCTGCTTTAACTTTATTCTCGCTACGATCATAATCTAAAGAATCCTTTGCCTCTGTTTCAGATAATTCAAGAGGTTCATCAATTCATTCATTCATTCAATTTATTAATTCCTTCAATCCATTCAATTCATTCTTGCTTCCTGTAATAGTAGGCATGCGCTCGCCTTGAATCCAATTTTCGATATATTCTTTGAACATTGAAGCTGTACTATCGATAACTCTCGATACTTTCTTCGGCTACAAACTCAGTACTCGTTAAAATTATTTATTAATCATTATAGCGAAACCACTTTGAACAAAAAGTTCTCGGAACAACCGCCAGGTGACGCTCTAATTACACTGAAAAGTCATTTTTTTATTAGGTTGCCACATCTGTGATTCCTACCAAACTTGTAATGCCATTGCTTGACATTTGTATAAGTTCCACCGTCTTGAGTAAATCTTCCTCTGCACGTGTTTTCAATTTTAACAGTTTTAAAAATGGATTTGAACTTGGAACAACGAGTTTGTATTAAATTTTGCGTTCAAATGTTTTTCATGGTGCGAAAACCTTAGATATGTTGGGAAACTATTTCGGTAGTGATACTTTAAAGAAAACAGCCGACACTCGTTTACGAGTGGCATGAAGGTTTCACAAGAGATCGTGAGTCCATTGAGGAAGACAAATGTACTGGCAGACCATCGACATCGAAAACTGAAGAAAACTTCAAAA